>NC_080068.1:19779942-20122383 GCF_949987535.1 Balaenoptera acutorostrata | reverse complement strand
CTTAAGCCTTCATCCACTCTGTACAACTTGTATGATTTACTTGACACACGTACACTAGATAGTGAGATGCTAAAGTTCATTTCAACCTCAAAATAAGCTTATCTTCCTCACCTATTTCCTCTCTAAAAGAAACCTTTAGATCTTAGCTCATCAGATGAGAGAGGCTATCAATGAGTAACCAAACTCGTGTAAACAGCTCTACTCACTGCCCCGGGTTCTGCTAGGTGACTCACCAACGAGGAAACTCTGAGACATCGTTTTCTAAATTCCTGTAACCCTCACTGTTCTACAACAGCAAAAGGAATGATTCAGGAAAAGTCAGATGTTATTTTAGAATAGATTCGATCTCCAGCACGCAGTGTTGGCATCATTTAGACATTGCATTGATTAAACGTACAGGGTTTTTGATTCACCCATAAGCGTGTTCTATAATTCTAAGATTTATTTTCTATTGGAAAATTTATTTCTATGGTCGTTTATATTTTTGCAATTGTCTTAATCAAAGAACATTCTGTGCTGCCACATTATCGCCTTAAGAAAGATTAGAGATCCATATTCTGATGAGTCAACATAGCCCGTTGGCCGGTCAGAAATGATTTTGTGCCCAGCAGTGTCAGCTGTGACGAGTATTCATGTCAAAGGGCAGCCCTGAGCATGTGTGCAGCACGGTGGTAATCAAAGGAAATGTGTGGCATGCAAATGGTTAAAGGATGCCTTCTAAAGGTAAATTACACGAGTAGTGCTCTTATATCTGCTTCAACAGATAATAGCTTCTCAGCAATACCATCAGAATAATCCTTTAGTTTTACTGGAAATATGACTGCCTACCTTGGTTTAACATTTGGATTTTCTTCTCAGGAAACATTATGGAATGAATCAAACTGATTGCAGCTGAAGATAAAGGCACGTGATCTGTTGAAGCTCAGACAGGACACAGAATTTAAATTCTCTCTCTTCCCCTGCTCTTCTTCAAACTAAGTTACTTTTACTTTACAGTTTTAAAAGCAGGAGTAAAAGTGTTCAAGAATAGAGATTGTGGTTCCTTAAGGGATGATATCCTGGGGAAGGTTTCTGAAGGTCTGGAAATGCCCAAATTAAGAAGTTTAGATTTTCTTCTTTAGGCCAATCGTTTTTCATCTTTCCCTCCCACCCTTCCTACTTCAATCTCTTCCTTTCTTTCTTTCTGTTATTTTTATCAAATATCAGAGCAGAGCCCTGAAGAAATGAAATGAAATCTTACATGACTGCCTATTATTGAAAATAGATGAAAGCAGGGAAGCTTCATCAAATGTGTGCTTCAGGGAGGAACTCTGTGACTTGCCTTGAGATGGCTCCGAAGGTGCCTCCGTGGCTCCTTCTAGGGTTCCTTGAAATACAGATACAAACGAGAACTTTAGGTAATGGGGAGTCAGTAATGGATTTTTTTTTTTTTTATAATACTTATACTTTTTTTTTTTTAAGTTTATTTATTATTTATGGCTGTGTTGGGTCTTTGTTTCTGTGTGAGGGCTTTTTCCAGTTGCGGCAAGTGGGGGCCACTCTTCATCACGGTGGGATTTTTTTTTTTAATTTAATTTTTTTTTAACATCTTTATTGGAGTATAATTGCTTTACAGTGTTGTGTTAGTTTCTGCTGTATAACAAAGTGAATCATCTATACATATACATTTATCCCCATTTCTCCTCCCTCTCGCATCTCCCTCCCACCCTCCCTATCCCACCCCTCTAGATGGTCACAAAGCACCGAGCTGCTCTCCCTGTGTTATGCGGCTGCTTCCCACTAGCTATCTATTTTACGTTTGGTAGTGTATATAAGTCCATGCCACTCTCTCACTTCATCCCAGCTTACCCTTCCCCTCCCTGTGTCCTCAAGTCCATTCTCTACGTCTGCGTCTTTATTCCTGTCCTGCCCCTAGGTTCATCAGAACCTTTTTTTTTTTTTTTTAGATTCCAGTAATGGATTTTTGAGCTGAGAAGGCAAGCTCGTTCCTAGATGTAAGCCCTCTCTGGGGCACATGTTCTCTTTTGTAATGTGGAGATAATGAAAACTTCCAGAGAGGTTGCAATGATTAGAAACAAAGTACTTGGCACTGTGCCTGGTGTGTAGGTGTTCAAATAAATGTAATTGCAAAGTTAATGATCATGACTATGATAATGAAAACAGAGGGTGTCCACAGGCACCAAGTTCCAAATACCTAAACTCTTTATGAGATCTATATTTGAGCTTGGATTTTTGGCTGATTCCACTACCAGGTTCTGAAGAGTACAGGTTAACACTCTACAGCTGATCTTGGAGAGACAGCAGTGAGCGGTCCTGAAGAGAGATCTTAGTTCCCTGCCCAGGAATAGAACCTGGGTAGCCTGGATGAAAACCAGGACTCCTAGCCACCAGACCGCCAGGGGCTAGAGGCTAGAAGCAAAGTGGCCCTAGGTCTTTCCCCACTTTGAAAACAAGAATGTTTCAAGGAGGCAAAAACTATAAAAACAGGTACAAAGTTTATTATTAGAGACACAGCACAATGTATGGGAGAGCACACAGAGAAACAGTTTACTTATTTAAGTCAGAAGCTAGATAGGCAGAAATACACCCGCGGAGAGGAGTGCGGGAGTCCTGGAAGAGGAGCGCAGTAAAGAGGAGATTAAAATCCCTTCTATAGGACAGTCTTTCCGGTCTTTGTTTACATTTGGCCAATTATCTTGTTTCTTTTTTCACCTGACTGGTCCCAGGACCCTCCCCGACACACGTACGCAACTTTTTGCTAAGATGGATCCCACCACAGAGGCCTGTGGGTGCATGTCCACACATATTATGGGGTGGTGGCCTCTCCCTTTTTGACCCCCCCCCCCCCAAGGAGCCTTCCTGCGCACGTGCAGACAGGGAAGTTTTCCTCGACCTCTGGAGTGGTCATCTTACCTCTTTACTTCAGCAGAGCTCAGCTTCTGCCACTAGCTTTGTCCTTGGAGCATCTGGGGGAGAACAAAGCTGCCCTTTTACTCCACCTGACAATCACCAGCTGCCAGCCCAGGGGCCCATCTACCTCCTACTTCCCAGCCACTATGAGGAGTCACCACCTGTGTACTTCTGGCTGGCCCTAGGGCATCTAGGGATGCTCTTCTACCCGAGGCTTTCCTGAGTTGTGAGATAAGCTGCTCTTGAAGCTGACTCTCTGCGGGTCCCCTGGCATGCCTCCACTCTGGTCTGCACCTGGTGTACCCGAGGACGAAGCGAGGACCTCCCTCCTCCCCACACTCAGCATGGTACAACTCTAAGTATTTTCTACTCCAGATGAACTCCTGCATCCAAATAACTCTGCTCCAACTCCGGAGCTCTGGGAAAAGCAGCTAGTTGCACTCTTTTCCCTAAGACTCCCCAGGGGTCATTTTATAGATAAAATACTTTTGCATTGCATCAGAGCTATGTGCATATTATCTGTGCACATTCACCTTTTATGAAAGGGTGGATTCTGTTTATCATCGATACAACAGAGAGATATTGAGCGCCCAGTGTGTGCCAAGCGCTGGATTAGATAGGCACTGAAAATTCACCGACAGACCAGCCTGCCAAGTAAACATCACATAAATGCTAGCGATATGGGCATACAATATCATGTATATATCAAAAGCAAAGATATATATATACAATATATATATGGGAACTCAAAAAGATATATTTTCTAAATGTAGGTATAAACTCAAAGGATATTCAATGTGGAAAGTCAAAGCCAACTTTTAAATGTGTTTGTGTCTTTCCAGAGTGACTTGCGTGGCACTGCCAACACCATCTGCTGTAGAGCAGAAAGACTACTTAATAGGAAAGAGCAGCTGCCAGCTTAGGCTTCAATGTACTCTTTTAGTTCCCTCCAGGATGACCTGGCGTGACCACCCTTTCTAGGTGAAGAGGATTCTATCTCCATTTGACAATAAACTCTCAACCTGAGGAAAGAGAGTTCTTGGCAGCCTGGCTGACTAAGTCACAGGAGGGTGGATTTTATAATTTAGTCCTGCCCCACAAAGGTCAATCACTCAGACGGGTAAATCCAGGTTGGTCTGGTTTGGGATCAGATTGCTTGTTTCAGTGTTTCAGCACCACTGATGTGAGGCAGGATAATATTTCTGAAATACTAACATATGTTACTCTTTCCCTGATGTTTGAGACGTGCTAAAACACCGCGGTTAATCCCTAGGATGGGGGGGCAGACAGGGGTGAAGGAAGAGGTGGGTTGGAAATGAAGGAGAGTGAAATGTATTGAGACCAAGATTTTCCATTCTTGGAAAGTGAAGATTTGAAATAAAAGTTAATATTGCTATAGGAAAACATTTTAAATCTCTTTCTTGCACACCTGACACTGTGGGAGGAGAGTTGAAATTGCCTCAGATACTTTTTGGGGAATTGGCCTGAAGTTAAAGCATCTCAGGGCTAAGTGCTCCACAGTAGGCAACTTTGGCAAATTGCTTAATAGTGAAGGCAAATACAAGGTCATTGTAAGAAATCTGGGAAATAAACATGCCTAAATAAAGAGCGAAAAACAGACTCATTTATAACATTTGTACCCATTTCCTTCCAGTACATTCTCTCAGCATTTTAGAAAACATAATTGAAAGTCTCCTGTATATAAAATTTATCTTACTGTCTTATCTGACAATAAACACTGCATAAAGAACACTTTTGCCATTAAAAACGTTTATATGTATTTTAAAATTTATTATGTTTTATTGCAAAATTAAATTAACCCATGTTTATTTGAAGAAAATTTAGCAAATAGAGAAAGCAAATAGTCCTAACTAACCGGAGAAGATCACTAATAATATAGTTATCTCTGAGCCATAGACAAGTGTTCTACCTCTAAAAGCCTCATTTTCTTATCTTTAAAATCTCTACTAATAATATTATCTTCCTTATAAGGATACTTATATAAGATACTTCATATAAAGGGAAAATGTTTTTCACAGTGCCTGGCATATCATAAGCACATATTTATAATTTCATACTAATTTTAAAAAGGCAATATCAACCTCTACAAATTGTTCTAAAACCTGTTTTTTTTTAAACTGAATAATATGTCAGGATCATTTTCACATGTTAACAAAATTAAATTTGCAATATAACTTGAATAACTACATAGTGTTTCTTTATGACTATGACATACGTATGAGACACTTAGATTGCAAAGATGATTTCTAATGGTTGTATGATATTCCATCATGTGTATATACCACAATTTATTTAACACCTTATGTTGTCAACTTTATGTTGTCTGTTACAATCCAGCTGCCTGGGGAAAATGAAGCCATGCTAACAGTAATAAAATATGTTTCTCTGACTGTCTTCCAACTTTCTTTTGCTGGGCTTCAGGTTCTCTTCAAAGGCTCCACCTCTTATTTCTAGGAGTCCCCAAGGGATTCATCCATTTGTTCAATCAACAAATATTGAACACATAGCATGTACCGGGCAGTGCACTGAGAACGCAATAGTGAGGGAAAATAGGCAGAGCTGCTGCTCTCTTGGTGTTTCCAGTCTTACGGAGGAAACCAAACCTGAATCATATAATCGCCCAGGGAATCAAACACAAGCTATGTTAAGTGCCACAAAGAAAAAGTAGCGTGCCCTGAGAACAATGCAAAAGGGACTTGACCCAGGCTGGGACTCAGGGAAGTTCTGTGAGGAAGGTGCTGTTGAGATGAGATCTGGGTATGGAGAAGCTCTCTAGGTCTGGGGGAAAGGGTTCTGAAGAAAGAGGGTCATCTCTGGCAGAAGGAATAGCAAGGGCAAACGCTGCATGGTAGGAGGGGCATGGTGTGCTTGAAGAACTGGAGAAAGCCCTGGAGCTGTGAGTGTCTACAACATGGTGTTTTAAAAAGTAGGTTCCATTATTTTCCAGGTATGGAGAGGCCAATGGATCAGGAGACAATTGCCATTGAAAAGATCATTTCTTGCACTCACAGATCCCTAGAGGAAGGGGCACACGGAGAAGCACAAGGGTTGGAGGCTGAGGGAGCAAGGGAGAAACGTGTGCAAGAGCCTTTATCATGGTTTCTGTGGGAAGGAACGGGCAAGGAGGGTATGCAGCTTAGAATTGACTAGTTTGAATAGTTACAGCGAGCTCTGGGCAAGAGGGACTGTCCCTACTTGTCTGGTATCTGGTCTTGAGGTGGTTAGAGCAGGGAAATATAGTAGTTGCCCTTAGTGTGCAAGGAGGCGGTTGGTGGTATGGGTTCTGGGTTGGTTGGTTTGCATATGAGAGCACACTCACAGACAAGCTGTTTGCTATCTCTAGAAATTGCCTAGCCCTTGGATGGGAGTCCCACCAGGGTCAGCAAGCCCCAAGATGCCAAAGCATCCAAAGTACAGAATAAAAGACACAATTAATACAGTATGTTTGAGGAATATCTAAGGGGCGGAGTGGCTAGAGGAAAGTTAGCAAGAGGGAACAATGGCAAGGAGGGATATTTCTCAATGTCTCGGAGAGACTTCAGTGAAAGCAGATCTTTCCAATTTTTGTCGTCCTTTTCCCCTTTGGGCACAAATATGCAGCTGAACTGGAGGTCAGATCTGGGTGGCAGAAACACCGACACTCAGAAGTGTCCCAGCAACTGAAGTGCTGATATTGGGCTAAGCCTGGGTACTGAGTCTCTTCCTTGGGGATATATTTTTTCATAAGTTCTTTGGTCAAATAGACCCTAGTGCACTGGTTCTCAGCTGGGAGCAATTTTATCCCCCATGGGATATTTGGCAATGTCTGGAGACATTTTTGGCTGTCACAACTTGGAGGAGGGTGCTACTGGCATTTAGTGGGTAGAGGCCAGGTATGCTGTTAAACACATTAAGAAGCATGGGACAGCCCCCAACAACGAAGCAATATCTATCCCAAAATGTCGATAGTGCCGAGGTTGAGAAACACTGTCCTCAATATGTGCATCCAAAGAGAACAGGGCCAGGGTTTAAGCTGTGACCCTTCACAATGGAATTTTCCATTAATAATCATGTTGCAGTAGATGTATTACATACATTACTTCTATGAATCTTTTTTTTAGTCTCAAGAAATATCTTATTTTTCTTCTCCCTACTTCTCTCTATTTCTGTTTCTGGGGAAGAAGGCCTGTGGAACTTACATGGAAAGAGCTATTTAATCTACTGTCTCATAGCACAGTTCCAAAGCCCTTTCAACTATAGTGTTTATTTGTTTGTTTTATTTTTGAGTCTCCCTATTACTTTACGAGACCATGTCAGCTCAACAAGTCTCTAGTGACTGACCATCACGTGTTTAACATGTGTCCAGTCTCTGGATATCTAGCACAGTGCCTGACTCAGTGTGTTCAGGGACCTGGTCCATGAGAACATACGTTATCTTAGTGACTTCTACCAGTAGCCCTATAATGGAGGGATTAATATTCCTCATCTTACATATGAGTAAATAGAGGCTTGAAGGATTGAGTCATGCCTCCGTCGCATGGCTAGTATGTAGTAGACCCTGGATTTGAACCGAAGCCCGTACCTTTTTTGTAGAATCCAACAACTCCATCCCTTCTGATGGAAGCTAAGGACCCCCAAGACTCTTCATCTCCTTAGGAACTGTGCTCCAGTTGGCCCTGTTAATAGAGAGGACGCCATTAAACTCACTCAGCTTCCCCACAAAGAGTAAGCACAGTCCTGGAGGAAAGGAAAGATATTAACCAAGGGAATAAAGAGCCCTCATAATAGCTTGACTCCCACTCCACCAGAAAGCCTGGCGTTCAAAAACTCTGATTCCTACTTAATTAGTACCTTACTTGAGGTGCTATAAACTAGCAGAGATCAGCTGGGGATAATGACAATGCTGGAAGACATTTCCTGATATGACTCAAGTTCTGTTCTACAGGTTGCTCCCTGGAAAATGAAGCCTTGTTGAGACTGAGGTTAGCCCTGCATTTCACAGAAGATGGTAAGGCTCATCACAGCAGGCCTATCCCTGCTCTTAAAAGACATGTCTACCCAGCAATCCCACTACTGGGCATATACGCTGAGGAAACCATAATTCAAAAGGAGTCATGTACCAAAATGTTCATTGCAGCTCTATTTACAATAGCCAGGACATGGAAGCAACCTAAGTGTCCATCGACAGATGAATGGATAAAGAAGATGTGGCACATATATACAATGGAATATTACTCAGCCATAAAAAGAAATGAAATGGAGGTATTTGTAGTGAGGTGGATGGACCTACAGTCTGTCCTACAGAGTGAAGTAAGTCAGAAAGAGAAAATCAAATACCGTATGCTAACACATATATATGGAATCTAAAAAAAAAAAAAAAAGGTCATGAAGAACCTAGGGACAGGAAAGGAATAAAGACACAGATGTAGAGGATGGACTTGAGGATACGGGGAGGGGGAAGGGTAAGCTGGGACAAAGTGAGAGAGTGGCATGGACATATATACACTCCCAAATGTAAAATAGATAGCTAGTGGGAAGCAGCTGCATAGCACAGGGAGATCAGCTCGGTGCTTTGCGACCACCTAGAGGGGTGGGATAGGGAGGGTGGGAGGGAAACGCAAGAGGGAGGAGATATGGGGATATATGTATATGTATAGCTGATTCACTTTGTTATACAGCAGAAACTAACACACCATTTTATAGCAATTATACTCCAATAAAGATGTTAAAAAAAAAAAAAAGACATGTCTCCTTCTCAGATGTCAGCCCCTTCCCCACCCCTCACACGATCTCTTGTATCTCCCATGCTGTCAGCAGTTTTTGAAAAAGTTGTATCCTTCTGTATTGTTTCCATGCTTTTTTTCCCCACTATGTCCATATTTCCTCGTTAAAGTATGACATGAGCTAGCTAGCTAAATAATCTTTTGTTATTAAGAAAACTCTGCACCAAGGTATAGATTAAAAAATAAGACGCATAAAGCAAGTTGCAGAACGTATATAAAATATGATTTCAACTGTGTTATAAAAAGAAAATATATTTTAATATACATAAAATCTGTTGAACTGAGACAATGGCTATCATAAAGAAGAGGGGCTGCAGAGGTCAGAGAGTGTTTGGATGTAGGAGATATTTACTTTTTGGAGGTTTTTTGAGACCTAGTGCACTTTCCCAGGTGGAATTCTACATGGGCCAAGATGCCACTCTGGGAGCTCATATTTTATCTACAATTTAAGGCACTAAACTCTTGATTTGTTTACTAAAGGTTGTAATTTAATTACAGGTCATAGAAACTCCTAATAAAATAAATTATTATTCTTTCACAAAACTGCTTTACATACCAGGGATCCACACTCAGATTGCACAATGGCTATACCTCCACCAACTGAGATAGGGCATCTTCCTTTCACTAATGTATTACTCTTTTTAGGCCAATGCCCACCCAGTTGGCACATTTCTGTTGACCTCTAGTAATGCTGATTTTGCTGTAAACAGTTACAACTATCGCTGGGCAAAGATGGATTTGTATGGTAGGTGTGCTGCCACTACCTGACCCAAACTAGCTAAGTCATTCAGTGACTGATTGCAGTTGAAAGCAGAATCAGTAAATCTTCCTAATACTGGGCTTGCCAACAAGAGCCCCCTGGCACCACGAATGTACCGACCAGTTAGAGAGGCCCCCAGGGCACACCATTCATTCCGCACCCTCAACTATCTTTCTTCTTCTAGTTCAATTTTTTTTTCCCATGATCATACTGCAGTCTCTGCTGAAACTTAAGAAAGACTAAAAATCAGGGACACCTGTCGAAGTTGGAAACGACCGTGTTGTCTGTGTTATAGTGGCCGCTGAGCCTGACAGCTGCACAAATGCAAGGCCAATCAGGGTCCACTTCCATAGAAGTGTCTTCTCTGTTTGGAGGAAAAATGCCAACAGAACCTTAGATCCTGGGCTGTTGCTCTGGGTTTGTTTTTGTGTTTGTTTGTTTGTTTTTGCAGAAAGAATATCTTCTAGTCTGTCTCTAGATATATACACACACATACACACATTGGTGTTTGGACTATCAGATAATTGAAAAACTCGAAGTGGAAAATGATAAAAATAATATGCATATATATTTAAATATTTTATGTTTCCTTAAAACATAGATGTCTATTTATTTTCCAGTGTCTAATTTAGGACCAGGTCTTGTTTTGAGTGTGGACACACTGTTTGGAGTTGTGTTGTTGCCTCTCACCGGTGAACCCCACTTCCTGATGCACCATGCACAATTCCCCGGCTGGGTTTCTTTAAAGTGGAATTAGAACTCCAAGATACTTGTGAAACAATCTGAGAGTAGATTCCATCTAGATGTTTACAGTCTTTCCCCAAAGAATCAACTTGCTCACACATAATTCCATAGCAATAGTTTTAGTGACCTGTTTTTATTGTCTTTCTAAAACGTTCTCCTTAGCATTCATAGAAGTACTCATGAAACTCATTTCACTGTATTACACTGGCGTATATAATATGTAATTAAAAGAATACAATCAAAATCATAAGCATAACTGGCACTGACGGGTCTGGGGACAAAGTCCAACTGACCCTTGGACGGTATGCAGCCCAGCTGGAGGGAACAGAGTAGGTAAGCTGCTGAGGGAACAGCCACAAGCAGTGCCCAGGTCCCCCTGACCACATCGGTCAACAAGCCCTCCTTAACCCTGGGAGAAGAAGAAGCATATGTCGTTTCATGGAATGTCTGCTGTGTGTTCATCTCTTTTCCGGTTTTCCAATGCATTTTAAGAACATAACCCTTTCTTCAGATGCGATCTTACACAGAGGAACGGAATATCGGACAAGAGTGGGAATGCTCTGGGGGACCTGCATCCGCCCCCTCGACATCTCTTCCCCTGATGTGGCCCTTGAAAAACATCTGGAAACCCCGAGGGTTGTATGAAGCACAATATGAAAATCTCCCACTGAGTCAGTCCTTTCACAATAAAATGATAAGCTGAGATCTAAACATACTGTGACCAGAACTCAGTTTTTCTGGTTCCTGAACTTAAATTTTTCTGCTACATTTTCTGACTTTTATTTTCCAGGCAACTTGAGGCTGCGCCTCATGGGGTCTTTCTTCCATCTGGTTATCTCCGTGTGGCGGCCCAGAGGCCAGGAAGGAAAGCAGTGAAATAGACTCAGCACGGCCTTGCTCTCCGCAGAGCTCTCTGAACTTCTTGCCACCAGCATCTAGCCCCTGTGAACCAGCGTGTGCAGGGCCAGCTATGACTTTCTTCCTGACCTTTCTTCAAGATTCCACACTTTGTGGGATGAAGAGATAGTTTCATTGCTGACTGCCAGGTCCCTGCTTTTGTCTTCAATATCTGAGCTGGGTTTGGTCAGGAGGAGGGGGCGGGGCAGGGGGTGGAAGGGCATTCTAGGCAAAGCAAATGTTAGACACAAAGGCCTGGGCTTGACTTGGGCCAGTACGGTGTTTCAGAAGCAGAAGACCAGAGCACGAGCCAGAATCGTGAAGGGTCCTATATCCATGCTAAGGAGGCTGGATTTTATCCTGAAGGCGATGGAAAGGTATTAAAGGATTGCAAGCAGGGGCATGACATGAGCGGATTTGTGATTGAGATGGGTCACCCTGTCAACGCTAGCAAATGGATGGTGATGGGAGGTGGGATAGAAAGCAGGGAGACCAGATAGGAGGTGACTACAGGAACTCAGGGGAGAGATGACAGAGACCTGCACTAAGGTGGTGACTATCTGACTATTTGGATAGAGGAGAAGAGAGAGATTCCAAGGCATTAAGCATGCCTGTACTTAGACAGGACTCTTTCCACTGCTGACTAGAAAGCTAGATTAAAGTGGTCAAAACAATTTTCGGGGGACAGACAGAGTGTGGACTTCACATGTGATCAAGCTTCAGATTCAGTTTCAGGGAATCTTCCCAAGCTTCTAGTTTTCCTATCAAGGCTACCAGGTGCGGCTGACAAGCTGTGCACTGTACAACTCCAGGAGATGCCGCTGACATAGACCGCAATGTGTCTAAAACCTCTGGAAGTTGTGCAATGCTGCCCTCCTGCTCCCTATGGTTGTGCAAACAGAAGTTTCTAGAGGTAGTCTGCAAAGCTGCTTGAGAAATGTTATGTGAGGTATATAAGTCCTACCAAATAGAAGAGGTGAGGGTAAGGCAAGATTACTGATGGTCGCTTTTAGGATCTAATGCAAGACTGAAACCGTCCTTGCTTCACACAAGGGCTGAGAGAGGAGAGGAAGGCAGGTGGCAGTGGGCTCTCAGCAGTTGAGGGAGGACACAGGGAGTTCGTACAAGGCACTTGGCATCAGAACAGACTGAAGCAGAACTTCCATCAATACAGAGAACAGACTGAAGCAGAGCTTCTATCAATACAGCCTGGCTCTGGAATAGAGAAACCAGCCCCAACAAGGTCGCCCTGCTACGTGCCCAAGGTACAGACTGCAGAGGAACATGGAAGAGTCTTTAGAACGGCCAGCCCCTCAGTAACATCTGCGCCCACACACCAAGAGGTGTTTCGTTTCCATTCTGTGTTTGGGAAAGGCTGAGAGTCCCCAAACCTCTCATTTCAATAAGGATGGTAAGTCTTCTAGAAGTAGGCCCTTTGTTCGTAATTCATGGTGCATATGAAATATACAAAAGGTAAATAAATGTGTGTTATTGTCTTTCACTTTACCCAGCTGATATATTTCTTTTTTTTCTTTTTTTGGCCACGTTGCACGGCTTACGGGATCTTAGTTCCCTGACCAGGGATTGAACCCAGGCCATCGGCAGTGAAAGCTCCGAGTCCTAGCTACTGGACCGCCAGGAAATTCCCACCAGTTGATATATTTCTGAGAAATTGGGATTATACTACATACAAACCAAGTTGGAAGTTTCTAAGAGATGAAAATTGCAAATGAAAGTGTCACATGCTGTGTAGATCATAATATCAGTGCCTAATGGTGCCTGGCACTTAGTACCTGCTCCCTGAACGTTCACCGAACTCACAGATAACTGAGTTATGTTAACCAAGTGCTTCTACACAAATTATCTCATTTGATCCTAACAAGTCTGTGAAGTAGGTGTTGTTATCTCCATTTATAGAAGAGAAAACAGAAGCTCAAAAAGGTTAACTGACAAGTGCTCAAGGTCACATAGCTAATAAATGGTGTAGCTGGGACATTAATTAAGACTTTTTGATTCTTTCCACCACTTGACAGCTTTGGTCTGCATAATTCTGATTTAAAGGAACCTACTGAGGAATCCTTTTGTAAAGAAGAAAACCACCCTTAATGTATATTTTGTAAGTCTTTTTTGGGATCTTAATTTTCCCTCTTTGGTCCTGTCTATTAGAATCGACATCTCTCACATTTGGCTAGCATTATCTTATGTTTTATTTCTTTTTCTGTCTGATTCAAGACTGAAAGATTTGTTTTCTAAAACTGGAATCCTAACGTGTTGGGTTGACTTGATAGATGAATGAAGTAGAAATTGGTGTGTTGAGTAATGAAAAACCTCATCAACCCCCAAATCACAGGTATTAAAAACCATACATGGAGGGAGTCATGAATCACTGAGTTTCCAAACTTTCTTCCGTGTAAAAACGAAAGTGGTTGAGCCCAGTGGTGAGGGAAGCTGATCTCAGAAAGTGTCACCTCTAGATTTCCATGTCTCTCCCACCCGCATGGGGGCTTCGTGGGTCAAAGTCAGTTTGAACCTTCACATCCTCTGATGGTGATCCCTAGGGCTCCCATTAGAGATCCCGTTCTTGGTGCATGTCCTAAACCATCGTTGAGCTTTGCACACTTGGTATGCCTTCTCACCTGATCTTTTTTTTAGGTGAGGGTGAACCGAAGCCTAAGGACCAGGTGCTGGCTCCAGAACAAAGATGTGTAATTTCCATCAGGATCAAAGGTGAACGTAAACCAAAAACAAGGACGGCACCTTCACCATTGGGGGCTTCAGATAATAAAACAGAACACATTTTTATAATTATATCAGAAACACTGCTCAGGAGAATCTGTCTAAAGCAATGCAATGTCTTAATTTGATTGACCCAGTCCTTATTTGACTGGCGAAGTGTCGTATCCTGGACACAGGGCAGTGGACCTAAGTAACCTGGCCTACAGTAATATTTTCAAGAATTTCAGAGAACTCAACCTTGTCTGTGGTTAAACTTCATTGATTCAACCTTCCCTCATTCAGAGCCCTTTCCCTCAAGTTAATTTATCTAAAGCACTGAGCAGAAACTGATGGAATGTCAAAGTTTAAAATAAAAAGAGAATTTGCTTAGTATTTTAGTTGATGAAAGAGGGTCCAATAAGATCTAGATATGTACAAGCGTGCATAAAATTTTGATGGTGGTGGCAATGTATTCCCCAGCAAGCACACTGCACATTCACAGTGGTGTTTACTGAAGTGCGCTATATTTAGAGAAGGGCAGTCTGATGGAGCTGAGCTTTGAGAGAGCTGTTTGATCCTCCTTTCATCACTGCGTGGTGGAGTGGATCTTGGCGAGCCCTGGGTGGAGAGAAATCACCACAAGGGCTTTCACTGCACGAACCTCTGCTCTTGTGACCAAACATAGCCCTGCTGCTTCAGGAAGGTTTGCATAAAAGGGATTGATTTTCATTTGATTCTGCAAATGGACTCACTGAGCGAGCCTGGCAGAAAGGAAGAGAATAAGAAGGAAAAAAAAAAAATTCTTAGGCAGTTCTGGCCAGCCTCCAAATGCCTCAAGCTGACAGCACAACTGGTTTAATCTGCTCCTTTGGAGCTGAAGATATGCTTAACCTTCCAGACCAGAAACTTGGGACCTAATGAGTGATTGCCTGAAATTCTGATTTTTTTTTTTCTGGTAAAAAAACAAAACCAAAACCAAAATGTAAACTATTATGTTTGAACTATTCTACATTTAAAAAAATTCAATTGCAGAAATTGTAGCTCCTCTCGTTCACTTAAAAAAAATGACTTTAAAAATTGTAAAAATGCATGACTTCTTTCAAAAAGAATCATTTTGCATCAATTGTTACCACATGATTAAATTAATACTCTTTAAGACAAAAAGATATCCCTCTTTAAAATGAAATTAATAGAGCTGGATCTAAAATAATTGTTATTTATTTCCTGACCATTTACCATGGGCAGGTATTAATCTTGTTTTAGTTACAAAGATAAAAACCAATAAAACATATTCACTCTTCTCAGGGGCCTCACGATCTGGCAGGGGAAGCACACGTTCATGGCTATGTAAAGATATGTATTCTAATTTTCATACAGTGCAACGAGTGTTATATATAAAGGGATGGGCAAGATGTTGTGAAAACAAGACGAGGTAGTAATGAATTTGGCCTGGGATGGGCAGAAGTTCATTGTGGCTTCACATGGATATTAACATTTAAGCCGGGCTTTAAAGAGATACTATCCAACAAGATTTAAGAGTAAGGCCAGGACCAAATGGAGGCATATTGTACAGCAATCACTCACAGTAAGGTCAGCTCTGTTCAGACAAGGCGACTGGGCCAGAAACAGGATTACTCAGCTGCTGTCACCTCTCACCTGAACTGGAATGCTAGGCTCCTACTTGGTCTTCTGGCTTCACCTCTCACTCTTCTCCAGAAGTCTTCTCTCCACAGTGCATCAAGATTCATCCCTTTAATATGTAAATCGTTTATTTCCTTAACACATATTTATAGAGCACCTACTTCACATCAGGTGCTCTGCTAGATGCTTGGAAATGTGAGTAAACAAAACAGACAGAAACCCCTGCTCTCATTGAACTTCTTTCTAGCAGTGGAGAGAGTCAGACAATGAAAAACATAATAAATAAGTATAAATAAGTAAATTTTATAGTATATTAGAAAGTAGTAATTACTATTTAATAATCTGAGCAGTGAAAGTACATCAGGAGTGGAGGAGTTGGGAGCAGGTTTACATTTTAAATAGGGCGGCCAGGGTAGACCTCTTTGAGAAATTGACATTTAAGCAAAAACTTAAAAAGGGGAGGGAGCTAGCCATGAGGATGATTGGGGAAGAATATTACAGGCAGAGGGAACAGCCAATGTAAACTGCAAAAGTGAAAATTACCTCATGTTTTTAAAAACAGTAAAGAGAAAATTATGGCTGGAACAGAGAGTAAGGGGGAGAGAAGTAAGGATGACATCAGAAAAATAGGGGTGTCAGCTCATAAAGTGTCTGTTTGGATATGTGTGTCTAGATGCCTCACATACAAATCTCTCCCAACTCTCCAACCCTGACCCTTTCTACTCTGACATTATCCTCATGGTTTATTACTACTGGATTTGTCCTGGCTTTAGAGGGGACCAGATACAAGTGTCAAAGAGCTTACCATAGGCTGGGTTGTTGGCAAAGCTTTCCTGGTGCATGGTCATACCAAGTTTCTTTCTTCCCTTCAACCCAGTCAGTTTCATTTTTTCCTGAGGCAGACTCACCAACTTGGATGTAATAGTTGGCTCTACCTTTCCACGAAGCTGAGACCCTTCATGACTTGAGCTGGCCACAAGGCCTAGCTTCTCTTCGTGGGCATTTGGCTCCCATGGAGAGTTCTATATCCTTAGTAGCCTATCTTCCTCTGAATTTCTTTGAAGTTATTTTAGAACTTTCTCTTTCAAAGATTATCCCATATAAGAATGTTCACTAAGTTCTTGTCACCAACAGTAGCTCTAATATTCATCTTATTTGCATCACTATATGCCAGACTATGCTGTAATGCCAGGGACACAGAAATGAGAGGAAGGTCAAGAGGATTCCTCATAGATACTTGTCATCCAAAAAAAAATAAGGAGTATTTCTCAGGGTCTTATGTTGGCCCTTATGTTTGTTATGGCTCCATTCAATACCAAGAAAGACCGTAATGATGATGATGGTGGTGGTAATCCCAGGATCTAAATATCCTTGAAAAATAAAGGAATGATGGGATAATAATAGAAGATTGTTGAATAATGACTGCTAAAGGATACTATCCAGAGAGGACATTCAAATTAATTCTCTTTGTCCATGTTCTTAAGTCCAAATATTTTATGGAAACTTCCTGAAAATAAACACAATAACACCTGAGAATGGCCATGGTGATTAGGTTAAGCATCCTAATAGAAACTGTGTGGAAAAATCACCATTTACTTCAGTTGACAATGATGGGGAGTTTTGGAAGGTGTCTGTGGTAGCCTGCCTCCAAGATGGTCCCCAGTGACCCCTCCCTTCTAGACTTCACACTCTTGTGTAGTCCCCTCCCACATCGTGATCAAGAGAATGAGGCAGAAGTACGTGACTTCCAAAGCTTGATCATAAAAGGCATCCTGTCTTCTGTCTTGTTCTCTTACTCTTGGATCACTTGCTCTGGGGTAGCCAGATTTTGTGTTAGGAAGATGCTCAAGCAGCCCTATGGAGAGGCCCATATGGTCAGGAACTGAGGCCTCCTACCAAATGCTGGTGAGGAACTGGATTTCCCTGCCGATGTGTGAGTAAGCCATCTTGGAAGTGGATGCTCCAGCCCCAGCTAAGCCTTCATGCATCTTCAGCCCCCTCTGACATCTTCACTACAACCTCACAAGAGATCCTGAGCCAGAACACTTCAGCTAAGCAACTCCCAAATTTCTGACCCACAGAAATTGTGTGAAATAATAACCACATGTTGGTTTAAGCCCTTAAGTTGTGGCAGAATATGTTGGTCACCAAATGATAATGAATACAGTGTCACATAGAACTTGAAGGTACGATCCTCCCTCAAATCCTAGGGTGCTAATAAATCATCAACTTTATCTGGTCTCTCATGTACAGTTTAGTTTCCATTTGAAAATGTTTTCAGAGTTTTGGACTTTTTACCCCTTTCACTGAGATTTACCAAATTTTAGCAATAAAGTTTAGTGATTCAGAAGTTAGGCTTTGGAAATAGTTAAATCACTGCTCTGCCACCACTTACTAGCAGTATGACCTTAGGAAAGATGTGCCTCAGTTGTCCTGTCAGCTTCATGATTATAAAAAGAACCTAACCCAGAAGACTGATGTAAGGATTACTTAGATAATATATGTAAAACACTTAGCATATTGCTGGCTCATAAAAACTACTCATTAAAAGGTATTGACGGTAATGATGACAATGTGATGATGAGGATTATGGAGAAGGCAAAACTCTCCTTGTTTTCAACTTGCAGGTAAATTCATTACAAGGTAAAAGATAAAAAATTTTCATTTCTATATTATAGCAGTCTCAGTTATTACCCTGTATTTCTTGCACACATGTAATTACATCTATAATAATCATTATTTTATTTTACAACATACCTATTTTTCTAGTTTCTTCACTCCTTTCTATAACTCACAATATAGCAAGTATGTTGCAAGTATTCTCATGATAGAAGCATGTATTACTGAACCAAGGCAAAATTATAACAATAAATCTAATTTTGCTGTTTATTTATATTCTGATTGATTACTCTTTTTACAGGTAGGTTACCTATTATAGATAATGAAAATGCATAAATTGTTCAACTATTCAACTCTTCATAGAGATTTATAACTATAGCTTTGGTCAAGTGTCTGAAAATTTTGTGGGTTTAGTTAAATCTTCATAGTAGGACTAATTTAAAAAGGCACATTAGAGTTCACGTCCTTTAAAGAAGATTGGGCTGTGTTTCAATCTCATGGTTAAATGTGATTTTGGTTTTCCTTTCCCCATAGAATTGGACAAATGTGGAAAGAAGACGTACTTGTAGTGTAGACACTGGTAGTGACAAGTGTCTGTTGCCTTGGTGCCTGTCTTACTCTCAATTTTATCAGCTTTACACTAACTAGGTTGAACTAAATAACCTATAGAGTCACTCTTCCTCCAGATTTCTACTCATTCTCCAACAGAGAAATCACAGCCTACTTTTTTCCCCCCACAAAGGCTATAAAAGATGATAGGCTTGGATGAGTCTTTGTTTCAAATGGATATCTAGTATTAAAAGTGAACTCTACCAGCCTTTTATATATCTTTGTGGTATCTTGGGTCAGTGAGTTATAACACCTTCACTAGATGGTTCAAAAGCATCTGAACTCATTCCCAGGACGCCTGTTGTCATGAGAGCAGCAATAGAAGCAATACCAACAACAATGGAGGACTCCTTGTATGCTGGGCAATATTTTAAGTACTTCACACGTTCATGCTTTACGTACTTTAATCCTCACCCTCAACATGTTAGCTATGGTTATCCCAGTTTTCACAGTTGCCTGGTTTCTCATTGAGAGTATTCTACATTCCACACTCATCAGGCACCGGGGAGAGGAGAGCATTCTTATTTTTTCTGTGGAGTCCTCAGCATGGTCTTCTTTATGCTAGTAGCAATGAGAGCTGAACTTTAAAAAGTGCAGCTCTGCAAAGTAAGAACTGAGTAAAACACATCCATTCGCAGCAAAAGGGTAAACATGTGCTCTAGAAGTCCATTCTGAGAGGTATAACTGTGCTTAGAGGTTGTGAAATGCAGTCCTCCTCACCCGCCACTTCCACACACACACACACACACACACATATGCACAAATATACACATCCACAAAGCATTCACTTCAGCCATTTCAAATAATTTAGATTTGATTGCATACTACAATATTAGAAATGGAACATGTTTTACATTTAATGGCTTTTTAAAAACTCAAGTACAACATCAAAAGTCCATCAAGTGAATGAATCACTTGATGAATGAATAAAATGAATCATTTTATGGAAGAAAGGCAGCAAATAACAGATAGGAATTTGAAAAGATCAGGGCTCTCTCTGGCTTAGAAAGAAAAACTACCTGCCTTTCTAGATAATCAGATGACCCAAATATGAGTTTCTTGTGACTGTTTTGTTTGTCTAAGTAAGGTTGTTGATATTTATTAAAGTTTTTCCATGGGGATAATATCTAAGGTACACAACTGGTTCCTGATGGGCTTGTTTCAAGCACAGAACAGAAATCAAGGCTTCAGGATAGAACTCAGAGCCCAAATGGTATCTCTGATTGCTGAAGTAGAGAGCCATCTTCAATTCAAGTAAATTTGATTTATGCAAATTCAGCCACTCTGTTTGTGGGGCGTGGGAGGCTGGAAATAAAATGTTGTCAAGTGTTCTTCTGCATATATGTTTTTTATTATATACTGAATAAACATGTGCACTTATAAATTATCTATTGTACATAATCATACAGATTCACAAATTATGTTATACAGGGTTGTACACTCAAAAGCCTGAAATCAGAATTTATGGGCAATTTAAGGGATTTCCAAGGGTAATTTTGACCTTACCTGTCTTTTTACGTTAAGCACAGTCTTAGAAACCCATAGAAGCCCAACCAGCCTGACTCCGCTGTGAATTAAAATTGCCATTTAGTGAGTGACAAGGCCCAAGGGAAGGATGTCTCCCCAAGTACCAATCCAAATCTCTCTTTGTGTTTTTGATCAGTCTGTGAGGTCTCTTCCAGAATTGTATAGAGGTTGCTTTAGTTACACTAAGACAGTTGGGAGGAAACGCAGGTGAGAAGAACTTTCAAAACTAGGAGAACATGTGTCAAAGTCAGTCAAAAAATGTTTTGTGAGCTCTCATATTAAAAGTGTGTTGTGTTGACACATGAACTTATCTACTGAACAGAAACAGACTCACAGATACAGAGAACAGACTTGTGGTTGCCAAGGTGGGGTCGGGGAGGGATGGATTGCGAGTTTGGGATTAGCAGATGCAAACTATTATATATAGAATGGACAAACAAGGTCCTACCCTATAGCACAGGGAACTATATTCAATATCCTGTGAGAAACCATAATGGAAAAGAATATGAAAAAGAATATATATATATTTATATATCCAAATCACTTTGCTGTACAGCAGAAATGAACACAACACTGTAAAGCAACTATACTTCAATAAAATATATATGTATTTTAAAGTGTGTTGTGTTGAGTTAGAAATGGTATTCTTTCCCATGAGTTTGCTTCCCTGGCTGCTAAGGGCTTGAGAGAGGACAGTTCACCAGAGTTAGCCAGAAAAATCCTCTGCACCTATTTCTATTCTTAGGGGCTGTGAGCTTGGTGATTATACAGAGACCAACTTGAGTCTTACGGAAGGCGGTATATGTTTCCAGGGACTAAAATAGTACCACATTAAAGTCAGGCAGGTGCTCCACTAGGGAATGTGAAGCCATCTCCTCCTAAGAGGCTCTGAACGTTTTTATTATATGTTTTCAGCAAAATAAACTGTTACTAGGAAAACATGTTGTTATAAATATAAGAAGGGTCTGTGGGCCTGAAATGTATCTGGCTGATTTCTCCTTCCTTTGTAATCCCACTAAGCCTAGATGCTCCACAGTGAAAGTTAGATCTCCTTGCATCCTTCATCACCGGTGGCTGCTGGCAGAAAATGGTCAGCTTTTGGAGCTTAATGGAAACAGTCGTTCTTGATGAATGACCCCTGAGCTTTTAAAGACTATGTATTCAGAGATCTCTTTTGACCCAGGAAGCTCCTACTTGATACAATTGGCTGATGTACAGACAGCAGAGAATTTTGTTGGACTCAGTGACAGGTTTGATGAAGTGCTACGACATACTCCAAAGAGGCCTCTTCTGAATTTACCTCATCAGCTGTTGAGCTGAATTATATACAAAAGTCATTATTTTAGGATTTATTCATTCTGAATATGTATTATTTGATAACAGTGTATTTAGAAGTTTATGTTTGCTCTATTTAACACAGTTTTTTACTAAGCAAATGTTTAAGGTAAACAAGATAACGAGGGAATCGTTTGCTAACTTTTGAGTACTAAGTGTTTCTAAGGACTTTGGATGAAACCGTTTATAAACAATGTGTTAATAATTCCCAGAGATCACAGTGCTCTGATACGTTAGTTATAAATCATTTTTAGCTAGTCATTTAGGGAGGATTTTCTCCAGTTAGCTTTTCTCCAGTTATCCAAAAGTAATAATTAAACTACTGATTGACTGATTGATTCAATAAAGTAGACAAAATAACATTTACTGAGTCCCTACTCTTCATTCCGCAGGCAACAAAACTTCCTTGTGTGCCTACTAGTGGCACGACACTTTTTAGGTACTGGGGACAATATCAGAGGACAAAAGAAGCAAAAAAGAAAAGAAAAGAAAAAGAAAGGAAAGAAGGGAGGGAGGGAGGGGGAGACGGAGGAAGGGAGGAAGGGAGGGGAGAAAGAAAGAAAAAGAAAAGAAAAGAAAATCTCTGCCCTGAGGAGCTTATATTTTCCTAGATGTTGGGATTGAAGGAATATACAAGTCAGACATGTCCCCTGCCTACAGAGAGTTTAATTCTGGTGGAAAATATGGGCAGTAAATAAAGACATACATTTTATTAAGGTAATTGGATTGGAATGGAATAGAATGGAATATACAGAGTGATGGGATACATGGTCATTCTGAGGCCCACTTTAAATATGATGGTCAGGGAAGATCTCATGAGGAAATGAAGATTAAGCTAAAATATGAAGGATAAGGAGAAGCCAGGTATTCAAGAGCCCGGGGGAAAGAAGGGTTTTTCAGACAGATTGATAGCCCAAGGCAGGGAAGGGTTGGCTTCTGGAGGACCACTGAGGGAGCCCACCCTGGAAACACAGGTGAGAGCCAGGTTGTGCACGGTTTGGACTTTATTCCAAGAGCAGTGGAAAGGGTTTTAAGAGAGGGAGTGGCAGCACTCCTTTGCATTTGTAAAAAATCATTTTAGCAGCTGAAGAATGAATTTGAGGGGAAAAGAGGGAGAGCAGTTTGGGGGCCATGTGAGAACTGTGAGGGCTTGGGCCATGGTGGCAGCTCTGGAGATGGAGGGTAGGGAATGGCTTTGGCATATATTTTGGAGATTGATTTAAGACGACTTACCATAGAATGGGATGGGGATGAGCAGAGTAAAAGGCAGGACCAGCTTCTCTACTGATGGAAGTACCACTGTTGAGATGGAAAAGCCTGGGATAGAAATAAGATTGTCTGGGGAAGGGGAAGGGTGGTGCGAACAACCATGAGTTCCCTTCTTGACATGTTACACCTGTGATGCCTATTGGACATTCATGTGAAAACGTCAAGTAGCCTACGGGGCATAAGAATCTGGAATTGAGGAACAACGGCTAGGCTGAAGGAATAATATTGGCAGGCACCAGCAAACGTAAAGCATTTAAAACCATGGGCCAGGATGAGATCACCTGAGGAGAGAAGACAGATGATAAGTGAACAAGTTAGTCAACACATTTTTACTCCGGACTCACTATGTTCAAGGCATACTGCCTAGTCATTGTGGGCAAACAGATGTGTGAGACAAAGCCCTTATCCTCAAGAAAATTACATTCTGGGTATGAGAAAAAACACAAAAAAGTGAAAATAAATGTCAAAAGAAGGGACAATGTATTAATCCAGAGAGGGATTACTATGGGCATTGAGAATAAGAGTCACTTTATAATGGTGATAGTAGTCTAAGGGCCACAGGTGGGGGACTGGACCAGGGCTCAGAGGGATTGTGAAACCTCCAGAACCAGGTGGTTTGTACGTGTGTACATATTTTTTCTAAGAAAGAGAATTGTCAAATTGCAATTGTTAAATTCTCAAAGGGTTTTGTAAGTCAAAAAAGATTAGAAGCATTGCTGTAGGAGATCAATTTAATCTCGGTTTTAAAAGATTGGTTAAATTATAGAAGGTACAGAGAAGGAGGAAAGATATTATGGGAAGTGGGGACAGTGCAAGACATAAGCAGTGAAACATTCTGAGATACAAAAGTGCAAGGCACGCCTGGAAATTGTTTTAGACTTGCATGATTGGGACAGGGGATTAATATGGAAGAGTGGAGAAACTGAAGCTGGAAAACAGATGGGGATGAAATGAGGGGCAACCTTAAATGAAAACTAGGAGATTGGACTTTCTCCTATAGACCATGGGGAAGCATTGGATTCAATTCAATTAAAAAATATTGAGGGGCTTCCCTGGTGGCGCAGTGGTTGAGAGTCTGCCTGCCAATGCAGGGCACACGGGTTCGAGCCCTGGTCTGGGAAGATCCCACATGCCACGGAGCAACTGGGCCCGTGAGTCACAACTACTGAGCCTGCGCGTCTGGAGCCTGTGCTCCGCAGCAGGAGAGGCCGCGATGGTGAGAGGCCCGCGCACCGTGATGAAGAGTGGCCCCCACTCGCCGCAACTAGAGAAAGCCCTCGCACAGAAACGAAGACCCAACACAGCCATAAATAAATAAAATAAATAAATAAAAAATTTTTTAAAAAAAGTGCTACTTCTTTAAAAAAAAATATTGAACATTTGATATGTATAAAGGCAACATGTGGTGTTCTGGTTGGGAGGTGGAGTTGGGAGATACACATGTAGGTAGAGTAGGGTTAAAATTTCCACACAGCATAACCAGAGTTAGCAATAATTAACATTTATTCCATGCCTACTATGGGCCAGGCCCTGTGCTAAGTGCTTTAAGTGGATTATCCAGTTTTAATCTTCACAGCTCTATTGACATGTACCCTATTGGGGTAAAGGGAAGTTAAATTACTTGTTCTCAGTTGTACAGCTAGGAGAGGTGGAGTCATTATTCAGACTCAGGCAGTGTAACTCCAGTGCCCAAGCTCTGGAACACTCTGTTGATTGGCCCGAAATATCCTGACTTCTGCTGCAGCCAAGGATGGCCATGACTCCTCGCTTCTCATCAATACCAGGGGTACTGGTGCATCTGGAGACACCCTGGAGTTTGCCAAGGGGAATGTGAAGTGACAACTACTGCACATTTTAACAAACTATTGACTTTATTTCAAGATTTGAAAAAAATATATGAAATTAGACATGAGTATATTATGGTTGTAAAATCACATTAATTTTTTAATGAACGTATTGTGTAACGTGTGTACAGAAAAGTGAACAATCATAAGCATATAGCTCAATATACTTTCACAAAGTAAACACATCCATGTAACCAGCACCGGCTGGAGAAATAGAACTTACAGCGCTGCAGAGGCCCCACTGGCCCTTCTCTGACACTACCCCCAAAGGTCACCACCATCCTGATAGACTTCCAACGCCAGTGATTCGTTTGTCCTGTTTCAGATTTTTATATAAATAGAATCATTTAGTATGTTCTCTTTGCAGCTGGCTTCTTCCTAACATTACATTTGTGAGATTCATTTATATTGCTGCATGTGGCAATAGTTTGTTTATTTAATCGACATTAGTTTTTAAGGTAAAACATAACTCCACAATAAAATTATTTGCTTTTTTAGGGATCATACCCCAATTTTTTGAGAATGCAATTTGATCTCCTATTCCCTTTGGTCACTTCAATGACTAAGTTTGAGCAACACAGGAACAAGCACTGAATTTGGAGTCAGGAGAAATGGATTCTACTCCTCCTCCACTATTCATTGCCGCTGTGTGACCTTGGGCAAGTCACTTACAGTCTCTGAACTTCATTTCCTACATTAATGAAATAAGAAAGTAAACTTAAAAAGTCTCTTTGGTCTTCTGCAGTGAGTTGCCTTTGTTTCCACTCTAAGCTGCATTGGCTTAACTTAAGGAAAGTTTACAGAGAAATGAAATTTTTCCAAAATAAATTTTTTTTATTATAAAAGAAAAACTTTTTTGCTGTAACAGTTCAAACAACACTGAGCTGCATAAAGGAAAATTTAATAATAATTGTTCAATATTACCTTCCTACATATACAAAAACAATGTCAGTTTGGTGTTATACTTCTACATGGTAAGTAATGTTCACTAAGTTTTATTATTGTTTTTGAAGTAGAATCACACTAATACATTTTTATTCTGTAATTTTCGTTTCATGGAAATTCTTCCATGACTGGAACGTATGTTTCTCTTCATTTAGTGTCTGAAGAATGGATGTCTGCACAATGAGCTATAGCGTGCGTGCTCTGTAATCAATCAACCGTCCTCTACTGGTTGATATTCACATGGTTTCCAATTTATTTTTGCTATCACAACACATTGCAATAAACATTCCTGTACATATGTTATTAAACCCTAATGGTCTTACTATGTATGATAGAAACTGTCAGATTGTTTTCTAAAAAGTTGCTTAATTTGCATCTCAGTACTTGAATTTTGAGCAGATTTAAATGTGAGATTTGAAGCAAGGAAAGAAATGAGCTCTTAATTTTCATAATGATTCCAAATATTCATAGAAAATAGAAAGCTGAAAAATAAAATACTAAGTATATCTTTAAAGGCTCCGGTTTGAAATTGCTGCAGTCTGAAATCAGAAATGTGGGGAGAAGAAATATTTTCCAAAGTAACACAAAACAGAAACATGATTTTAGCCCCCAAAATGCAATATCAAGAATTAAAAGGCAAAAAGAAATTCCTTTCTAAAGTCTCAGAAATAAGTCATTGATGTTACTCCGTAGACAGACAGCTGAGTTGATTGATGCTTTAAATTCTGTTTCAACACCAACCAGAAAAAATTTACAGTAACTTGTGAAACTCTAAGAAGGCACCTTCCCTGACCTGCTCTCCCAGACCAAGGAGGCAACCT
Source organism: Balaenoptera acutorostrata (assembly GCF_949987535.1). Taxonomy (NCBI): domain Eukaryota; kingdom Metazoa; phylum Chordata; class Mammalia; order Artiodactyla; family Balaenopteridae; genus Balaenoptera; species Balaenoptera acutorostrata. The sequence continues at coordinate 20,095,964 of NC_080068.1, read as the reverse complement.
TAGCAACTGCCCTCTCAGGCTCCCGCCTCCTACAGGCTAGGATAACAGACAGCCTTGGGTGAGAAGGACAAACATTTAGAGTTAGGCTCTTCAAAGTGGTCTGTATCCCTAGAAGAAAACTTATTTGTCCTGTCCAAGTTTCACTTTGAGATTGGTCTGGAAGGGATAATTTTTCTTTATCCAGTAAGATCTGAAACACCCAAAACTCCACTACTCCCTCAAGAGAGAACGAGATGGAAACTATTGTCAGGGGCCAAGAGGAAGAAGAAGGGGCATGGGTCTGGGGAAAGGGGGGGGCACATGTTGTAGGAGGCCACTGAGACAGGCGGTGGGCTGGGAGGGACCAGAGAGGAGCAACACCCAGTACACATCCTGACTCAAAGGGAAAAGTAAAGGACTTCTCGCACCACCTCTGCCCTCTGCGTGCCCTGTGTCTGCGAACATTTTATTTCTGGTGGTGAACTGTTCCTTCTTGTCTTTCCAAGTTTTAAGGGCATAGCTAAGAGGTTGCATCTCCAATGTGCACGGCACGCTTCTACGATAACGTGCTCTTCTTTGCACAAGAAGATAGGGCTACTTATTCATCCTCACGGGACATGCTGTTTTCTATTCACAGGGATAGTTTTACACTAATCCTGCCACTCCGTTTCCTTGGTCTCCATGGTGACCAGCTCTCCTGTGTGCAGGCAGCTGGTGCAGGCTGCGGAACAGCTAACTGGCCAGCACTGGGAAAGAGCCTGTGACCCCCACCTCATGGACCGAAAGCCCAGCCATCAGCTGAGTGTGGGCTTGAGCCACTCGGAGCCAGGTAGTGAGGGCTCCAGCACTTACTAGTTGTGAAAAGTCATCCAGGTTACATGTCTTCACTCAATTCTTTATCCATAAAATGGGAATAATAATTGCCCTTGCATGGTGTTTTTGAGAAGATTTAAAGAGTTAAAGTGTGTAAAACATTTATATCAGTAACTAAATAATAGACACTCTGGCACAACCAGCCAAAAAATCAACCAAACAAACAAACGAAAATGGTGCCTTTCCTTCAGATGTAATTCTTACAGATGTCAACCTGGGCCAGGAAGAGAAACAGCTGGCTACACTCTGGGCATTAAGCAGTGGCCTGAAGAAAAGAAAAGCCTGTGAAATCAGTGTGTGCGGATAGGCGTGCAGGTGTTTATGGAAAGCCTTACACAAAATTTAAAGTAATCAGTCTCTCTCTCTCTCTCTCTCTCTCTCCCTTTCTCTCTCCTGTTGCACCCCAGAGAATCCTGAGAATGTTTCTGTTTGGAAAATCTTTTGTCCAACTCCTAGTTTGAGTCAGAGTTTAAACCTACCTCTTCATTTCTGCTCTTCCAGTCTACCTCTGATAAACTGTTCTTCCTTTCAAATGAGATGTTTGTCTATCATACTATGCCACTGTCAGAGACCTGAAACATAACCATACCCTTTTACCAGTTGCTGGATAGCCTGGCCTTCATTCTTCACTTCTTTAATCATGTTTAAGTTTTCCCTACTATGATACATTTCACAAGACTTTCAGGACATGCTAAGAAACTTTCTCTGCAGAGATAAAAATAATGACACGAGTCATTTCCTTTTTGTTGCTCTTTGAATTCCCATATAAAGTTGTCTGCCGAGTATACCTTGCCTGGTCTAGCAAGTATGCTTGCTTAACGTGGGTTAATGCTGGTGGCATTAGTCACTGCTAATTGCTCAAGAGCTGAGATCAGGTAAGCAACCACTGAGTTCATCTGCAAAAAAAAAAAAGATGACTGTAGTCATGTTAGGAAATAAAAGGCTCTATGGCTAATGAATGACAAAAATTTTTTTCAACAGAATTGAGAGTATTACATAGTAACATATACTGATCCAGAGCTCTGAAAATGCCAGAGGGCCGAAGTTTGGTGTTCTTAATTGTTTTACTTTACCCTACAATTGGTCTTTGTTTTTCCATGTATGAGTTTCTTTTCTTAAAATCTTTTAATAGAATCTGTCGTACTCCAAATTCTCTGCTTTTTTGATTTTTAAATCGAATTTGTGGTTTGAATTAAACCCCACTTTTTGGAAATTGACCTTATCTAAAAAAGGTTTTTCTACAGATTTTTTCCTACACTGGCATTCACTTAGACAAAAAAGAGAAAAGGAGCCACACGGATATTTTGGAGGTAAGTACCTCTTTTAGGATAACCCTCTCTCTTTGTTGGGGGGCTTTGGCTAGGGGTGCACTCTCTGGAGGAAGCAAAACTCTGGAAGTAAGTTTCCAGAACTCAGGGCATTAGACAATTATGCTTTAACCTACATCCAGGGCATCTGACCTTCCAATTTTGTACTTTGCCAACTGCAAGGCAAAACTGCTAAAATCTGCTGAGTTGTCATGACAGACAGGGCCATATGGAAAGTGCTGGAAAAATTTCTTCTTAGACTATAATTGCCTTGATGGGCAGAAACTCCATCTTCTATTCAGCTGTGGCGTGTGCATGGCCCACAGTGCTTGAGAAAGTGTTCAGGGTTTCTCGTCCAAGGCTTCAAAGCAAAATTAAAATGGGGCATTGAAAACGCTCTACTTGCCTGGAGGAGCCAATTATATTTTATTTCATTTTATGTATACGCTCATCTTCCTTAATCCCTGAATACATGATGTGTACACAGGTTGATGATATAAACAAAACAAAACAAAACCAAGAAACGGTTATGTGGTTTATTTGTGGTCATGCAGGTGAAATTGCCTAGGATGCATTGCTCCCGTCTAATTGAGCATCTGGGTGCCCTAGAGAGTACTCGAGCATGGAAGTCAGCAACGCTCTGCAGCATCACGGTTGAGGGTCAAACTCTGGAACTAGACAGCCCGGGTTTGAATTCTGCTCCACAATTTCTTAACATCTCTGTGTTTCAGCTTTCCCATCTGTAAAATCACTACAATACTTGTACCTAACTCACCAAATTGTAATGAGAATTAAATAAATTAATACAGACACATTTAAAAGTGCTTCAGATAGCGTCTCACACATAGTAAACACTTTGTAACTCATATTGTAATTATTATGGTTTAAAATTTTTATTATCATTAAGAATCCAGGATTTTGTGCCATTACACACAGTTCTCCATAATCAAAACAGTTGATTGCAAATTTAGCAAATCCTCTCTCTCTCTCTCCTTCTAGTTCTTTCGTTCCCTTCCTCTCTCCCCCTCTCTGTTTCTTTCTGTTTCCTTTTCTCTTTTACTCTCTTCATCTAGCGCTCTGGCTTTATATCCACATTGTGATACTTGGTATTTCCAGCCTTCCCTGTGTCATTTTTTTTTTTTTTTTTTTTTTTTTTGTGTCACGTTTTTAATGGCAGTGATGTGGGCAGAAGGGAGCCATCCTGGGGAGAATCGCGGTGCTGTGCTGTCCACATCCCAAGGATGGGAAGGTGGACGCTTCAGTTGCTAGGGGCTCCCACTCCATACCTCCTCCCACGCCCATCCAGAGGAAGGAACATTTTTCTGTGTGAGGGTTGCCTTCATGTTGGAAGGGGATGGTTGATGGTGTTATTTTTGTTCCCCACAAATGTGAATGTTTAAAATAGTGCTTTATTCAATCGGCATAAGTGACACATAGACTATGTATAGTGGTGGAATCGGGCCTGGCAGACGATGAGGGCCAGATCTCACCAAACCAAGAGTCGTGGTTCTCCACGGATAGCACCCAAGGGATCTGCTCTGAGGATGGCCAGTACAGAGCCCCCGTTTGGGTTGCCTGGCAAATTCACTTGCACAACTACTGAACTGTTTGAAATGGAAGGATCTCAGAGCCAGTGAACTGGGATTTGGGCTTCGTTGCCATGGGGCATGCCAGTGGGTCACATTTCCTCTCTGAACCTCCCTCCAAGCCGCACTGTACTCATGAAGGGTAAGTGTATTCGCTGTTCTTCTGTGCCTTTTGACTTGGTGCCCTGCAGGTCTGGAATTCAGCCAGTGTAACTGAACCGTGAGGCTGCAGCCCAGGCTATATTTAATTGGAGGTTTATTGTCTTGCCACGGTTTTGGAAGTTTAAGGAACTTGTTTGAGGTGGTAGGGATTTGAAGTCGTGTCAGTTTTAACCCACGTGCTCCTTTTTAGTGACTATAATTAAAAGTTTATTTGAAGTGTTAAATTCTAAGTCTTTAAAAATTGCCCCTGAACACTTCGAGTCCACAGTAAAGATTCTAGAAGGGATTCTTCCTATTTTTAAACAAACAGATTATGTTTCATAAAGTAGGACTTTGGGGAAGGAAGGACAGAGTGTTTTATTCCTGTGAAAAGTTTTATTACCAGAACTTGATTGATTTGAGATGAAAGAGAAAGGAAATGCATAGATTTTGAGACAAACTTAAAGTTACCATATGTTCAAGGGAGATTTTGAAGTCTTTTGGAGCTGTCCGTAATTGATTTGAAATGCAATGCTGAATTTGGGTTTTATTTAAGAACAAGGGGGAAAAAACATTTAATCAGACTTGGGAGTGAAAGATGGCAGTCAGTAAAGAACAATTTCATACTTGCTAGACATCCCTGTAATAGATTACATAGGACATTTGGTCGATTTCAATTAGAACCCACATGCCTCCTCCACCCCCAACACTCTCTCTTCATCTTAGAGCCTCTTCTCTCTACCCTCAAGTGTGGTTTCAGTATGACTAGGGAATAGATACTAAAAATATTTCTGGAATGACGTGACCCACTCTTACCCCATCCAGGAAAGGAACAAGGCTGCACAAGAAACAGCACATGCTTTCCTTTCATTTCTGGGACTCCCAGGGTTTGACCTACAGATGCTGCTTCTTCCGTGGCCGATGGCATTCAGACTCCTAGCTGCCGATGGTGCCAGGCAAACAACTGGACAGAAGAGCTCAGCTACGGGAAGCTGGCCACGGTCTCGGCCAGAGCAGCAGCCCCCTGGCCACAGACCACCTCTGCCACCCCATCCAGGAGCCTTCCTTCCTCCCTCAGCCTTGCCTGGGCCCCGCCACAGGGGCTGAAGAACTGGGAGGCGGTGGCAGCAGCGGCAGTGGTGCCTACAGCCTTGGGGCCAATCCAGGCACGTGGGACCCTGCTTCGGGCTACTCTGCAGCCCCTCCGGGGCCAGGGAGGGGCCCAGGACCACCCCGGTGCTCACCACTGTGTTTTCCTGTCGCTGACACCGAGGCGAGGGCTCAGAATGGAAGGCGTCCCTCCTGAGCTGAATCTGCAGGCCAGGCCGAAGGAGGTCAGGGAGGGGGTGAGCAGAGCTCAAGATAGCCAGGCGCTCAAGCAGCAGCTGCAGCCACTTCTCAAGCCACTGGCCCCCTCCCAGCGAGAAGCGAAATATGTGGAGATATGCACTTCAGCTGGAGTCCAGAGGGACAGTCCCCGGACCATGAGACTTACTCTGGAGCAGCGCCCGGGCGATCAGAGGGGCTCTAGGAGCCCCCAGGAGAAAGCCCAAGACGAACCCGGCAGCCAAGAGTGCGAGGCTCCAACCCCCCAGAAGACTCCTGCCTGCTTGGAACTCTCCAGATCCCAGTTCTCCCGCACTGATGAGGGCAGCACCCTCTCCTCTCCCTCCTCCTCCTCCTCCCTGGTGGACAAAGCAGAAGAAGGTGGCCTTTCCAAGATGGGTGATAGCACCACATCCACGGGGGCTCTGGCCACCTCGTCCTCATCGTTAGACTTTGAGAGTGACAGTGGTGAGAACGCAGTGAGCTGCCAGCCCCAGGGAGGAGAAGAAGGGGGAAACGCAGGAGGAGGAGGAGGAGAGGGAGGAAGAGGAGGAGATGGAACCGAGTGCAGAGACATGATTGCCAAATCTCAGGGCAGCAGGGACCCCCCCCAAAACCAGGAGGCTCACTACATCACCACCCACGAGATCCAGCTGAGCGAGGTAGAGCAGGACACGGATTTCGACGTGGGCCTGGCCTCCCGCTGGGATTTCGAGGACAACAACGTGATCTACTCATTCGTGGACTACGCTTCCTTTGGTGGCAGCGACGAGACCCCAGAGGACGTCACCACGCCGAGCGAAGAGGACGATGACAACAGCTGCTACCTCAGCACCACTCCCAGCTCCAACGCCACCCGGACACCCAGCCCCACGGGCAGTGACCCCGCCCGCCCCAGCGCGGGCAGCAGCGGTGGCGACACCAGCAGCACGGAAGTGGGCAGCGGCCCCTCGGACAGCGACCCCACTCCCCCAGCCACGGGGCCTGGCACTGCCACCCCGTGTGAGCCCTTGCTGCAGCCGCTGGAGGCAGCCTCAGCCGCCGCAAGCAGCTGCGGGAGTGCAGCAAGCCAGATCCTCCTATCAATCAAACCGACTTCCCGGGCTATAAATGAGCCTAGCAACGTGTGTGCAAAGCAAAACATTATTTATGCTGCCAAGCATGAAGGCGACATGAGCCTCCGCGTCTCTACAGCTGCTGAACACAATTCAAGTTCACTGAAGCAAGACCCGGCTGCAGCCGTGGCTCAGGACCATGCAAAGAAATTCATCGCCGTCCCTGCTCGCCTGCAGACGCGGTGCGGGGCCATCCGGGCGAAGGAGCTGGTGGATTACTCCAGCGGAGCCTCCAGTGCCGTGAGCGAGCTGGACGACGCCGACAAAGAGGTGCGTAACCTGACCTCCCGGGCCTTCCGGAGCCTCGCTTACCCCTACTTTGAGGCCCTGAACCTCAGTTCCCGGGAGTCCTCCTCGCTCTCCGAAGTCGGCTTTGGGCGTTGGTCGGCCTTCCTGGACTTGAAATGCGGCGGTGTTGGAGCCAGGGTGGAGCAGAGCCTCCTCCGGAGCAGCGCGGCCTCTATGGCTGCGGGTCTGAGGAAGGGCAGCGGGGCCAGGACGACCGCAGACCAGCTCTACATCCAGTCCAAGAAGTCCCAGACCAAGGCCTTGGAGTTCGTCGTCAGCAAAGTCGAGGGGGAGATCAAACACGTGGAGACGCCTCTGTGTTTCCAGAAGCAGGTCCAGTCGGGCTCCCGCGTGGTCACCCTTCTCGAGCCTCTGAATTTACGCAGTGAGAGCAAAGCCAGCTCCGCCGCGGGGCCCTGCAGGGCCACCAAAGGCCCCAGCAAGGGCCCCGAGTCCATGGACACGGATGATGGCTCCGAGGCCTCCGAGGGCAGCAGGCTTGTCTCCCGAGCTGGCGGCCCCCAGAAGAAGTCCAAGTTCGCTTCCAGTCTGCTCAAAAATGTCATCTCCAAGAAGATGCAGCGGGAACACGAGTTCAGAATGGAGAGGGGAGAAGTCAGTGACACATCCCACCATCACCTCTCCAGCGCCTCCAAGGAGACGGAGGGCCCTCCCCCCGGGGGTGAGAGGCAGCGGGAGAGGGGCCTGCAGAGGCAGAGTTCTCGCCACTCGGAGGCCGGCTCTGAGTACACGGTGGTCAGCGTGTCTGATGCAGGTGGGGAGGGGTCCGCAGCTGGGTCTAAATCCCCAGTTTTCAAAGCCAGTGCCCCTCGAGAGAGCCATGCGGGCTCCGGCCATGATTTCGCTGATGGACACCCAGTAGAGGTGTGTGAAATTAGAAAGAGTGCGTCAGAGACTGTCAAGAGCACCTTCCTCCGCAGTCAGAACAGCGCATTCCGGTCGTGGAAGGAGAAAGAGGCTGAGAAGCGGCAAGAAAAGGCCCCCGTTGGGAAGCTGAAACTCCCCAAAGGGGGCGACTGGAGGGCTGATCTCGGGGAGATCTCTGCCAGTAAGTCCACCATCATGTCTCGCCTCTTTGTCCCCAACATCCAGCAGACACCCAAGGACAAGCAGCCGGGGAAGCAGGCCACCAAGCACCCTGCTGCCCAGGCCACCTCCACAGCAGTGATCAGGCCCAAGGTTCCCGAAATCAAGATCCGGCTGGGGAGCGTGCAACAGCCAGGCTCGGACTTCAACATTGCCAAGTTGCTCACACCCAAACTGGCCAGTGGCAGCACCTCGAACCTCCTCAAGACCACTGAGGACAACAGCAGGGCACAGCAGAAACTCTTCCGGGGGGACAACCTGGAAAAAGTGCCCCAGTTCCAGGTGAGAGATGTCAGGGACAAGTCCAAGGCCCAAGGCCCCCTCCACCAGGTGAGAGACGTCCGGAAACTAATCAAAGCGTCAGGGGACAGCAGTGACAAGGGCAGCGTCACCCCAGAGCAGGGGCTGACCGGGCCCAAACCCAGGCAGCTGGCTCCTGCAGCTGGTGGGTCGGGATCCCTGTCCCCCATGGTGATTACGTGCCAGGCCGTGGTGAACCAGAGGGAAGACAGCACAGACCGAGAGCCCAGGGAGAACGTGGGCAAGGGGGGCAGCAGCAGGGTCTTGAATTCCTCCTCACCAGAAGGGACAGTCTTGGTTCACAGGGCATCTGGCAGGCTGCCCGTGGCCACCATCGCCCCCAATAAGCCTGAGCAGGGCTCGTACCTGCCCGTGCTCAAGATCGTCTCCAAGTCTCAGAAGACCCCAGAGAAGGTCAAGGAGGAGGAGGTCAAGGAGGAAGGAAAAGGCCCCAAGACATCCCGCAATGCTCTGGAGAAGCTGACGGCGGCCGTGAGGTCCATGGAAGAGCTGTACAGCTTCAACAGGAACGAGTGGAAGCGGAAAAGCGACCCCTTGCCCCTGATGACCGACAGCCACGTCCTGTCGCTCATCGCCAGTGAGGAGCGAGAAGGGGCCGGGGCTGCTGAGCGGGACGCCGACAAGTTGGCCAAACGGCTGGGTGGGGCGGAGGAGCGGGGCGCCGGGCACAAAGGCGCAGGGGTGGTCCTGCGAGGGGGCCCCGTAGAGCGTCTGCAGCGGAGGAACTCCAACCCGAGCGCCGAGAGTGTGTCCGCCCGCGCGGCCGCCTTTGAGAACCTGGCCAGGGAGAGGCCCCGGTCCCTCTATATCCCCCCGGTGCACAAGGATGTGGACAGAGCCCAGCCCCTGCCCCCGCTGCCCGGCCACCGGAACGTGTTCACGGTGAGCGCCAGCAGCACCCAGAAAACGGGGGGTGTCGCTGGCAAGTTCCCACAAGGCCCCGCTCCAGAGAGTCCTTCGGCGGCAAAGGGCATCAAATCGCAGGGACTCCGGTCTCTCAAGATCTCTCCGGCCACTCGGGCATCTCTCGAAGAGGTGACCAACAGGAAAAATGGCAGCCATCTGGAAAAGAGCCGCAGCGACTGCGAGAATTACCTGACCATCCCCCTTAAAGGGAGCTCTGCAGCTGGGGAGCTTCCAGGCAGGCCTGGGGCGGGGAGGGAGGGGCCCCCGCGCTCCTCAGCCACCACCCTCTGCAGCTTGCCCCCAATGAGTGCCCGCAGTCAGGTCCCCAGCAGCCCCAAAGGCTCTCAGGTCAGCGGAACCAGCCGGCCAGCTTGGTGCACCAAGCCCGACGACCCCCGGGGGACGGTAGCTGCCCCCGCAGGGCCGCAGAGCCCCGAGCAGCCCCCCACCGCGATCTACCACCAGCAGCTGCTGCCCTTCGCCCTCCAGGGGGCCCAGCCCCAGGTCCTCTGCTTCTCCCCTCCAGGCATGCCTGCCCCGGCGCCTGTGGGCCCAGCTCCGGTCCCCACAGACCCCTTCCAGCAGCCGCAGCCTCCGCAGACCCAGCGCAAGATGCTCCTGGATGTGACAACCGGCCAGTACTATCTGGTGGACACGCCAGTTCAGCCCATGACCCGGAGACTGTTTGACCCCGAGACGGGGCAGTATGTGGACGTGCCCATGACCTCCCAGCAGCAGCCTCTGGCTCCCATGTCCCTCCCCGGGCCTCCCTTGGCCCTGAGTCCCGGGGCCTACGGCCCCGCCTACATGATCTACCCCGGGTTTCTGCCCACGGTGCTGCCCGCCAACGCCCTGCAGCCCACCCCAATTGCTCACACTCCAAGGGGCGCCGAGCTCTCCCCCGTGGCAGCAGAGCCCCCCAGCAAAGAGGCAGCTGCATCTTTCACCGAGGCCCCTTACTTCATGGCCTCCGGTCAGTCTCCCACGTCCTCCTCCGCCTCCGCCCCAGCGGCCACATCCCAGCTCGTGGGGGCCAAGGGCTTTGCCCAGCTGCATGGCAAGCCTGTCATCAGCATCACTTCGCAGCCCCTGGGGCCGCGGATCATCGCCCCCCCCTCCTTTGACGGTACAACCATGAGCTTCGTGGTGGAACACAGATGACGAGCGGTCACCCGAAAGCAGAAGGGCGCAGCTGCTGGTGAGTGGACATCACTTTGATAATCAGGTTTAAGGGATTAACAGCAATCCTATTTCTTTGTGTTTGAAGGGGCAGACTTAACAGCAGCGGAGGCTGTCTCTAGAAATGGGCATTTCGGAAGAATAGAACAAAAACTGCATCCATATTATGAAGGAGCTAATTTTCTTGCCAAGCCTCCTTCTCTCCCCACTCCTCAGTCCCACAGCTGGCCTTTCCCCTCTGACCTTTTCAAATTGCCTGAGTGTTTTTCCCACAATGAGTGGGAGGGAAGGGAACCCTGGATCTATCAGGTTAGCCTTGGGTGAAGATTGGCAGGGGGAAGAAATAAAAACCCGGTCTGGATTTTCCGGAGCGAGCTTCACTCTATTCTTAGCAGCCCCAGTGACAGGCACGAAAATCCCTGGGGACACCGTTACTCTGGTTACTCCTCAGAGTAAAGAGAGTCAAAGACTGACATTTTCTTGTTAGGAGGTTTTCTAAAATCCACAGAAAGCCTTCTCTCCCTCCACCATATCTTCCTCTTGAAGCTTCTTATACAAAAAGGCTGTATTTTTAAGCTCTTGTTTTTCTGTTTTCAGACAATCAGAATACTTTTTATTAGGTGAGTCCAGTCTTTAAGGTATTTTACACACACACACACTCAGCTTGACCTGCAGGAGAGGAGGAGATTCCGGGCCTGCAGTGACTCCAGAAATGGAGCTGCTGTGTTTGATCCAGTTCGTTCAGACTGAATCCACTACGCTCTGCTGCCGACCCCTACAAGGCACTCATTTTCCTATCTGCATTCTTTCCCTTCAGAAAAGAATCAACTCCCCCTCGCCCCCTCTAAAGGAAATCAGATGAAGTAGATGTAGATCCTGACACCCAAGTTAATTCAGATTCACAGACAGGACTCCTGGCTGTAACTACAGTCCGTGGAACTTGATAGGAAAGGTGAGCTCGGGTTTTCTGAACCAGGACACTTCAGGTCAAAAACATAAGACGGGGCAACCTTCAGATACAGCACAAAGCTGCCAGCACTGTGGGGAGAAATTTGCCCTCTCATTCTCCTGCCCCCTTCACACGAGGAAGGGCTGACATAAATGCTTCTAAGGAGTTTCACTCCTTGGTAAGATCATACTGAACCAAGAAAGGAGAGGAACCCTTTCTATGCTTATATGAAAGAAATAAGCCATTCCTCTCTCTTCTGTACTTAAAAGAAACAGGAACATTGTTTCTTTCTTCAAGGAAAGAGCCTTAAATTAGGAAGTAGGATCATTAGATCAGAGTCCCAGTGTCTTCTCACCGGCTGTGTGTTCTTAGACATGCAAACTCTGTAGCACCCATGACACTCGTGTGTCAATAATTTCTACTCCTCAGAATGTATCTGAATGTCAGATGATACAACAGTGTATTGCAAAATATAAAACCTTTCCAAATTAAGGGATTGTTACTATGCATTACATTTCTTGGACTGCAAGACATTAGGCCACTGTTCAAAACTCCTTGGGTCTTTCTGTAAGAATTCAGGTGAAAGCACCTGAAGCCTCATTTTACTTGCAGTCTAGAAACAGATGATTTCCTTTCCAAGAATTTGCAACGGGCCCTATGTAATGACCACAAATACAGAGGGGAGGGAAGATTAAAGATAAATAATGTATCTATTGTTCAGTGTAGAAAATAAAGAAATATGCATGTGGAAGAGGCGCAGATTTAGAGAATTCATTTTGTAGAAGGAAAAGAGTAGCCTCTGGATAAAAGCATTTTCATCTTCTGGACAGGTGGTATGTTTACCTAGGGCTCTCTGGGAGCAGCTAATCCTGCGAGGCCTTTGTGTGAGCTGTGCAGGTGCAGAGCAAGGGGAAGGGAGGACAGGGCCCAGAGGAGGGAGGAACCGGGCACACGCTCGAATCGTGTCCCTGTAGCAGCTGCCTTTGGCCTTTCTCCTGTCTGCTGAGTCTGGAGAGATTAGGCCTGGAGTTGTTTCCATCAGACACAAATACAAATCAGAGTTTTCTGTACTGGAGATTTGAACAGTGATTTCTTTGAAAGCTTTCCCTTCTTTAACCTTTATTTTACTCCACAGCCCTAAAGATAGAAAGCGAAAGACTAGTCAGGAGCTAATTATCAGCTTTTTGTGTACAGGCAAAAATCGAATTACCCAAATTCAGATAATAACTGAAATCCTTATTAAAATCCTTCAAAACTCACCATCCTGAAAGTTCTATGCCACTTTCCAAAGAAAAGTCAGTTACATAAAAAAGAAGTATATAGTTCTTTTCCCTGTGTGAAAAAAAATTTAAACATGGTTCAGATATATCAAAAATTACATTGTACACCCCCATCCATCAGTTGATGTTCATACTGATGGTCAGTGGGAGAAGGCTTGGAAGCTGGTTTCAGTTTAAATTTCCTTTGAAAACCAGACTTACTCCAGAGTTTTTCCTTGCGGTAGGGTAGGGTTTTATGTGCCCCTTTCAGCTAGAAGTCACATAAATGGTTTGATCCAAGCACAGCATTTCACAGAGAAGAAAACTGGGGCTTAGAAAGAAACGGTTTTGCTGAGGTCCCCAGAGAGTGAGAGAGCCAGGATGAGCCTGGCTCCCAGCTCCCGGACCACACCATGCGCTGTTTCTTTGTTGGTAGGAGGCATGAAACACAAGAAGGATGGCAGAGAAGTGCAATGAGCCCCGAACTGGCAGCCAGGACACCTTGGATCTATCTGCTCTGCCTCTCCAGACATTTGTGAAATGAATGTTTGAACGAAAAGCACTAATTCCATCATTCATTCAACAAATGTGAATTACATGTTTACACTCTGCCAGGCACGGTGTACTCTGCAGTGAGGCTATAAACCCACACGTGACCTGGTACCGTCCCACAGTCCAGGAGCCTGCACTCCAGCTGGAGGACACGGACCGTACATGCAGAACTGCAAAACCAGTGTTCAAGTCCTGTCTTAACCTTTAAGATTCCTTCCAGCTCAAATAATAAGTATTTCATCATCTATTTTTAGCTGCACATTGTAACAGGGAGCCTTGCTTTCTCCCCTGTATAAATTTGAGCATAGCTAGCTGCTGCTACTCTCGGATTATTCTGTTATGAATTTTCCTCTAGTTTTGCTTTCATAGGTAGCGTCTTTCCTCCTTCTCTTCTTCCTGTGGTGAAAGCTGCCGTGCTCCTCAGACTTTACCAGGTCACAACCCATCTCAGAAGATAAGTAGTAATATTACGTATTTTATTTGAATTTAGTAATGACATCACACATTGTGATAAATGGACCAGGCTGTTCCCAGCCGGTGGCCCAGTGGCCGGTGAGTCACAACAGGAACCCATTGGTAACGCACCAGTGTGCTGAGCACAACGGTTCAAAACTTCACAACTCTCTCCTTTTCTGTTAGGTCTTTTCTGTTTTAGGCCTTTGTTGTTTGTTCATTTTAGTTTTTTTTTTTTTTTTTTTTTAAAGTTTTACTTGATTTTATTTATTTATTTATTTATTTATTTTTGGCTGTGTTGGGTCTTCGGTTCGTGCGAGGGCTTTCTCCAGTTGCGGCAAGCGGGGGCCACTCTTCATCGCGGTGCGGGGACCGCTCTTCATCGCGGTGCGCGGGCCTTTCTCTATCGCGGCCCCTCCCGTCGCGGGGCACAGGCTCCAGACGCGCAGGCTCAGCAATTGTGGCTCACGGGCCCAGCTGCTCCGCGGCATGTGGGATCTTCCCAGACCAGGGCTCGAACCCGTGTCCCCTGCATTAGCAGGCAGATTCTCAACCACTGCGCCACCAGGGAAGCCCTCATTTTAGTTTTGAAAGTTCCTTCTCCACAGGACCTTTGATGCCTTTTCTGATGAGATTATTTTTGTTTTAGTTTTCTGTCATTCGAGGCATGTAGCTATGTTTTTCCTTCCCTAACATATTCACTTTCATGCTTTCTCCTGCCCAGCCACTTAGATACCATATTTTTGTTTTAAAATTTGAGACTTGATACTAAATACCGTTTACAAGGGCATAAAGATAAATGTGTAATAATAACAACAGAAAACTTTAATTGGCACCAAGCCTGCTACCCAGTGAGTATTACAATTATTTTGTTTCCTTTGAATGTCTCTTCTTTTTTCTGTAAAACTTTACCCATTTGTTTCTTCTTTTCTGAGTGTGCTTTATGTTGTTCCTACATCGTTGGTCTTTCTTTTCTCGCCACCTCCTCAGAGTTATTTCTACCCTCTGAGCAGAGCCCCAAAGATCAGCAACTGAAGTGGAAAGAAAAAGGGGGCTTCAGAGGGAGATATTTTTGGAGAGTTTTCTAAAGGGGCCCACAGGGTACTTAGATCCTTGAACGCCGTCCCCTTATGTTAAAATTGTAGGAGGCAATTGAGTCTCAGAGAGGTTAAGTGACCCTTCTTAAGTCACAGTGTCCCTCTGGGGCAGAGTTGGGACTCAAAACCTAAATCATCCCAGACCAGAGTCTATTTTCCATTTGCTTCTTTCTTACTGCTTCCCAGTCCCCTTGTCTTTTTCTCCCCAGGGCCACTCTTCTTTCTGGTCCTCCATCTTGGGGTCAGGCCCACAGTTTACTTCCCCTCTTTTCTTCCCTTACCTTTTATTTGAGAATTTACTTTCTGTTCTTTGCTATTTTTTTTTTTTAATTCCTTATTGTGGTTTCTCCTTTCCCATTCACTTGAAGTTGATTTAGTTTAAAGCCCCACCTTGCTTTTTCCCTTCTCCTCCCTTTTCTGTTTGGACTCTGTTGTCATCACAGACTGGACAGCTTCAAGGGCAGGCTTGAAGCTGCAGCTCCTTCACCTGCATTCTGTGCAGCCTTGTGCACGAGACCGGGTGACGAGGCTGCAGGCTGCAGGCTGCAAGCTTGACATTTCATTTCCAGCGCATCCCATGATTACATTCTTGAATCAATTCATTTATATCTATTTTTTTCCCTAACTTGATGGTGGCTTCCTCTCCTGATTATTATATATAGCTGCTGTTTTATTTTATTATCTTCCTCATGTCTTTTTTTTTGCCATTTCTTTTCTCCCTTTCTCTTTTCTTGGATGGTAGCTTTCCCCATTCTTATTATTTTGTGCCTTTCTCTACAATTTTATTGCCTTATATTTTCTTCTCAACTCTCTACAAAATTAATAAAAAATGAAAAGTCATGTGTATTAATCATATATTATATACTAAGATTTAACATGGTACTACTTGATTCTTTAAACGAGTGGGTACTATTCTTATCCCTATTCGACAAATGAAAAAATAACTTGTCCCAGATTAAGAGATCAGCTGAAATCCAGGCCCTTCAAGCTTGGGGGCCAATGCTCTTATTGATGACCCCTAGTTTGCCCACTTTCTCCCTCTCTGCCCTCCCCGTCTCAGTTCCTTGTTGTGAATTGTCCTTCTTCCCTTATTTGGGAAAAAAAGGGAGGGAATAAGGTAAGAAATTGACCCTGAATCTGGCGATGTCTAGCGTATACTAAGCCTCCATATGTGTTTTTCTTTTGATTAAAATTTAGCTCTCCTATGTCCCAAAGAGAAACAGTTCCGGCACTTCTAGGGGCTGTAGCTCCCAGTGTGTGTGTGGAGGGGGGGATAATTTTGCGTGTATGTGGGGAGGGACGAGCGTGGTCTGTCACCTGAGCGTGGGATCCCACTGGATACTGATGGGCTCATGCCTTTCAGTCTAAGAGAAACTGTGTGGCTTTGACTAAAACCCAGGTATCTGCACCATGAAGTCAGGCAGCCCTGGCCCAAAATCTTCCTGCTCTGGATAAGTGACTTGCCCTCTCTGGACTTCAGTTTCCTCACCTGTAAAATGGGGATACCTCTCGGGAGCGTCGTGAAGATTGAATCGTAAAATCACTGCAAAGGACGTGGCATACAGTCCATGGCATGTAGTAAGAGTTCTATCTCCCTTGGAGACTAGAAGCTCATCAATGCCTCAGAAGCCCCTCATCTCTCAGGGGCCTCCACCAAGGCAGAAAGTCAGCCCTTATTCCTGTAGATTCTCAGGACAGCACCAGGGACCTGTACCCAGGATTGCTTGATATTTCCCCAAACCAGAGGTCATGCCCCCAGCTCTGCAGTCCCCTTTGGGCTGCCTGATCCCCTGGGTCAGGCCAGTTGGCTGTGGTCGGGGTCCTCTAGTATGCCCCACGGCTTTCCAGCATGTTACACAACTCTGGGCATAGTTGGCCAGCTGCATGTGGTGATTTTCCTCTCAGTCTGGGCACAGACCTCTGTGGAGCAAGGGAAAATCTGACCCAACATCCCTGCTGAACTCTGTCATGTGTTCCGGTCCTAAAATCATGGGAAGTCATCCAGGCCAAACTGCCCGGTGACACCGTGCAGTCACTCCTCTCCCTTTACTGACTTCTTCGTGACCCTCTGCTAGGTTGAACCGGCAATTTTTATTATTTCATCCTTAATAGGAATTGGAGCATTTTATTACTTTCAGAGTTTCAAACAAAATCCCTCTAAAGTTAATATAAGTGGAAGCAGTATCCTGCAAAAGAATGAAAAGGCCGTATCTGCACTATGGATCCCCAAAAAGGATCCCAGCAGCTGGTAGAAACAGATTTCTCCTCCCTTCCTCAGACTGCTCTCCCCATCCTGTAGTGTTTTCTCTCTCTCCCTCTCTCTCTCTCTCACTGTTTCTCTCTCTCTCTCTCTCTCTCTCTCTGTCCCCTTTCTGCTCAGAGAGTCCTTGCAAACCTTGCTTCACAATGGGATTCAGCTTGAGTTTTCATTAGATCCTTGCATCCACATTAAAATTTTTCTTCTTAGTCTTCTATTTTCTTCTCCTCCCCCTTGTAATTATATATTTTTGTTCCTGTTGCTACTCCATGTGTCCTAAGGTAAAAAAAACTTTTAAACTTTTTTAGCAAATGAGAAGTTTCCAAACCCACAACTGTCCCTTTCCTCTTGAAAGTCATTTCTCGACATAAAACACGAAAGAGTAAAATCAACGAACCTGAAATATATACACATGAGCTATTCTCTAAACCCATAATTATTCTTATAGACTTCTTTTTCCTTAAGTATATACTTAACACAGGTCAGTTTCTAGATGACAGGATTAAAATATCCTTTGCCACACTACTCTGCATGTAATTGATTAGATAGCTGTTATTTGATACTTCTTAGAAGTTACTTTTCACATGATAAGAGTCTTCTAATCCCTAACAAATACTACCTGTAGGCCACTCTATTTCTGTCTTCATAATATTACGTTCAAATATCAACTCCCAAAGGTTAATTTAAAAATGTTCTTTAGGCAAAGTTCTAATAGATATATATAGAGAAAGAGATTAACAGAAAGAAAGGGCTAATTTTCAGTAAGGTTTTGAACATGTCAATGCTTGTCTTAGAATGGATTTAACTAAGTTATAGGCTCTAACCAGTATATCTCATTTTAAACAAAATGCGCAATATGAAGTTCCACGTAATTTAGGTAGTGACCATTCACTGTAGAGTATAGAGTTTATTCATTTAACTAGATTAATAACTCATGGTAAATTTCAAATGTTTCAATTTAGTTTAAATATCATTTTTGTATATTTTAGGAACATATCTGTTATACTATTTTATCTCTGTTATGGATGGTTTCAGTAAAACTAAATATTTAACTCTAAAATCATTTTTGAATGGTTGACTGTATTTAATTCAAGTTTCAAAGGGAGGGCGCCATTTGGGGCAATTTCTTAAAGTCAGTAGGATGTCTAGTAGGTTCAGAAACACAGTCACGAAACACATTTTAAAATGTGAATTTATCATTATTCACACTGAAATTAGCCAAATAGTTAAATAAAATGTATTTTGTCATTTTTCTTCCTTCTTTAAGAGTGAGATTTACTAACAATCTTTTCCTTGATTATGTTTCTTTATAGGAGCAAGACAGAAAGACGGACGAATCTTCTTGAATCTGAAGGCTGCATTGTAACAGCACTAAGAATTCATCTGGAAACCTTCCTCTGCATATGTTATTCTTAGTTTTTGCTTCCTATAAACCAAGTGTGTAAGTTTCTATATTTTTCTGAATAACCTTGTTAAGACAGCTTGTGTTATTTTAGTTTTACGAAGCTGATTGAATGGTTGCATTTTTCCTGCGTAAAACTATTTCTTTTTATACTTTAATACAGAATATAAGCTTTCCCTTCATCTTTCCCTCCTGCATTTGTGACTAGGCAAACAATCTCTTACATGTTCTCATAGTTCAGTCAAAACATACAACAGAGTAGGATTGGTTCTGTTGTAAACCAAATGAGCAAATCAGTAATTTGGATCACAAATCTCCCTGCAGATTCTCGGAATATATCAGGGCTGGCTGGCAGAGTTGTAGCACTTGTTTGGATTTAAATATGATGGGTCTGCATTTTGGATCATGCCTAGTCATTCTCTTGGTTATGTTTTACATGTTCTTTTATTGGGTTTAGCATGATTTCAAATGTGATTGTGAAAAAGTGGTTTTAACTTCTGTGCCTTGTTTTAACTTTCCCATTGATACAATGCCATGACACTATTTGTTGCCTTAAAATAGAATGGCTTGGAAGACTAGAGAGCCAGTGGTTGCATTTAAAGTTAAGTTCTTAGTTTCAGAAAGGTATAAAATATCTACTTCCCTCAGAATCCAACCTCTGCTATGAGTGTATAGGATTATTTTTCTTCTTCAATAATCCCTCCTTAGTTGCACACTCCTGTCTCTCACGGATTATTTGGAGTCTGAAGAGTGACCTGTTTGGGGCAGTGGAGTAGAAAGTAAACTCTGATTTGGTGGCTCTGATTATCTCCAGCCCTAGCCATACCCATAGCAGTGACCTAGGTTTATATCACTTGCTTCTTATGGTTTTAAGAGATGTCGAGAATCCAAATCACAGAATCTTTCATTGACATTCAATACTGCCTCAGTTGTAGCCCAATTCTGAAGGTTATTTTAGTGAGTGTTCATGGTGAGTTTTGAAGAGTTGATTGAACAGATAAATATTTAGCTCGTCATAATAATGAGTCAATATATATTCAACAAATGTTACATTGGAATATTTCTTTACTTTTTAAAACAATAACTTGAAGGTTCTCCCAGGCTTTTTTTTGTTTTTAAAGGAATCTCCTCTTATTTACTTATTTGTTCAAAGATAAAGCATTCTGGTAATTTTTTAAAGCCGTTTAAAGCCTATTTTGATTTTAATGATCATCAATATTGGTTTCTGCTTAAAACAGCTTCTTGAAACCACAGAATTTTATACTACTCATAACTGAAGGTGTGAGTAGAAAAACTAAGAGACTGATTTTTGTATGATTTATGTAATCTCATTACTTTGTATTTATGCTTTCCATCTCAGTTGGACTCTTAAAAAAAAAAAAACTCAATTTCACATTCAGGAACTTCCTTAAAGGGATCTTACTCTGAAAAGAAGTTCTGTTGGGTAAAAGGAAGGGTTTGAGGCAGGAATAGTCAGCTCTGGTCACAATTCAATCAATCATTGGGCTGATGAGCTATGACATGAAGCGATAGCCTCTCTGAGACATGGAACATGAAATATGAAACAATCTCTGTGTTTGGAAAAGATGCCCTTTTGCCATATTGGGGAAAGCGTTATTCCTTTGTCATAGAGGTCTTCTTACCCAAGTACGTCAACAGATTCACCCCAGAACTTGCTTAATTTTTCACCACTGGGAAACTTCTCTTACAGCATCAGCCCTTCCTCATTTTCAGTAGAAATGTGCTGGGTAAGAGGTCACTTAATATTGAAACAAGAAAGTAGACTCAGTCAAAGATCTTAAACTTATAATACTTAAAGCAGCACCATGAAATCTCAAGTATTTGAACACATCTTGTGAAACTCAGATAGGATTTGGTAGGTAGAACCAGAATTGAAAAGACTGTTTTAAAATGACATGTGACTTTTAGGAAAACCCAGTGCTCGTGTCAAGTAGTCAATGGCTTGCCAGGTCTTCAAAATAAGAGACATCTCCTTTCCTAGAACACGTGGTAGAGTTCTTACCTACCAAGGGTCTGGGAGGCCCGTGAGCTATTTATCACTATTTATCATTTATCACCAGCAGATCTGAGCCTTAAATTCTCACATTGAGATAAACTAGGACAGAAATTTGGAAAGAAAGGAGAACTTTTCATTTGTCGGTTCTATCAGAGAGGCCGTGTCCTCTGAGAAGCTGCTGTGGATGTAGTAAATGGCCAAGTGGTTAAAATGTGACTTTAAAATAGTATTCTATGAACGCCATATCATCTACTGTTAATTTTATGGTTTTCCATTTCATCAAGCCATAAAAAACCAAATCAAACCTGCCAGGCCATTTACTACCTCTAGTGATAGGGAGGAACATTTTTTAAAACATGAGGTAAATCTAAATCCTCATTTTCATTGTTTTATTATTTCTTGAGGTTGAATTGATATTTGAATAAAACAGTTGTACCCTTCCTTTTTCAACCAAAGTTAAGTAGAAAAAACCAAGAGTCTATGAAGCCTTCTGACCCATAAAACCATTACCCTCCCAGTGTCCTTTTAGCTACTGAACTACTCTTTTATGGCTCATGTACACAAGACCATTACTAAAGCATGTAGCATTTCCTATATAGTGCCTGGAGCTTGAATCTAATTAGCATTGCAGAGTCTGGCTTTTGCCATTTTTTCTCAGGGTTACATGTGTGACTCAGTTTTCCAGATGAATCACAGGGCATTGTGTGTAGAAATCTTGACCCATTTCCTGTTTTTCCCTGTTGGTTAAATGGTAAGGTTGAAATATGCTCCATTTGAATTGTTTTTGGAAAACTGAACAAATTTGTAACCCGTACGAAAATTTAATTCACCAGAATGTATTTTCTTAAAAAGCACTCACTGAAATTGCCCTCAGGATGAAATGAAGCCCCAATATGCAGTTAGTGACTTAACATATAGGCTCTCTGTATGTCTGCCTGTGTCTCCGTATGTCTGTATGTGTATGGCTCTCTGGATATCATTGAGTAAATAAGCTAAAACAAATTACACTTTGACATCTTTATGATAAATCTTAAATGTTAACACACATTTCAAACCCATCCTTATATCACTAGGAAATATCTAACGATATAAATTTCTTTTTCTTAATTTCAGATTTGACTTCATCATTCTAGCCTCTTAAAGAGATTTAATGCATTTTAATTCTTTTCATATTTCATAGAAATGGAAATCAGTGTTTGCTACAAATTGAATGCTCATGCTACCTGAAATAATACTTTGGAGTGCAGGACAGTGTTGATTCTTAAGTAGATTGACTATAATCTCATGATAAGTATATATTATATGTGCATGAGAAAACACATTCAGTAATAGTCTCTGTTTAAAAACTATCACGGTATATACATTTTCCAATGTGGTGCTTGAGGAGTTTCATTCTACAGTTTACAAGGTGTAGGTTTGCACCCCAAATTCTCAGGGTATGCTGTTTTACCCAAATACTTGAAAGAAAAAGGTGCCCTGTATTTTATCAGTACTGTTGAGGGGAAAAATTATGTGTAGGTTTGTTTTACAAAACTACTTATAAAAATCAACTTCACAAATTATGTTAGGCTTTTACATAATTCCTAAGGAAGTATACATATAGATATGATACATATTTTCAAGAGACTGTTTCTATATTCTTAACTAACTTCTGGGTCCTAAGGAGACCTCACAGGTGCATAAAATCATTAATAAAGCATGTAGCATTTGCTAAATCGTACATTGAGCTTGAATCTAATCGGAATTGCAGACTCTGGTCCTTGGGGAAAAAAAAAACCAAACGTGTCCATCTGTGTCACATGTCATTACAAGGCCCAGGGGAGGATTCTGAAAATTGGACTCATTTGTATGCCCCGTGTCTCAGAAGAGAACTAAATGTTCACAGTAGCATTTGTAAGCTGTTAACATTCTTGTTTTATGTTGCAGCTAGAGCATATTATTAGTTATTTTCCTATTTGATTCATAATGGTGCAGAATAAAACACACACACACACACACACAAAACACATCGAATTTGATTTCTTTTTTAAAGTTTCCTACTTGCTTTTTATAAGCTGGTATTAATGGCAAAAAGTGCTATCCAGGGCTCCCTGAAATTACTTGTCATCCCTGTATCTTTTTCTAGCAGGTGGTTTTTTTCTTTTTCTCCCCCTTTGAAGATGTAGGTTTCTATATTTACATTGAAGTCATCTTATTGTACAGTAAAGACAGTGATGGTTGAAAAGAATGTGAAGACTGAGGAAGTTAGGTCCCAAACAGAGGAGAGTAAATTGTGTGGTAAATGGAGAAAGACATTGGCTAACGCTGAATTATACCCCTGACTATGAAAAAAGCCAGTGGGAAATGGAAAGAACACGGACATTTAAACTGCTCTCAAGATAGAAATCTTGGTGGAAGAGTTCCTGCTTGAGGTCTGATGTGATTCAATTATGGAATGCAGTGAGCATGGCCCCTGGGACTGTGAATCCAGCCCAACAGCTCTGAGAATTACTGTGTCAGTGGATTGCATATGGAGAAAACTACTTAGACAAGGACTCTCTGAGACTGACTAGCTTACTTACCTTTAATTGCCAGCGTTTGTGATTGTGCGATCTTGTGTAACGGTCTTTTATTTTGACTCTTTTTGAAAAAAAAAAAAATGTGTTGTTGGTTTTTTTTTTTTTCCAGTAAAAGTAAATGCAAAGAAAACATGCATTCTTTCTCTTTATTTTAACTCAAAAAAAACAAGCTTTGGACATTTTCATTTTCTTCAGTCTTCTAACTTAAATCCTTCCTTTAACAAAAATACTCTATTATAATGTTTCACATCCAGGTTGTATTAGTTTTCCCTTGCTGTGGTAACCACAAACTTAGTGGCTTAAGACAACACAAATTTATTATTTTACAGTTCTGGAGGTCAGAGGCTGGTATGGTCTTTCCCTGTACCCGGAGTATTTCACCTGATCGACCGAAGGCATCTAACTGCTTCCATTTCTAAGTAGCATTGTGAGGGGCACCTACCAGGTTGCGGGATGCTCCATGGACACCAAAGAGCAGCCCACACAACGAGTGTCCCTGAGGGTCCACACTGAGGCCCCCTCAGCCCCCTTCCGAACCTAAATATCTGAAGCAAACATTTGGAGACCCACTGCACAGGGGCGATCGGTACTGTAAAATGTCAAGCACTAGTTGAAGTCACTATAAACCTGAAGATCGAAGCCCCCAAAAGACTTGAAACCACATTCCACAAGAACATACATCCAGAATCCCTTACATATGTCCAGGGTTTGGGGGTTGTAGGGCAAGAAATTAAGTTGAGGGCTGTTCTAGGCCTTGTATTTTCCTGACTCACCTCTGGCTTCCAGCTCTTGTTTCCAGTGAATTCTCAAATTCCATTCTTCCATTTTGCCTCAAGTGTGCATTGCTTTACTCTGCATTGCGTTACCCCACCAGGCTTCATTGCAGGACACCCATCCCGTCCTGAGTATTCCAGACTTGAGACTGTATATGTGTGGCAGGGTTTTGCCGAAGGCTTAGGGTACATGGGATGGAGATTAGCAGATGCTCCACCCCACGGGCAGCCAGCTGCATTAGCAAACTCCTTAAACCTGAGCCCTGGCACCCCTGTTCTTATACAGTCCCCTGCCATCTCTGGCACGTGGTAATTTTGCTGGTTGTTGAGTTCATTTGTGCTTTAGCCATCCTGCCTATGGCTAGAGCCCTCTCCCTCTCTTCATCCTCTGCTTCCTCTGCTCCTTAGCTTGCTGGCTCAGAATCCTCTAATTTCCTGTTATTTCTTATATAGAGCAATTTAACCACCTAACAAAGCCCTACTAAAGCAGATCCACTGCACTATGTCCAGAACCATCGTTCTAGTTATGTATTGCTGAGTAACAATCCACCCCAAAACTTAATGGCTTAAAAAACACAAAAATCATTTGTTTAACTTGTGAGTCTGCAATTTGGGCAGAGCTCGGCATGGAAGTTTTGCCTCTGCTTCAGACAGCAGCGTGGCTTCCAGGGAGAATCTACTCACGTGACTAGAGAGCTGACGATAGCTATCAGCCGAGAGTTCAGTTGGAGCCAGCCAAGGGCCTCAGTTCCTCTTCAGCTGGGCCTCTCCTTGGGCTGCTTGGGCTTCCTCAGAACATGGTGGCTGGGTTCCAACAATGAGTATCCAAGAGACAGGAGCAGATGCTGCCCATTTCTCACGGCCTAGTTCAGGAAGTGACACGGCATCATTTTTAGCATACTCTATTTGACAAGCAATCGCAGAACCCAGATTCAGTGGGCAGGGACACAGTCGCAGCTCTCAATGGAAAGAGTGTCAAATAATTCGGAAACTTGTTTTAACCACCATCCTCATTAAGGAGTGTGTTTAAACAGATACTTTTTTTAAAAGGAATTTTAAAGTTAGTTCTTAGATTACTGTAGTCTCCGGTCAAAGATTTTAGAAAAAATCTGGAATGAGAATGGTCTATACAAGATTTGTTGGGCATGCTTTGTGTGTGTGTTGGGAGTATGCTGGAATCTCAGAGGGCAGAATTTCACTGCTGTATTTCCAGCATGGAGGGAATCAATGTTGTTTAGGAATGAATGAATGCCTGCTATATGCCAGGTGCTCTGATTCATGAAGGGGTTCGGATTTCAGGAAGCCTTTAAACATGGTGAGAATGCCTGATACGCTGATGAAGCTCTCCAGTCTAAGCCTTGTCAAATGCACAGAGATTGAAAGAGGAAACTGGCCAGCAGCCACAAAGAGGAGATCCATGCCAGTGACCCAGCATGGGCCAGGCAGGGAGCAAAGAGGGCTAGGTGTGAAGAGAACCAGAAAAGCAGTGCAATAGCGAGAGACTGAAAAAGAAAAAGCTCTTTAGTTGTGTAGGGGGCAGGGAGCTGCTGAAGGGCAATAAGGGGAGCGGTGTATGGAGAAGTAGCATGGACTAAACCCTTTGCTAGCAAGTTTATCCAACAGAAGTGGCGTGAAAAGATAGTCATCAAAGACGCAGCAAAAACGTATATATTTTTTTATGCTCCTTGAAGTTACAACCCAACCAACAGATTGTCCCTTGAGTGTAATCTTCCCTGAAGGCTTATATACCTTCAGTACTACTGGATAGAGAGGGAAAACAGGTTTTATTATACACATATGTATATTCCACACAAACACACATTAGATACAGTATTGCAGAATAACATTATATATAATATGTGACATAGTATATATCATTATAAAGAGAGAATTGTGAGATAATATATATTACCCCTAGCCTGTAGCTGTATTCAAGAAATATTAACTACTACAATATACCTCTCCATTATAACATTTCTGCTCCTGAAAAATTCAAGTTCACTCCTATACAGGTTGTTTAAAAATACTCAAACCATTTATTGGGATATCTCCTGTTTATAAAAATAGTGAATGTTCTTTGAAGGATATTTAGAAAATGTTAAAATTTCTAAAAACTGAAAAGTAGGGAAAATTCTTAATCACTAAACAAAATGCCTCCAGAAATAAATACTTGCAAGTGTATTTGATACTTTACCTGCTATTTTGTAGTCTATTTTATTCTTCATAAATTTATAAACCTACCTCCTATCTTCCAGTATTCTTAAAGGAATGATTTTTAACAGCTATATCTTAAATTTCTTTATATGGCTGTATCGTAACATGTTTAATCAATCTCATATTTTTAAGTACTTAGTTTTTATGGTTTGGGGCTATGAAAATAAATGCTGCAATGAACATCTTTGAACACAAATCTTTCCAAGCATCTCTGATGATTTCCTTGAGATAAAGTCCTCTGGGTAGAATTACTGAATAAAAGGACATAAACATTCTTAAAACTTTTCACACAGATGTCTCCCCACCATCCACCCCGAAACATGCAAACACCTCATTTAGAAACTTTATATTTTAGCACTTTTATAAAATTATCCTGACGATTGAGGGATGAGAAGCTCCTTGTGATTTGCTGAAATACGTATTTCCCTGCCGAAAATACAAACTCTTACTTTCAACCCCTCAACAATCCCCCCAAATACATACACACACACACACACACACACACACACACAGCTTGCAAACTTTAGGAGAGACTGGTGGTCTTCTTGTGACTTTAAGTGTCTTCCTTTTTCTCAAGAGCAAGGCTCTCAAAGTGTGGCCGCCATCAACAGTGTGCGCTTTACTTGGGAAACCTCACCTCTTTCAATGCAAATCCTCAGCACACTTCAGGCCAATTGAATCCAAAATGGGGAGGAGGGACAGCAATCTGTGCTTTAACAAGCCCTCCAGGTGATTCTTCTGCACACAATTTTGAGACCCACTGCTCTGGACCACAGGGCACTGGTAACCACCAGCTGACCTCTTTCTTGGAGGGAAGCCAGAAGGCTGAGGTCCTGAGCGGAGAACTATGCACTTCACCCATCACGTTCCTGTGCTCATCCCCAGAGAGACAGTCCCTTCCCCATCCTCATTTTCCTCGATGATTTTTTTTAAATTAATTAATTAATTTATTTATTTATTTTTGGCTGTGTTGGGTCTTCGTTTCTGTGCGAGGGCTTTCTCTAGTTGTGGCAAGCGGGGGCCACTCTTCATCGCGGTGCGCGGGCCTCTCACTATCGCGGCCTCTCTTGTTGCGGAGCACAGGCTCCAGACGCGCAGGCTCAGTAGTTGTGGCTCACGGGCCTAGCTGCTCCGCGGCATGTGGGATCTTCCCAGACCAGGGCTCGAACCCGTGTCCCCTGCATTAGCAGGCAGATTCTCAACCATCGCGCCACCAGGGAAGCCCCCCTCGATGATTTTTTTAACAATAAATGCCTGTTTCAGGGTTTTGGGGAACATTAAAAAAAATAGTGCTTAAGAAATAAAGCAAAGGTACACATACAAACATACACAAAAACAAGAAAAGCAAAAACTAGTGTCTTTGGGCTGCTTTTTTGGAAATAAAACATTGGAAACAATTTCAATACCTATAAATAAGAGAATAGGTAAATAAAATGAGGCTTATTAGTACAGTGGAACAGAATGATGTCATTTAATGAATGAATGGGAACCACCTGCATCTGCATGAACAAATCTGAGGAGCAATGCTGAGGGACAAAATCAAGTTGTAAAATGACAGGTGCAGTGTGATACCTTTTATATGAACTCCCAAGTATATCAAACAAAAATGTCTATTTTATGACTACACAGAAACTTCCTAAGAACCAAAAGTCTGGATAGAAAGATACTTACCAACTTGAGGAGAGCGGCTAGTTCTATGGAGGGAGGAAGGGAGATCAGGGAAAGACAAAAAAGGGGCTTTAACTATACCTGTCTATTTTTTTTAAATATCTGAAGTCAAGAAGGACTTCTCTGTTGGTGCAGTGGTTAAGAATCAAGGGACCACAACAAGCTCAGTAGTTGTGGCTTGCAAGCTCTAGAGTGCAGGCTCAGTAGTTGTGGCGCATGGGCTTAGTTGCTCCGTGGCATGTGGGATCTTCCTGGACCAGGGCTCGAACCCGTGCCCCCCTGCATTGGCAGGCGGATTCTTAACCCCTGCACTACCAGGGAAGTGCCAAATCTGGATCTTAAATGCATAGATGTTTCACCCTCTATTTTCCATCTGAAGTATTTTGTAATTAAGAAAAATATTTTATAAAAAAAATTGTGTTTTGACCAGGAGCTTTTGTGAAATCATGTTTATTTTATTAAATTGCTTATCATAAAAAAAGAAATATTGCTTTTCTTCCTTTTTGGCAAAGTTAATCTAGCCCTTATTGTTTGTTCCTTTATTTTTTTCTTTTGAGGAAAGCGTTAGAGCACTGGGCCGTGAGGGACATTGCTTCACTATGGAGGCTCTGACAGACAGCAGGCTCTGTCTGCCTCAGATGTCTCCTTGGCCACTCTGAAGGCAGTCTGAGCATCCTGAAAGTTACAAACGTACTGACATCCCTGGGGAATAGCTCAGTAGTTACTGAACACCGGCTGTGCTATGTGGAGGATACTAAGGACATATACGTGGCCCTGAGCTTGAGAAGCTCACCCTTCATTTGGGAAAATAGGATATTTACATAATAAAAGAAAATTTTAATGACATAAGGAAAGAGAGAAGGGCAGGTTGGTATGGTTAATTCACAAGCGGTGGTATATGTAATAAGTGTACCTGGGAAGCAGGTGGCTCAGTGGCTGGTGGTTTCTATGCATAGGAAGTGCAGCGGAAGCTGGGCTTGGGAAGATTCATTTGGGCAGAAGGGCAGGTGGAAGGATGAGAGCCAAGGAACCGGAACAGCCGAATGTTGGTGTGTTTGGAGAGTGGCAGGAACAGGAGGGGTGCTGTTCGTGAAGACTAGTGCACGTGAGGCTGGAATAAAATGTCAAACTTGAGTGGGGAGAAGAAATTGACTTCCAGGCTTAGGAGCTTAGACTGGATCCTGGGTAGGTAGCATAGTACAACGGTTACATGCTTAAACTCTAGAGGGAGACTCCAGGGTTAAACCCTGACTCTGCTCTCCACCAGCTGTGCGATCTTAAACAAGTCACTGAATATCTCTGTTCTTCAGTTCTCCATACACAAAAGGTGTATAATAACAGTTTCTACCTTATAGGGTTGTTTTGAGAATGAAACGATTGGATACCTATGAAGTGCCTAGAGCAGTACATGTCACCTAACAGGTGTAATATAAAATGTTGAGTAATAAGGGTAGAGGGAGACTGTGGAAGGCTTTGGTTAAGCACAAATAATTCTAATTTTTAGGAATTGTCTTCTCATCCCATAAGTGCTTTGTATTCACCAAGGCCCCTCAGATTTTATTAAAGAGCTGACGACTTCTTCCCTAATTGGGGAATATGTTAGAACGTGTCCACTCTTAAGCATCTCTTTGTTTCTCAATAATATGATTCATCTCACACTGAAATCTTACTCACGACTGTGTTTACATGGTTGATCTTCAGGCAGATTGAGTGGAAGAAGTATAAAAAAGTGGGGATAGGTACCTCAAAACAGAATGGAGGTGACTCACTTTCACCAACAAAAGAATCAGGTAATTTAAACCTAAAGCCTATTCTGAAAAGAGAACATCCAAACTTTTACATGTAATCCTAGAAGATTATGGCAGGAATCTTTCTAGTAAAAATAGAAGGATGAAAATAGCATACAGGTTTATGTGATGTTCCAAGTCAACTGTGAATAAATTAAACTTTTATTAATAGGAGGGTAGCAAAGGATTACTAACTCATTCTAGCTTAACTGTAATCCCGTTATGGAAGGTAAATGATTACCTAATGTACCTCCAATGGTGGACTTTTTATTGATATCAATTTTTATGTTCTTCTCTAATCTCATCAAATAGCATATGCAATTGTGCGGTAGGCTCTCTGAGAATGTGAACTGTCTGCACACTCTCCACGTTGACTCTCCACGTTGTAAGATGATTAATTAAAGCTGAAGACAAACAGACCTGACTCCATTTGGGGGTCTGAGATGTCCTGGAGAGTAAAGGAAGCGGATGCACAAAGAAGCCAATTCTGGTGAAGCGGTAGATGAAGAGAGGTAAAGGAATCATATGGCCTCCTTCAAAATTTCACCTCCTTGATGATTTTTTCTTTATCTTTCTCCTCTTCATGCTCTCTTAGGATTGTGAACACGTTTCTTTTACAACATTTATTCATTGTACTAAAATTATTTGTAGTTGTATTGTTTTCCCTAATTCACTGAGTTTCTTGAGTTGAGGCAACCCATCTAAATTTTTTTAACCTAGTACATTTCTTGATCCTAATAGACTCTCCACGTTGTAAGATGATTAATGAAAGAAATTAATAAATTGTAGAGGAGAGCCCATCATATAAACTGGGGCTAGATTCCTTCCATTTTCTCCTCCAAACCCCTCTCTACCCTTTCCATCTTTGTCGATAGTCTGGGTTCATAGAAACTCTTGCCCTCTGCCTTGTGGCTGGTCTCAGCCAATGGGTACCATAGGCAGGAGATCCAAGGGAGAAAAGAAAGTGAAGTCAGGATGTTTGTTTCCCTGGTTCCCTCCGGTGGAGGTGGTGAGGGCTGCTTGTGTGCCTTAATCCAAGGCCATAGGTCCACATGGCTTAGGCTCTTTGGGTTCCAGTGATCTCCCTTGACCTTCCCTGCTCCCTGCTGTTATGAGCCTGGAGGTGCTGTATCACCCTTGAGGTTTCCTTGTATCCTGCCCTTATCTTTCTAAGGTTTATTGAGCTCTTCTCAAGTTAGCCGGTTTGGACGTGCCATCAGTTTTCTGCAGTGACCCTGTTTCCTACAGGGATGCTGACAGAGAAGGAGGAAGTGTCAGTGAGGGTGAAGGTGACTAAGAATACGCAGAAGTTTAGACACAGGGATGATATCCTGCTCAAGTCCTGGAGAAGGATAATGAGTGAGTTGAGATGCAATCTTCTTCCCATATTTTCTTCGTTCTCAAAAATGTTGTACATGTCACTTATGATATGGGGTCCTTCTTACTATTTTCTAGAAGAACTTTCTACTGGAACCTGCTTATTTTAAGGCTGAATTTTTGATTCATTCCATGCTTCCTCATGGAAATACTTATTCTTTTTTCTTGGTAATTATCACATTCACAGAGAACAAAGGCAAAGGAATTTGGTAAAGAAAGGATTGGTGAAATCTGAAGTCAATTTAGGCAAGTAGAGAAACGGATGAAAGTCATGTTTTTACAAAATATGAGAATAATCTTACAATGTGAAAGTAGTGTTTTCATGATAAGCAAATAAATAAGCCTGGTAATCTTCCTAAAACCCATTTTCCTCATGGATGAAAGTCCAGAAAATAGATTCACTCCATGGAGTAGTCATAACGTAACACGTTGCTTTTTGTCAGGAGTTCTATCGGACCACATATTGAAAGTGAATATTAGTGAACACTTATTAAGTTCTTGCTGTGTACCAGGTGCTGGCGCATAACCTCACCTCATCCTCACAACAACCCATGAGGAGAGGCTCATTTCACAGATGTGAAAGCCAAGAGGCTTGGCAGTTTATATAGCAGGACTATGTGGAAGAGGTGAGATTTCAGATATACAGGAGTATCTTACTCAGAATCGCCCTCACTACTGTCCTCCCCTGCTTCCCACTTTCCTGGATGCTGCATGGGAGAGGTTCAGATATCCCAGCCATACTGCACCAAGCCCTGAGAGTTAGAGAAGCATGACCACTGTGCTGTCTGACTAGTTGGAAGGTAGAGGTAGAAAGAACACGTAAACAAGCCCCATTTTATTGAAACCGATCATTGGTAAATAAGAACATTGCGCACCACATCTCTAACATTAAAAACAACATTGATGAAAGTGGAAAATAACATTTATCAAATGCTACTGTGTGCTCAACACTATACTTTACATGCATTATCTCAATGAATCCTTAAACCAACCCAGTGAAATAGGGATTATCATACCTATTTTAGAGATGACAGATAGTCATATACCCAAAATCATTCAACCAATAGGTAGTAGAACTGGAATTCCAAGCCAGGCCTCCCTGCCCCACTCTCCTGCTGGACCCACTGTCTCAGCTGACAACCAAATTAATGCAGAAGAAGCAACAAAGCTGTGATCAATCTGAGTCTGGAACAGACTCTTAATGTCGGGATAGACATCTCGAATTCTGTTCCTCCTCCCTGTACAGGAGTGCTTTTAGGCTGTTTTGAATGTGTTTTAAGGTTTCAAATAAGTTTTTATGAATTTTAAAATATATTACTTAGTGAAAATAGAACCAGATCATTGCCAAGTGATTTGAGCCTTCCTTTCAGGTTTGGGGGTTATTATTATCCCTCATTACTATCACCCTCACCACCATCTTCACTAGCACCATCATCTTGGCTATGTCCACACTTACCACTTCCATTCAACCTTCAACCTCCAAGTTCGAACCAGGGCAATTAAGAAATAAAAAGAAATTAAAGATATTCAGATTGGAAAGGAAAAAGTAAAACAATCTCTATTTACAGTTGATGTGATCTTTTATATGGAAAATCCTTCTATCATAAGATATTAGAATGAGTGAGTTCAGCAGAGTTGCAGGATACATGATCAAATACAAAAAAAAATAGTATTTCTATATACTTGCAATGAACAATCTGAAACTGAATGTAAGAAAACAATTCCATTTATAATAGCATCAAAAATAATAAAACACTTGGAATAAATTTAACAAAAGAAGTGCAAAACTTATACTCTAAAAATTACAAAATGTTGAGAGAAATTTTAAAAGATTTAAGTAAGTGGAAGGGTGTCTCACATTCATGGGTCAGGAAACTTAATATGGTTAATATGGTAATAGTTCTGAAACTGATGCACAGGTTGAATATAATCCTTATCAGAATCCCAGCTGGCTTTGTAGAAAGTGACAAGCTGATCCTAAAATTCATATGGTAACTCAGGAGACTCAGGATAGCCACAACAATCTTGAAAAAGAACAAAGTAGGTAGACTCACAAGTCCCAATTTCAAAACTTACTACAAAGCAACAACAATCAAGAGAGTGGAGTACTGGGATAAAGATAACATGCAGATTAATGGACTAAAACTGACAATCCAGAAATGAGCATTTACATTTATAGTCAACTAATTTTCAACAAAGGCGCCAAGACAATTTAGTGGGGAAAAAATCATCTTTCAACAAATGCTACTGGGACAGCCAGGTATCCTCATACAAAAGAATGAATTTGGGACCCTACCACACATCATATAAAAAGATTAACTCAATATAGACCAAATACTTAACTTAAAGCTAAAACTATGAAACTATTAGAAGAAAACATAGGGGTAAATCTTTGTGACCTTGGATTTGGCAGTGGTTGCTTGGATATGACCAAAAGTACAAGCAACAAAAGAAAAAATAGATTACTTGGATTTCACCACAATTTAAAACTCTTGTGCTTCAGAGGACATTATCAAGAAAGTGAAAAGACATCACACAGAATGAAAAAAAATATTCGCAAATAATATATCTGATAAGGGACTTACACCCCAAGTATATAAGGAACTCTTACAACTCAATAATAAAAACAAATAATCCAATTTTTAAAAGGGCAAAGGATCTGAATAAACATTTCTCCAAAAAAGATGTAATAATATGTAATGGCTAATAAGTACATTGGAGGATGCTCAACGTCATTAGTCATTAGGGAAATGCAGATCAAAACCATAGTGAGATACCACTTCACATCCACTAGGCTGGTTATAATCAAAAAGAAAGATAATAAAATTGTAGTTGAGGATGTGGAGACATCAGAACCCTCATATACTGCTGATGGGAGTATAAAATGGTGTAGTCACTTCAGAAAACAACCTGGCAATTCTTAAACAGCTAAACATAGAGTTGCCATTTGACCCAGCAATTCTACTCCTGGGTATATACCCAAGAGAAATGAAAGCATATGTCCACACAAAAATTTGTACACAAAAGTTCATAACAGAATTATTCATGATAGCCAAAGGTGAAAACAACCCAAATGTCCATCAGCTGATAAATGGCATATCTACATAATGGGATATTATTCAACCATAAAAAAGAGTGAAGTTCTGATACTAGCTGCAACACGGAAGGGCCTTGAAAACATAATACTAAGTGAAGGAAGCCAGTCAAAAAGGACCATGTAGTTATAAGATTACATTTATATGAAATCTCCAGAATAAATCTATAGAGACAGAAAGCAGATTAGTGATCGCCTCAGGCTGGGAGATTGAAGAGATTGGGGGTAGGAGCTAGGGATACAGATTTCTTTTTGAAATGATGAAAATGTTCCCCAATAGGTTGTAGTGATAGTTGTACAACTTTGAGACTCTACTATATTTATATATAATAGAAAAAATTGAATTCTACACTACAAGTGGATGAATTGTATGTGATGTGGATTGCATCTCAGTAAAGCTGCTATCAAAAAAATGCACATTTATTGGTAGCACATTCAGACCTGCCTCCAGGGATGAAGCACCTTTCACGGAGGAAGGGACACAGGACCCTTGGCAAAGAAAAATGTCGAGACCCGTGAGTATACAAGGACTTCTGATGCTGTCAGAGAAAGAGACCTAGAACTACAGAGAAAGGGCAATGACTCTCAGAACTTTGTAGCATAGCTTAAAGCTTTGTAGCCACTGTTCCAGGCTTGTCAGTTTCATAACTACTATTTGTATTCTTTTAGCAGCAAATTTAAAAAACCCAAACAATCTGGGAAATATAGTGGATTCAGAGAGCAGATTCTGGGGTAAGACTGCTTATATTTGAATTCTAGTTTTACCGTTTCCTAGCTGAAAAAAGGTCTCCTGTGGGGTAAGTTAAATGTCTTCTGTGCCCTGGTTTCTCCATCTGTAATTGTGCTGTCCAATTCAGTAGCCATTAGCCACATGTGGCTATTGAACACTTGAAATGAGCTAATCCAAATTGAGATGTGCTATAGGTGCAAATTATATATCACATTTCCAAGACCTAATCCTCTCCCCCAAAATAGAATATCCCATTTGATATGATAATACTTTGGATATAGTGGGTTAAAAATAAATTATTAAAGTTCATGTCACCTGTTTCTGTTTACTTTTTGAATATGGCCACTAGCAATTTTAAAATTGCTTATGTTTATTAACATTTATATTACAAACTTACATTTGTATTTATGGTTATTTTTAAACAGGTTTATATTTATAAACAGAAGTCAAAATTATCTGTGTTTACATTATATTTCTATTGGACAGTGCCAGTCTACAACATGGAAATAATAACGCTCCCCATTAAATGTGGTTGTTGTGAAAATTAAATAATTTTTAATATACGTAAAATGCTTAAAAATACCTGACCCTTACAAGAGCTAAATAAGTGTTAGCTTTAAAAATGTATTTGAAGGTGGTCAGGTTCAAAGAAGCAGAGAGCAACTTGCCATGGGCAGTACATCTGTGAGAGACAGGGCATGACAGTAGCGCTTTGTAGAAGACCAGAGAGGCTAAATCCTTCAGGTCTGCAAGAAGAGGCTGGCTGGGCACAGGGGCTCATGCCAGAGGGTCGTGCAGTTCCCAGACAGCCATCTCTGCAAAAGTCAGCCGTCTGGACACTGGTGTTTGAAACAGGTCAACACCTGTTGAAGAGGTCAACAATAAGGATGCCAAGTAAGCCTTTCTGGCTCCAATATGTCATATAAAATGTGAAATATCACCCTACTCCTCTTAAATTTCTGCCTCATTTATCTAGGAAGGAGTTAATGTTTGTTCTATGCTTCAGGTTTCTTTTTTCTTTGGAGCACGTTAGAGTTGGTAAGTACCATCCATTCTCCAAATAAGTGGCCGCATTCGACTCAGCCAGGCAGATAAGCAGTTGGGAAATAGCGTAACAGTAATATCCAGGACACTGCACTCATCACTCTTAAGGAAGCTATTATTTTACGTAATAAGTAAGTTATTATCACAGAAGCAGCTGTGATTTACTGTCACATGGATGAGGTTCCTTAGCCCACAGCATCTTCAGCTCAGTGCCCTGGATCAACTTGCTTTTGCTGCAGCATGAGTATCTCTACAGAACGCTTCCTCCAAGGCCAATGCCACCACCACCAAGAGGACCCCCGAAACCCTCCTGTTTTTATTCCTTTTTCTCTTCTCAATAACATAACGTGTGCGGGTCCAGAGCTTTATAAAAACTGGACTTAGAGCTTGTTTTTAAGCTTGCCAGTCCTTAAGAGCTTCTGACTGCTTCTGCTGCTATTTTCAATAGCGTGTTTTCCAAAGGGCTCTGACCACCTATTAGAGCATCTGGCCTGTTCTATAGAGCTTCAGAGGCTTGGCTGTATATGTGTCTGGGCTCAGAAAGTGGCAGGAACAGAGAAATATGGTGCTCGAAGGAATGGAAGACAAAAGCAATTCAATAGGAATTCCACATATTTATTTCATCATACATCATTTTAAATTTACAACTAGTGGCAGGCTAGCTAAACTTCCCGTGTGTGTGTGCGTGTGTGTGTGTGTGTGTGTTTAACGGACAAGTGAGCACCTGTTATCTGTTTTGGGCCTGTCGCTATCAAAACATGTATCTGTTTTATTAGTAAATATTTGAAAATGGTTAACGTGGCTCTTTTAATTTGTACAAATAGAGACACTCTTTTCTTGGTTTCATTTTTTAGAAGCCCAAATCCATCAGGTTCTCAAAGCATTATTAAATTCTCTCAGCCATTCTGGCTTTTGTAGACTGCAGTCCAACAGACTGGAACTTCCACCACAAAACAATTGAGTGAAAAATAAAATGATGAACATTTGAGGATGTCCCTTATAAAGGACAGTGGACCACATTATAGTCTCAAAGAGATACAGCACAAGAAAAAATCAAGTGGAGTTCCTGAAATTAATATTTCTAATTCTGATATGCTGAGTCCGACATTTTTGTAGGGCAGAAGGCAGAGGACTGATTAGCTTTCTTCTAGCGATCTGACTACACGGCCAGCAGAAAGAAGAGATGGTACGGTTCATTCTGTGTGTCTCCTACCTCAATACTCAATACAACTAACAGAAGAGATAAATATTAATTCTTGAAGATGGCTGACAAAAGCCATTAAAAGTCTTATCCCTTTCCTCCATGCTCCCCCCTCCAAAAAAAAAGGTCTTTTTTCCTGATTGGCATGTTTCGTAGAAAAAAGCTGTGTAAGGTTCTACCAAGGGCTTCATATACATTGATTGAAAATTGTTGAAACAAAATTGTGCTCTCCCGAATGTGTGTCTGTGTGTCTTGTTTTTTTACAAACAATAGTTTCTTCTTAGGGCAGAACTATTTTCATAGTACTAAATGTGATTTGAGAGAGATACAATAAAATTAAGAATGCTACTAAAAGTGTCACATAGGTTGGCTCAAAATGACACTACACTGTAGGTAGTACTGAGTGATTCAGGCCCAAGCTTAATTATGTGAGGTTTTTCACTGCTTTTTACAAAACTCTTAAATACAGGTAAATATGTAAACACTGTGCTCTCAGAGGGCAAGTACTTAGGCAGGTCGCATCGTATCCCTGCCGGGGAGATGGATTCCAGTGAAACAGCGCCATCAGGTTCAAAACCAACCGCTGGAACTACTCTCTGGTTGAGGAGGAAACACCGCCTTGCACATCTCAGAGTTCTCCTGGTGCAGCGGGAATTCAGATCCCGCTACTAGGCTTTCTTTTCTCTTCCGAGAGACATAACCTCTGCCTGTGGACAGCCTTTCATACTTTGTCTCAAATTGCCTGCATAAGGACAATAATAACAAAATTACACACATGTTAAAGTCACCCCACACCCGTCAGAGCCAAGTTATTGAGCGAACACTTGAAGCTTCTGTTTCAAAGCCATTTGAGAAAGGATGTGAGTACCAAAGACGACTAGCTTTCGTTCCCACGAATGGGGTGATTTTTTTCTTCGCATTTCTTTTTACACCAGCAGATACACTTCACATGCCTGGGATATGGGAGTGCTGCTACTCATTCTTCTGGAATGAAGGACCAAATGTCTCTCAGCTTTCTGCAGATGCTGCTAAGCTTTGTAGGCCTTGCTATGTCCCCCACCCTCATTCCAGGAGCCCCACCTTTGGAGTATTCCCCTTTTGAGAAAGGAGCAAATCCAACTGGATTTAAGCTGAGAATGCTGACAGGGAAAGAAACATCCCCAGAGCCCTGGCCCAAGTGAAATGTGGAACCTAACCAGTTAGCCTTGTGCCTGGGCTGCTGGTCACTGCATTTTGACCACTGGAAGGTTGATTTTCTAAAATGTATTAATGGAGGTTTATTCTAGACATGAGTTAATAAATTAGCAACAGCTTAATGTACTATAATCTACAGTCTTTTATTCTGTAAAAACGTAACCTGCTCATATTTGTACTTACATCATCTAGCATTCCTTCAATGGATCATGAAATTAAAAAATAAATAAAGAAGGTGCTTAACTCTGGCCTACTTATCAAAGGAGATAATGTAAAACATGGCTCTCTGTTTTAAGTATACAGATTCCCTTCATGGTTAAGCGTGCACGTCAAGGCGACCTCTACACCCACTACAGAAAAGTCAGTGCTCCCTAGACCCGAAGCACCCTACTTCCTCACTATAGTATTATTACAATAATTGTTACAAAATTCAAAGGGCACAGTGTAAATGAAAAGCTCTAGAGTGGATAAGGTGTTGGGAAAACTACATGGACAGTTATATATTTAGTTTCTGGGACACTAAGTACTCTACTAAAAGCCTTTTTTTAATAAATTCAAAATCCCAAAATCTTAAGCTTGAGCCAAAACTTAAACCAGGTCAAGTTGCTGTTGTATGGATTACCTAAAACTTGTGATTCATTTGGGCTCTTAAACCATGTTAAATGATTGTCAGATGTTCTGTTTTGAACTTTCTGTCCAAGAGACAACTGTGAAGATAGCTGATAGTAAATATGCATCTAGTGTTTTTGCTGAAACTGTGTGGCAATTCTTATGGTAAATCAAATCCCTTTGTTGCCTTGATAAATTATTTCTGGGCTAGAATATGATATTATCTCCAGAATCAAATGAACTAGTCATTACAGTTTCTTGGTATCCTAGAAACTAACTTTTTTTTTTTTAAGTCTTATCAATTATTCTTTTACTCATTTAAAGAAAAGCCATGTTTCACTGGGTTTTTACCATTTTCCTTTAGTTTCTGTAATGGAATGCTCAAAACTGGGAGCAAGTTCCTGGTGAACTGGGGCTGGCCCTGGAACATTCCATAAGCACTGCTTCTCACCTGTACGGAACTCCATCCCTGTCCATCTGCAGGCACACTAAGAAAGGGTACTGAGAAAACTGCACCGTGGAGATAAACTCGAAGCCTCCTTCCGTTTCCACACCAATTTCCAGGCCGGCTTTCACAAAAGAGGAGTCCACTGTGATGTCACCCGTTATCACCACAGCTACCCTAAGAATTGAGCAAAATAAGCTGTTAATCACATTTAACTGAGCTGAACTAACAGACCACAGGGTCTGAATTTCTCATGCTGATAAATGGAAAGAAACACTTAAGGGACTAATAGGTGACCTAAATGTGCTTACAATTCTGTTGGTAACCAGGAACTGGTTTATCCCAGCAACTGGGCAGTGAAGTTTTGTCCTACTCCTGAGTCCTCCCCCAGCCTTCAGTTCTAGATGTGGGAATGAAATGTCTATCAGGCATTAATGTTTGGTATGGGCATACCAAGAGCCATGATGAAAACATGCCTGGGACCTGGTCCTATCAGGAAGTCAGAAATACCTGTGTTATCTTAAAACAAAGTCTAAGCTCAACCAGAAGACAGTTGATGTTTATAACAATTTTCTTGGTAACTATCTCTCTGTTGGCTTCTATGTAGCTACCTCAATTCCATTTCATTACTTTCTCCAAAGGGTCTCTGATGACAGAAGTCTATGGTTGCCAAGATATTTTAAAAATACAGTATCACAAAGAACAATTCCTACAGCATGTATATTGGGTGCCCCAGAAAGGACAGATATCGTAGATTCTCCAGTGATCACCTAGACAGATTGGATTGACTAAGATAGAGGCTTGGATGAAAATGAAGAGGATAACAATCCTAGTAGAAGACTTACCTCTAGGACTACTCTAATTTAATTGTAGGCTTTAGATGAAATCAGAGTTGTACGTTCGTGCTCTTTTAATAGGCTACTAATTTTTGCTGTGCTTCTCACAGCATACCTGCTGCTATTGCCAGTGTAAAAGTAGGTCAGAGGTGGTATCATTTAAATCCCTGAATCCTTTTCCCTGAATTCATTAAATCCCTGAATACCTTCTCATATCTTACACTCAACAAAGGCTTAAGAGATACTTTTTAAATGAACAAATGGAAAATTGAAGATGAATTGGCTATAATGTGGACACTGGCAGATACTTAGGGATACTGTGTCTCTTTTAAAAAGCCAGAAATTTTTGTTGTAGCTGTTGTTGATTTCCTTCTGAAAATAATTCAGTTCAGTTTAATTTGGGTAAACTTCTGTCTAGAAAATACATCAAAAAGATGACCAAGATGACTCATGCAGTGGGAAGCCCTAAATTATATTGTTTATCACTCTGAAAGCCTCTCCCATTTCTCATTCTTTGGTTCCTTTTAGTAACACTGAGGGTCACCTTTCATGTTAAATGTGCCACCTTTTGATTTTTCTCAATTCCTTCATCCATTGTTCAAAATAAACTAAAAATCTAATTGTAGCACTCCTATCTCACTTCTGCCCCACTGTATTTTTAAATATCCCAAAAGGTAAAAATCAATTGCATTTTCATGTTCTTTTCTTCAGTATTACAACAAACAGAAGAATAATTCTTTTGATTATCACATTGGTTCAAAGACATTGTTTTAAGTTCAAAATAAAACACTTTCATTTGATCTGATGGGTCAATTAGAAAAACTAAAGGAGCAGAGAAAATTCTGTTTAGAAAAATGAACACTAATAAAAACACTTAAGGACTCAATGTTTAAGACTTAGATTCTCACAAAAGTGATCATCTTTTTATTTTTCTCCACTGAAGACAGCAAAAGAGGAAAGATTTTAAATCCCAACAAGAGGGATAAGCTAAAAAAATTTTCTTAAAAGTAAAGTCTTCTGACAGCACTGTCAACTAGTAAAGTGGAATACCAAGAGAAGATGAACATTTCATCCACTATGCAAGCTGTCCAGGCATGTCTTTAAAAGCGAAAAGATCCTTGGCTGAGTCATATTAGGTACCTACCTGCTCATAAGAAGCTATGGAAAGAATGACTTCCCATGGTTACTCCCTACTCTACGA
Organism: Balaenoptera acutorostrata; assembly: GCF_949987535.1. Lineage (NCBI taxonomy): Eukaryota > Metazoa > Chordata > Mammalia > Artiodactyla > Balaenopteridae > Balaenoptera > Balaenoptera acutorostrata. The sequence continues at coordinate 20,055,119 of NC_080068.1, read as the reverse complement.
TTTAATGATTACAAACAGAAAGCATAGATTTCAAGAAGTCGGAAAGTTAATTCCAATAACATATCTCTGCATATAGAGAACAGACTTGTGGTTGCCAAGAGGGAGAGGGGGTGGGGGAGGGGCGGACTGGGAGTTTGGGGTTAGCAGATGCAGACTATTACATAGAGAATGGATAAACAACAAGGTCCTACTGCATAGCACAGTATATTCAATATCTTGTGATAAACCATAATGGAAAAGAATACGGAAAAGAACTATATATATGTATAACTGAATCACTTTGCTGTACAGCAGAAATTAACACAACATTGTAAATCAACTATATTTCGACAAAATTTTTTAAAAACCTTATCTCTGTGGTTCTTTGCATAGAGTACTATACATATGCTTACCGATTTTTCACTCGGGTTTTAGACTCACGATACCACAGACTAAACTCCATTGAACCTGAAATATCAATAGCCAGACCACCCTGGACATCCATATTTGCCTTAAGTCCAGATTGCAACTGAAGCTCCTAGAAACAAAAATATAGAATAATAGAAGAAGAAGAATTACAAGAAGGAGGAGGAGGAGGAGGGGAGGGGAAGGGGCACAATTTAGCTAGCCCCTTTCCAAAGGCACATTTAACCTCCGGCTGTAGGTAATACCATTTGAGTTGTGTTAACATTGAAGTCTTTGCCTAGGCTTGGAAACACATTCTAACCTTGATCACGGAAGTAGATTATTGATTTGCTAAATTATTTAGTCAATTAAAATACTAAAGAAGTGAAGTGTCAATTGACATGGGTGCTTTCTTTCAATCTTTGCCTCACTTTGGGAGGGGCAATGATTCTCAAAGTGTGCTTCCCTGACAAATAACATGAGCATCCGGGGAACTTGTTAGGAATGGAAGCCCCATACCTACTGAATTAGAAACTCTGAGGGTGGTGCCCAGAACTCTGTGTTTTAATAAGCCCTCATGTGCTTCTGATGCACCTAAATTTGAGAACCACAGGACTAGGGAAAATGAAAGCTTATCCATCAGAAATCCAGTGTGGCTTTGGGATGGGGGTGAGGGTTTGGGATAGATGATCTCTTGAAGTCCTTTACCACTTCTGTAGTTATGTGCTGTGTCAAATATAGTAAACTGCATCTTGCTGGTAAATGAAAGGCAGGATAAAAACTGCCGGTGCAGTATACAACTTCCAGGAATTGCCTAGGAAAGGAATGCTAGGAAAGTAAGGCAAGGCAACTTAACTAAGCCATAATACCCTATTGTTTGACATTTGGAATGACATCAAAATAACAAACAAGACCAACATGAACTCCACGGCATACTCCAGAGGGACAGTACCCATTTACGAACGTAGTCCCTCCTCAGGAATTTTGTAGTTGTCTGAAACCCATTGTTTTATGCTGTTTGCCAGCATTTACCCTTTAAGTCTTGCAATTCTTTGTACATTAGGTGGGGTGATATTGGCTGAAAAATTCTCCAGCTGGATTGGAATCAGAATGCCTTGGGACAGTGTTTGAAATGATAACAGTTCTGGGAAAAAGGCTCAGTACCTTTAATTTTGATATTCCTCCAAAGATCTTAGGTCCACAGCAACTGGCAGCACGACTAACTTCTTTACGTAACTGCCCTATTCAGACCAAATAAGCCATGCTTACACCAACTATTAATGCTGCAATTTCACTTCCTAGAAAGTATTATGTTGATCATTGATCTCCCTGAATTTTCTCCAACTTTCAAAAAAATGTGGCAAGAAATCTCAATCATAGAACTTGGTTTACTAGAAAAGTCTGATTGTGGCATGAAACTACCTTCAGTCTGAAAGACACTTGGATGAAAGCATGAGATTCTCAACACAGAGCTCGGACTGCATTAGGAGACAGCCCTAAGGGTACTTACTGCTACATTAGGTCCAGAACAAAATGTGGTGGTAGTGGGATGCAGGGGTTACCTCAGGCATCATAACTGATATGAAGGAAGACAAATTATCCTGAGAAAACCACGATAATCATGTCCCAATTGTAACCTATGCCCTTGAACTGCAGAACCAAGATGTGAGTTCTGCGTTTGCACTGTTATTCTCATTGTTTCCAAATTGACCCTATTGTATGCCCTGCCTCAAAAGTACTTCCTTATTTGGATCATATTCTCTATTCCCCATTTGAAAACTATAATCTTGTTAGTCCACCTAACTCGGCAGAGGTCTGTGATGTGGACTTTAGCCTTCCCACTGGCCATACATTACGTGGATGTCAAAACACACCAACTGCCATGGAAAAGAATATTTCACGGCTATTAAACAAGGTGGCTTTTGTGGGGAGAGAGCATTTCCACTGCAGTGTGGGTTTTGAGGAGTGCCTTGGCTTTCCGGGAATATTCCATTTCCCTCCTGCAAAGGGATCGTGGAAGAATTCTTATGCATAGTCACAGAGGAATTTGTTTGCCCCCCCCCAATAGAAGGACAGACCACTGACCCCTGTAGAAGGACAAACCACTCTTTCCTTCGTGAAAGGGACTAAACCACATAGTACAGTGGTTCTAATTTTTGAGGGGTGTAAAATAAGTAGAACTAACAGTTTTTGAGCACCTACTGTGCCCCCAAAGCTCTACATTTTGTATCTCATTTAATTCCCATACGAATCTTCCATGGTGGGCATTATATCTGAAAACTGAAAAGAAAAATTAGGCTTGGAGGCTGCATGTGGAGCTAGAATGAATACCCAGACTGTCTCTCGTGGGGAGACTTTTCTATTACCATACATGCACGGCTAGCAGGAAATCATAACTGTCATTTGTCTCCTAGTGTGCAAGGAAGCCTGTTCTGAGGAATATTGCAAAAAAGATAAAGCATAGGCTTATGTCCTTGTTTCACCAAGAGGACATATTTATTTAAATTCTTGTCTATGAACTAGAAGAACAAGATACTGGAGCTTTGTATTTGTAGCTAATGTGACCCCTTTGATCTTTTACTTTTGGTCCTAAGGGTGTTTCTTAGAGCTCAGACACTGATATTTTGACAACTCATCCCATTGCTCCCATTCAGGAAAATATGTTCTTTGCTGGCTAAGGAGGATCCCCCTGTTAATCTGACTTTATCAGACATCCTTCTCTGAAGAGTAATCCAGTTAGCTGCAAAAAGAGAGCGAGAGAGTAAGCACAGAGTAATTCCATCTGCCCTGGTGTTTGTGACAGGTCATCCACTGCCAAAATTTCCTTCAATGTCAGCACTTGACCTAGAGTGGTATGTGCCCCTGAAGCTAGGATGGCATTACTGGAGTGCTCTGCAGAGCTAGGGAGACTCAAACAGCATATTTGTTTAATAAACCCAGATCTGCCAAATACTGCAATCTAAATTACACTGGCATTGGGCTATGTTCAATAGCTAAGGGAAGATCTTTCTCTTAGAATACGCCTGCAGTGCCCTAGCTTAATGAAGACAAAAATCATACAAGATAATCTAGATCAGGGATTGGCAAACTATGGCCTGCAGGCAAATCTGGCCCACTGGCTATTTTCATAAATAAAATTTTATTGGAACACTGCCACGCTCATATGTTAATATATCACTTATGGCTATTTTCACTCTACAATGGCAGAGTTGAGTAGTTGCAACGGAGACCATATGTCTCACAGAGCCTGAACTATTTACTTTCTGCCCTTTACATAAAAGTTTGCCAACCCTGACCTAGGTTATGACTTATCTTTGCATCAAGATTTATACTCTGATTCAGACTATTAGGCGTTGCTGCTGGGTAGATGAGTACATACAGGTGGTACTGAACTGTTATTATTCCTGCATCTTAAAATGTGGACTACTTTCTCAGCACTCTTATGCTTTCTTCAGAGATTCTTTCATTAAGAATACATCTCTCCAGAGGTAATACTTCAATGGAAAAATGCAGTGTAAAATTCTAATATAATTTGAGAATAATTTTTCTTCTGTGACTTTGAGGATTAAGGGGCATGAAACGCATTGTTGGTTGTCCTTCTTTTCATTCATATTAACAGAAACACAGTTTTGTTCAGAGTGTCGATACAACCATTGAAAAACTATATTCACCAGCTTCTCTTGCAGCTAGAGATATCCATGTGGCACAGTTTGGGTCAATAAAAAAGGACTTCTTTTTGTAGATGCTTATCTTTTGTAGAAATAGATAGTACTTGCAGGACAGTTCTTGAAAAAGAGTCTCAGACCCTGCTGCACCTTACCCTTCTCTCTTCCTTCCTGGAATGAGGAATTAGTGCTGGAAGTGCAGCAGCCATCTGATAATCATGAGGTGACAAGCATGAGGTTAAAAACCACAAGTAAAGATGGCCAACCTGAGGAAAAAGAGTCTGGATCCTAACAATATCTTAAGGTTTCCATATCAATCCTGGACTACCTACTTCCAAATACTTGTTACATGATAAAAATCAAACTATTTGGTTAAGCTACACCAAATTGGCTTTTTTTGTTATATACAGCTATCCTGAACTGTTATGAGGAATAATAAAGATAGGGAATTAGCATCTAGTTTCAACCAATGATGTTTTGGTGGAGTTTTAGTAAATCTGATATTTAAGGTCACTCCCAGATCTTAAAATCTATGGTTTCATAACCAGAATCCAACAAATCAAGATCCTCAAGTTATCCGGCAAAGAACAAAGCTGATAAAAACTGTGAATCATCTGTTCCAGATGCCTCACTTTATGAGTAGCAAATCCTGGTTTAAAGCTATTAAGTAACCACCCAAGAGCACACAGAAAGTAACTAGTGAAGGCAAAAGTCAAAACTAGGTTATGAGAGATAAACCCATGCACATATGGTTACATTATCTTTGATAAAGGAGGCAAGCATATACAGTGGAGAAAAGACAGCCTCTTCAATAAGTGGTGCTGGGAAAACTGGACAGCTACATGTAAAAGTATGAAATTAGAACACTCCCTAACACCATACACAAAAATAAACTCAAAATGGATTAAAGACCTAAGTGTAAGGCCAGACACTATCAAACTCTTAGAGGAAAACATAGGCAGAACATTCTATGACATAAATCACAGCAAGATCCTTTTTGACCCAGCTCCTAGAGAAATGGAAATAAAAACAAAAATAAACAAATGGGACCTAATGAAACTTAAAAGCTTTTGCACAGCAAAGGAAACCATAAACAAGACCAAAAGACAACCCTCAGAATGGGAGAAAATATTTGCAAATGAAGCAACTGACAAAGGATTAATCTCCAAGATTTACAAGCAGCTCATGCAGGTCAATAACAAAAAAGCAAACAATCCAATCCAAAAATGGGCAGAAGACCTAGACATTTCTCCAAAGAAGATATACAGATTTCCAACAAACACATGAAAGAATGCTCAACATCATTAATCATTAGAGAAATGCAAATCAAAACTACAATGAGGTATCACCTCACACCGGTCAGAATGGTCATCATCAAAAAATCTAGAAACAATAAATGCTGGAGAGGGTGTGGAGAAAAGGGAACCCTCCTACACTGTTGGTGGGAATGTTAATTGATACAGCCACTATGGAGAACAGTATGGAGGTTCCTTAAAAAACTAAAAATAGAACTACCATACAACCCAGCAATCCCACTACTGGGCATATACCCTGAGAAAACCATAATTCAAAAAGAGTCATGTACCAAAATGTTCATTGCAGCTCTATTTACAATAGCCAGGACATGGAAGCAACCTAAGTGTCCATCATCGGATGAATGGATAAAGAAGATGTGGCACATATACACAATGGAATATTACTCAGCCATAAAAAGAAATGAAATGGAGGTATTTGTAATGAGGTGGATGGAGTTAGAGTCTGTCATACAGAGTGAAGTAAGTCAGAAAGAGAAAAACAAATACAGTATGCTAACACATATATGTGGAATCTAAGGGAAAAAAAAAAAAAAAAAGGCCATGAAGAACCTAGTGGCAAGACGGGAATAAAGACATGGACCTACTAGAGAATGGACTTGAGGATATGGGGAGGGGGTGGGGTGAGATGTGACAGGGTAAGAGAGTGTCATGGACATATATACACTACCAAATGTAAAATAGATAGCTAGTGGGAAGCAACTGCATAGCACAGGGAGATCAGCTGGGTGCTTTGTGACCACCTAGAGGGGTGGGATAGGGAGGGCGGGAGGGAGGGAGATACAAGAGGGAGGGGATATGGGAACATATGTATATGTATAGCTGATTCACTTTGTTATAAAGCAGAAACTAACACACCATTGTAAGGCAATTATACTCCAATAAAGATGTTAAAAAAAAAACTAGGCTATTACTTATGAATTTATTAAACCACAAAAGCAAACTTCCCAAGCAAGTCCTATAGTCTGTAAATTTTAATCCAATCTCCTCATATATCTTCAATATCATAAATATAAATCAGAGTGCAACTGATCACTTTAAGGATTTCCCATAAGATCCTTTTTTAGCAAATATTCCGTTTTTATATTGCTATGCTTAGTAAGGCAGGAAATGTCAAGCCACTAAAGAAAAAAATTTTAAGCATTAAACACTCAAACTCAAAGGTTATTCAGATTAACCCTTTCCTGTTTCTCAAAAAATTCCATGAGGCAGCCCACTCCCATCTCACAGTAACCTGGTCACCTAAATCTTACCACACAGAATGTAGTATTGTCGTACCTTAGTACAGTAATGTAAGATTTAGGGGTGAAGCAAACTGAAAACTATTCTGAAGAATGCAGGTCAAGTGAATGAAAGTAATCCTATTTAACAATGAGTGAACCTTTGTAAGGTTCTGTGAACATGAGAATTTGGGGCAAAGAGTCTCCATTAAACGTGTGGTTGGCGTCAGTGGTTGCTTGTGTCTCTAAGAATTTGGCAGGGATGGTGCACTAGTTGGATCTTACCATTGTTGTCATGATGAATGTCATCAGTAACTTGTGAAGCCATGTAGTTCAGCTATTGCCTTCAGAAAAAAATATCATCTAAGCCCTTGTGCCCAGGAAAGCCAAGTGAAGAGATAAGGCCATCTCTTCTCTGTTGAATCCTAGGTTTTCTCTATAATTTCTTGTCTCTGTTCACATCGGTTCCCCCACTGCCTTTTAGTTTTATTGAGATATAAATGACATTATATTATACTAATATTATGTTGAGTATTCCTCTTTTGCCTCAACAGTGAAAAGATGTCTTAATCAGATAATACAGACAAAAGAAAACACATTTACCTGTAGCAAAAGAGAATAAGAGAAAGGGCAATAATACCAAGAGGGTCAAATGCTTTGAATGTGAGTTCCAAGGTGGGTGGAACTTTGTCTTGTATCCTCCAAGCATGGAGTACATTTAAAGCATGCCTGGGACATTCAGTAAACAGTTGCAGAATGAATTACCTGGGAATGATCTATTAGCAGAATAAGTCCTTTCACCACACTCATAGGGTCGCTAGATGCTGACAGCATTTTGGACATCAAATCACTGTATCCGTTGAAAAAAGTGACAGGTCTGAGCTGAACATCAAAGAGGAGGGCTGACAAGCCAGCATAGGAGTCAAGGTTCTCCTCTCCTTCATCGGGAGTGGCTGCAATTAAGGTCTCCAGTCCTTGGGCTTCAATGACCACCTAGAGAAAATGGATATAGCATTCATGACATTAGCTCCCTGCCTGTTCTGTACGTGATGATGAGCTACAACTAGAACTTTCCCGGGGGTCAAAAACTCAAACATTTGCAGTTGCTAGGCAAAAACAAAACAAAAACAACTCTAGGCCTGAATATGAGTTCGTTTTCTTCATTTAATCCTCACAGCCACTCTTTGAGGTTCATATGAGTGTATCCATTTTGCAGATGAGGCCAAAAAAAAAGCTCAAATGGCAGAGGTAAGTCTCAAACCCCTTCTGTCTGACCACAAAGACCATGAGCTTTCCATTGAATGGCGTCGTCCTAGAGACTCAGTCTCTGCAGAACTGTCATACGTAGTGGATGGGCTATCTTGTAGAGCCCCTAAAAAGAGGTGGAGAAGTGTTGGGACAGTCTGCCCTATGAGAGGGTGTGGAACTCTCTAAGCCATGGCTCACACCTTTCCACATGAAACTTTCTCCAGTAAAAGAACAGATGATGAACACCATGAGGAGCCTCACATCCAGATCTCTACCGCACTCAGGAGTCCTACATACTCTCTGTCCTCCAGACCCAGCACCTGAGCCACTGGGCATTTGACATTTCAGAATGCGTTATCAGAAAACAGATGGTGATTCCTCAGGACAGAAAGCATGGTATCCTAACTAGAGTCCTATCAAAGGTGTAGTAATACAATATTGATAAGAACTCAAGTTTATATACATTGCATCATTTTTAAATGAGCTTATTGAGAAGGCTATAGTTTGATATGCATAAAAACTAAAAAGAAAGTATATTTCACAATTAGGAAGCCTTTAGAGATTGCCACCACGTTTGGGGGAAAACTAAAGGGATGGAAGTCAGCTAGTTGTCACATGCCTATACTTTATTCTTTTCTCTCCTAGCAATATTGAAAAAATATAGATTGACTCTTTGGAGAACCATATTCTATTACGAAAGCTTCTATTATGGGGAATCAGTCTCTTCACAGAAACACCAAGAGAAGGAAATATATTCTATAAATAAATATCTGGAGCTCCAAGGAATATATCTATGGATAAAAATAAAATATTTTTTAAAACATACATGAGAAATACTGGCATGACTTCAATTTTGTGACTATGTGTACCTTTGAAAAAACTATGGATGTTTGGCAAGTTCAGTGACTCAAAACACATAAGTTTTCAAGTTCATGTTTGAAACTCTCTCTGGGACTGTAAACCATACAGCCTCTTGCAGATGATGGAATCATGGGCAACATGATAGATCCACCATTAATTTACACGTTCTATAGTGTTATCATTAGTATATATTTTATTTTACTGCACACTAACCTCTTACATACTTTAATAAGCAAAATTAATGAAAAATGAGATACCTGGATACTATGAAGAGGATTTTTCCTAACGTACTTAAAGATGTTCAGGTTACTTCTCCTTAGAATGCCAGAACCAGAGTAAAGAATGTCAAGGCTGTAAGTAGATGCCGAATGGGGACTACCTAAGGACAAAAAAAAAAAAAAAAACCAACCTATAATTTAACAACAGTTCCAGCAATACCGAGCAGGGGATGGAGCAGGGAGGGAGAACCCCTTTTTGGGTTACGTACGTTCTATGTAGCCAGTATAGGCAGAAGAGGATCCACTCTTGGAGAAACGATCATAATTATGAGCAAACATTTCCTTCAGAACTCGACGGACCATTTTGCTGTAACACGTAAAAGGAAAAAGCTGCACATTCATGGTAATGGCTGTTTCCTAAGTCAGATTTGGAAAGAACCCAAATCCTCAGTGGAAAAAAGAGGGGGGCCAAATTTTCCTCATGCCACTCCAAAACTGGGGAGGTGCCAGCTGGAGTGCCAGCGTCAGGACGAGGGCTTTCCCCTTCATTCCTCGCATATTCGAAATTCAGTTTGGTATCAAAATGACAGCAAGGCGAGGACAGCCAGCTATGAGATGGCTTACGCTGACTGATGGACACACCTCAGGAGTGGAAAACACATGTTCTTTGAATCATCGTGGTTCTACTGTTAAATAGTATATACTTTTAAGGAAAGTTGTACCAAACTGGAGAGGTTGCCCAATATTTCTTTAAATGTTTTCCTACACCCTCTAATGTTATCACTGGCTAATGATATATAACAGCAAATTCCCAGGAATTTCTTCTATATTTGTGTAGTTTTCAGTTAAAGAAACATCTCAGTAAAACCCAATAGTCTCCTCTAAAGTAAGTCTTAAACCTGACCCCATACCTCTATTTTATCTACTTAACTAATTAGTGTTGAGATATTTCCATTCCTGACTACTTAACACTAATCATATCAGTAATAATAAAATTATAACAACCCAGCAAAAAAGAAATCAAAAAATCAACCAAAGAAATCTGGACCTAGTTCTGAGGTAGAACATCACTGAGAGGAAGAATGGTTATCTTATAGGTTTTTCCCCCAGTATCACTAGATTATAAGATTTTAGCCTGAAAAAGGAAAGATGAAGACTAGTCCTCAAATATTCAAAGGGTCTGCATGTGGGTGAATGATTAGATCTCTTCCACTTTGCTTCGGGAATAAAATCTGGGCCAATAGAAGATTTCAGTTATGCAAAGCAGTAATGGAGAGCATCTCTAAATGATGACACAAGTTCCCTCAGAGGTGGTGAACCTCCCACCACTGGAGAGGTGCAAGCAAAGTCTGGACACCACCTGCCAGGAGACTAGACCCCCACACTGGAGAGAGATAGCAAGCGAGGGGGTCTTTCACGTCCCTTCCAACTCTGATGCTTTCAGTTTTGAGAATCTGACCTGCAGTGTTCGCGATGGCTTCCTCATGTTTCCCAGGCTGCTCTCTACCCCACTGCTTCCTCTTTACTGTCCCCTGAATCACTAGGTTCACAAGACAATGGCAGCAAATACACCCAGGATCTCCCCCACAGAGTCTCACAAAAGCAAAGCAATAGAAGGAGAAATCAAATCCATTTGACCGGGCACACATGGCTGCAGAGAGAATTTGTTTCTCTTCTGCATCTCTGATCTGCTTCCCCCTCCTTCCTTACTTGCCCTGCTCCTTTGTCTGTACTTACTCCTCCTGTTTCTTTTCCCTTCAGTCTTACTCCTTGTTTCTTTCCTTTGATCTTTACTGCCTTTTTTCCCATTTCCTTTCTCCTTACCTATTTCCCACCCTTACCCCATGTCTGTTTCCCTTTTCAACTGGGAACACTCAAACATGATCCTTCCTGAAGGCAGTGTGCGGCATGTAACTCAGGGGAAATGGAGATTCCTTCCCTGGCCCTCTGATTTCAGTGAGGAAAAGGGACAGCAGTGAATTTGGGAGAAGAGACTTGGGAACTGGAAGGAAGAGGATTCCAATAAGTAACTGAGAGCAATGAAGTCTGCTGAGTCCATTCTTCGTACTTTGAATAGTCCTAAAACATGGGTCATGTCTAAGGTTTTAAACTCAAATGGTAAATTCATTTAACCTGTGATAAATGAGGCTTCAAAGATTCCTAACATTTGGAAAGATGAAAGACCATTTGGTGGGAACCTACCTCATTTTATGATGCTAGTTATAAAAATAGTCCTACTGAAAACACAGTTGGATTTTAAAACATTGCTAACATTTGGCAATATGATGTTACCAGACCGAAAGGGAGACCTAGAGTAAAAAAAATCATACCCAGAGTTCCAAATCACAGCGCCAAAGTGAAGTTGTTTAATCTGGCCCTCCAAATAGTTTTGGCAAACTCTTTGGTTTTATGCAACATAACCCAGCATAAAGACCACACCATTATTATTAGCCACACATGTACCACATCAATATACAAATAAGTTCGGATAAGCAGAGACGGGGCACTGCTTCATACCTTGCAGGCATTTCAAAACGTAGGATGTCTTGGACCATGGAGAGCATGTATTTATTCATTTCTTTGGGAAGCTCCCCAATAGAGAGGAGGATGTTTTTTACCTCCATGTAGGATGGATTGTTATTTAAAATGATGGTAGCTGCAGTAGTGCGCACAGTCTTTTCGTGAACTTTATGATTCTGGTGGTATATCCTGTTCATAGTCTTCTTCACCTGTTCGTAAGATGTTCAGGCTTAGTTAGTGCGCATCTAGATTTTTAAAATTGATATCGTGCAGGAAGAGTTAATGCTCATAAAATAGACATGTGTTCCAACATTTCCCATATTCCTTTGCAATTATGTTGGGGTCATAGTTCTGGCTAATGGACCATGAAAAGAATCACTGTGGGTAACTTCTGGGCCAAGGCAGTTAAGAGCTGGTGTATCTTATCCCTCTCTTTCTTCTACTATGGTAGTGAGCTCAGGGCCACATTTTCCTTTACCTACTTTAGCCATAGAGTGGATGAGAGGCTGAGATTTTTGAGTCTTGTTTGTTATTGCAGCATATCATGGTATTCCCTAACAACCACAGAATTTTCAAAGATGTTACTGCCACATGGCAAAGGGGCTCTGGAGAGAGATGGCTATATGAACCTACATTTCCTTACAATGAGGTACCTCAGAATCTTCCCTTCTTTTTTTTAATTAATAGACTTTATTTTTTAGAGCAATTTTAGGTTCACAGCAAAATCAAGCTGAAAGTATAGAATTCCTATATACCTCGTGCTCCCCATCCCTCCCCTCTCCCCCCGACATACAACCTCCTCTTCTATCAACATCCTGCATCTCAGTGGTACATTTGTTACATTTGATGAATCTATATTGATACATCATTAACATCCAAAGTCCATAGGTCATATTAGAGGATTTTCTTTTTTCAGCAAAACATTAACACAAAAGAAAATTTGCCAAAATAATTACATTCTGTGGCAACATATAATTTCATTGGTCACTAGCATTGCCTAACAATATGCAGTGCTTGGGGTTCTGTACTAGGCATTTATAAATATTTCTTTCAGTTCTACTTTCCTCTGCCTTTTTCTATCTCCTGCAAATGTTGACCTTGTTCTCAGGTATATAGGAATTAAGAATCACCGAAGCAAAAACAACCAGGAAGGGACAGAGCCAGAATCCATGTGTAGGTCTGTCTATCTCAAAAACTCGTGACCCTAATTACCACACTTTGCAGCTTATCAACTTTGACACAAAACATAGTTGCAAACTGGGAACATCATTCTCAGCAGGCAGTTTATCTTACACTTTATAAACATTCTCTGTCCTAAAAAAAAGTTTAGTTGGGATGGCTTCCTGAAAATGCAGCTGTAGGAACCAACATGGTAATACTTAAGCCAGGTTATTCCAGTGTCAAAAAATTTAAGAGCATCTTAAAACTTGTGGAAGTAAAGATATTTCAGAAAAGAATTTGTTTCTTAAAACAAGAGAATGTGCTTCAATATTTATGCTTCAGAATATAGCACAGTATCTATTCAAAATGTGAGGCTGCTTCAGAATAGCCTTAAATCCAATTTAAGAGTTATTTCTAACAGGAAAGAGAGATTGTTAGTTTGGAAAAAAAAAAATAGGGTGACTTCAGAGAAGTTTGCATTTGACTTGTGATTAGGCACGCTTTTTTCCTTTTGTGAATGTTGCACATATTCTTGGAGAATTTACCTCATCAGTTATGAAAGGGGCATCATATCTCTGGAGAGTGGTGGTGGCGAGGTGGCTGATAGACCCCTCTCCTGTCTCCGCGTACTTCAGAAGGAGTGGGATGCCTTCTGGAAGCCGGGCATTCTTCAGAGCCAGCAGGTACATCATTATGTCCTCCTTTTTTTCTGCTTTTTCAAGTCCTCCCAAGATTAACTTCTTGGCTTCTACCACTCCCTAAAAAATCACATTCTACATCAGACATATGCATAACCATATACTAAACAAAGCTTGGGTAAGATCAGCTTCACTCTTGTGTCCAAGATAACAGCCTAAAGTTTTACACTGGTTGCCTGACTGAGGCACACAATGAAAATGAACAAGTAGAGCTTGATAAAGGTGTTGTTGTTGTTGTTTTAAAAAGTACATAAATTAACATATTAAGAAGCAATGAGTGGAATTAATAATGGGCACACTTACTTTTAAACACATTCTGAATGTATAAAGTTATTTTTAAAATTCGCTTGTGATCGATTATTCCTAAAACTGCCCGTTCATTGAAATTCTAAAATAATGGATAGATGGTGCCTAAACAGTGGCAAACACCTTTTCCTTAGTAACAACTTCGGTGAAAGCACTTAGCACTCAACTGTAAGGTCTTGTTCTAAATGCTTAAAAAGTGCTTGTTTCCACTTGATTCCAAATTTGATCAATGCTGACATACTGTTCAGAAAACATTCCTTGAATGCCTTTTATGTAGCATGTACTTTGCTAGGTACTTTTCAAACATATTCTTTAACCAAAAAAGGCCTTTTAGTTTTCTGGTCTAGAAACTATGAACTAGCAAGTTAATCGTTTAATGGAAAAGCAAATTAGAAATAGGGACATCTAGGCTCTTATTTTACCTTTGCTGCCACGTACGTTTTAGGGGCTTCAGTATCATCTGTAAAATAAAGGTTCCTAAGATCTAATTTATCTATAGGATTTATAAACTCTGAAATCAGGCTGCAGGTACACACACACGTGCACACACACGCACACACACACACACACACACACACCATGGGAGAGAGGGGGGATAGGAAAGATATAAAAGGCCCCCAAAGAGAACGAAGATGCTAAACTTCAAATGTAATTAAAGAAATACCATTTCTCAACTACCAGATTGATCTTTAAAAATACAAAAGTTTGATAACATACGTTGTTATTGAGCCTAAAGGGAAACAGGCATTCAGGTGGAAGCATAAAATGCTACAATTCCCATGGAAGATAATTTGGCAAAAGCTAACAAATCTGCATTTTGATCCAATACCCTGGCCCTGAAGCTATATCTCCAAAATTAAGAGAAAGTGTGCCTAAGATTATTCATTTAAGCATTATTTGTAATAGTAAAAATAGTGGAAACTACCTAATGACCATACATGGGAGAACAAACTGTGGTGCCTCAGTTTAACACACAATAGAGTACTAGGCAGTTGTAAAAGGAAGAAGGAAGATCTCTGTGAACCAGTATGGGGTGATTTCCAAGGTATGTTGTTAAGTGGAAAAAAGAAGATACAAGAGAGTGTATATAGAAGGCTATATTTTGTGCAAGAAAAAAGAAATAAAATGTGTGTGTACATCTGCTTACTGTTGCAAAAAGAAACAGAAAGGAGAACCTAAAACTAATGATACCGCTTACATAGAAAAGGTAGGTGAGAATGGGTGGAAGGGTAGGAAAGGGAATGAGACCTCTTTGAGAATACTTTTAAAATAAAGTCTTGACTTTTGAATCATGTTACTATTTCATATGTTCAAGAAATAAATTGAAGTCAACAAGGATGAAAGGTGGCTAAAATTGATTTCAAACAGAAACAAATGAACATGAATATATATCAGAGTAATAACATAACGAAACAGAAGAGAATGAAAAAGAATTAATCCAAACAATGTTTGAACATAGTCCTCTGACTGTATACCTTTAGTGAAATATATTCGAAGGTCAAAAAGACTGTGATGAAGTCTTGAACTTTATTTAAGTCAGTTTGGTTTATGTAATGACATTGGTGTAACAATTCCAAGATTATTTTGTACATGTTTTAGGATTGAGCAAATGAATCATGATATTAATGTTCTTGAGAACCAGGGTTCTCACTGTGGGAGAAGGAAGGTATAATTACGGAATGACGGAAGGAGAGAAAGAACCCTGTAGAATTAGAGGTAGCAGTATTAACTCGCAACTTAATAAATGTAAATATATGTATTTTGTCCATTATAAGAGCCTAGATGCAATGGCACTCAAGTATTAAGAAGTAAAAGTCTTTAGGGGTAAAATGTCAGATGCATGCAACTTACTCTCAAAGGGTTCAACCAGAATAATATAAAATGAAATAAAACGGAATGAGATAATGCAACTATGACAATACGTTAACAATTGGCGAATCTAGATGAAGCAGGTATACAAATATTAATGGAATTATGCTATTCTTACAACTTTTCCATAGGTTTGAATTTTTTCAAATATAAATTTGGTGAAAAAAGAAATTAGGATGCAGGGAGATCAAAATGTAAGCAAAAACAAATAGAAAAAAGAAATAGAGGTTTAGTACTCATTGTGACCTGTCTAGCTGCCATTTAGACTGTCATAGGGCAGTAGCTTTCATGCCAGTAAATGCTGAAAAGCTATAGCACTCGATAGCTTCACAGGTACCTTTTGGACAGTAAGGTATTGTGGATTGTGTGCCCAGCAGATGCCTTAAATTTGTATTTAGAATACATCGTTTTCTTTCTATCCAGATGTCTTTGATATGGGCAAAAGGTAGATAAGTATTCCACAGCAGAAAGTTGAAAAGAAAATTTGAACATTTGCTATGGTCCATTTGGTAGCCAAGTCTCATTATCTTCAAAGATGCATTTTTTTAAAAGCTGCTCAAAAACATTAACAAAACTGAATGACAGTGATAGTGGATAGTTTACAGCTCTACCCATAAGGTAACTTCAAAGATGTGATAACTAAGCTGTCCCATTATCAGAAGAACTTTAAATGTAATCCTTTGGGTTTCATCTTCAAGAAATTCATGGAAAAGACTCTGACAAGTACAGGTTTCTGGTAACTGACTGTACTGTTGAACTGAATGAATAAGCATTTTCAGAACTCTAATGAAAAACTGATGAACTCATAAAAGTGCTAACAAAAGATCAAGATGAAAAAAAAATTAATTACATGGGACTGAGTGAACTGATGAGGATGAGCATAATTTTTGTGACTTTCTGTTTGAATTAAAAGAAAAAAATCCCACAAGGACTCAGAGGCAAAGAATATACAAATCAATTTTCACCGCAAAGTAAAGGAGCTGTTACAGTGGAGGATTACTGCACTGAATGTCAATATTATGACATAGTATGAGTGTGTTTCATGTTTGGTAATTGCAATCATTGTTGCTTTTGTTGTGGTCATCCATGTACAATGCTTGGTGTCAGTCTATTTATCTCTTGTAAAAATAAAATACAGTGTGGGTGTGTGTGAAAAAAAAAAATGTAATCCTTTGTTTTGCTTCCTTTTCACTCTATATGCCTCCCTTGGGTAATCCCATTGTCTCCTAAGGTTTCAGTCACTCTCTATTCCTGGTCCTAACTCCTTTTCTGGGCTACGGATGGATGTGGCCAGCTGCCTATTGGACAACTCAACCTGGTGTCCCAAAGGATTCAAACATAGCCAAAACAAATTAATAGCTCTACCCTCCTCCCACCCCCAAACCAGGTTCTATAATAAATTTTGCTTAAGTGGTTCACATCACCATACATCTAGTATCCTAACCTGGAAGCTTAACAGTCACCTGGATTCTCACCTCTTTCTCATTCCCCACATCCCATCAGTCACTAAATACTATGAATTCTATCTCCTAAAGGGCTCTTGAATCTGTCTCCTTCTCTCACCGTACAGCACCTACGTTAATTCAGACCTTTATTAATTCGTGCCCAGGTTGTTGCAAACATTTCTTTTTTTTTTTTTTTTAATTTATTTTTTTTAATTTTATTTTTTTAATTTTATTTATTTATTTATGGCTGTGTTGGGTCTTCGTTTCTGTGCGAGGGCTTCCTCTAGTTGTGGCTAGTGGGGGCCACTCTTCATCGCAGTGCGCGGGCCTCTCACTATCGCAGCCTCTCTGGCTGCGGAGCACAGGCTCCAGACGCGCAGGCTCAGCAATTGTGGCTCACGGGCCTAGTCGCTCCGCGGCATGTGGGATCTTCCCAGACCAGGGCTCGAACCCGTGTCCTCTGCATTGGCAGGCAGATTCTCAACCACTGCGCCACCAGGGAAGCCCTGCAAACATTTCTGATCAGATCGTACTGGCCCTAATGCAGCTGACACCCAGTGTATATACCATTTTGCTTCTTCCTAGGTTAAGAAAATCGGCGTGTGTCATTTACCACCTAAAAACCACATTATTCTCCCTTTTCTCTACAGAATGAAGTCGAGACTCCTTAACTTGCCATTAATAGAGATCCAGCCTACCTCTCTTCTCTCTTCCCTTCTTTCCTTCATCAGCACTCCCACCTGTCTGCCCCACAAACATACATACTTTTTGCTCCAGCCCCACAGAATTTCTCACTGTTTTCAAGCACACCAGGCTCATTTTGAGTTTGGGTTTTTTATACATTATTGTATCTCTCCTAGAATGTCCTTTATTCCACAAAACTATCTCTTCACCTAAAAAGCTCTTCTAGGCTAAGCTATTTGATATTATCATTTTGGTGACAGCTTCGCCAGCACTCCCAAACAGAATAGTTTGGTGCATCTTCTGTAGTATTCGCAGAGCACTCTTTTTTTTTTTTTTTTTTTTAATTTATTTTTGGCTGTGTTGGGTGTTTGTTGCTGCGTGCGGGCTTTCTCTAGCTGCGGCTAGTGGGGGTTACTCTTCCTTGCGGTGCTTCTCATTGCGGTGGCTTCTCTTGTTGCAGAGCACAGGCTCTAGGCACGCGGGCTTCAGTAGCTGGGGCACATGGGCTCAGTAGTTGTGGCTTGTGGGCTCTAGAGCGCAGGCTCAGTAGTGGTGGCGCATGGGCCTAGTTGTTCCGTGGCATGTGGGATCTTCCCAGACCAGGGCTCGAACCCGTGTCCCCTGCATTGGCAGGCAGATTCTTTTTTTTTTTTTTTTTTTTTTTTTTTTTTTTTGATTATCACTGTTATATATATATATATATATATATATTTTTTTTTTTTTTTTTTTTTTTTTTTTATTTTTGGCTGTGTTGGGTCTTCGGTTCGTGCGAGGGCCTTCTCCAGTTGCGGCAAGCAGGGGCCACTCTTCATCGCGGTGCGGGGACCGCTCTTCATCGCGGTGCGCGGGCCTTTCTCTATCGCGGCCCCTCCCGTCGCGGGGCACAGGCTCCAGACGCGCAGGCTCAGCAGCTGTGGCCCACGGGCCCAGCTGCTCCGTGGCATGTGGGATCCTCCCAGACCAGGGCTCGAACCCGTGTCCCCTGCACTGGCAGGCAGACTCTCAACCACTGCGCCACCAGGGAAGCCCCGCAGGCAGATTCTTAACCACTGCACCACCAGGGAAGCCCCAGAGCACTCTTTTTATATTTCAATATTATTATTTATCTGTTTGCATTTGATAAACAGACTAGGAGTTCTCTGAGGATGGTAGAATGTTTTATGTATCTTTATATTAATGCATTAGCAACATGCCTAGCACAGAGTAAACACTCATTAAATACTACTGAATGGATGTTTTTGTATGTGAGTTTTGTGTTTAGCCAAGATATTTGATATAGGATTGCTGAAGTAAACCAGCCAACTCAAATAATTAGGGAAATTGAAAAATATAAGAAGCCATAGTCCTTTGATGTCATAAAAACCATACAAATTTGATTTCTGCCCCAATGGTGGGCAGCACGGTAAATGTTAAATAGATTGGTCCGGAACTATAGATACGGTAAATGAGATTGGATTTGCACTTACTTTGAGTTTGCAGCCTTCATTCTGACACAGCTTCCTGACAAGGGCCCCAATGATGATCATAACGGATTCTCTGATGTCATTGCTCCCAAAGGAACCTCTGAACTTACTCTATTAGCCAAACAAGGATAAAATAGGTTACCAAAACATTTAAACATTTCCAAGGGATATTTTAAGGAAAGAAACAAAGTAGGCAAAGCCTGAGGAAATTGTTTTTATGTGCCTAGGTTGCAAACTCTGAATTTTGCTTTGGGGACACCTACAAATTCACTATCTAGCTTTGGGTTGAAGAGTCTTAGAGTCCTTCCAGGTATTTTTAACGTGGGTCTGTGAAGTCCTGAGAGGTTTATGGACTGGGCTCATTGGGTCAGTGAATCCAAAAAATGGTCTGTAAAATTTTATGCATGGGTAATGAGGGGCTTCACTGATTTTATCAGATTTTTCAAACAAACCCATTTTCTAAAAAGATTATGAACTATTCCCCTAAATCATAAGTGAATAAGTACACTTTTTGTTTTTAAACCTTGGATCCAAGAGAACTCTAGCTTTTGCTTCCAATATAATTTTTAATATCAGAAGAATTATAGCTTATATATGTATAACATGCATAAGATTATACATTATACAATGTACTGTACGTCAAATACCATGAAGATTTTTGAAGTCAAAATAAATCTTTTAAAATCAAATTTTGAAGCATTATCAAGACTTCTCCCCTCTGAAATTTTGTCCTATGTTACATTATATGATAGGTGAACACAATCTTTAAATTTCCATAAAGTATAGTTCAAGTTATTTAGAGGAATTACAAAGAAGACACTATGTGAAATAATCTACTGTACAGTTAATGATTAACAGAAAGAAAATAGTCCAAAGGAATTTGAATATGAATAATCAGAAGGCTCTAGTTTCAGCCTGCATTCTGATGCTAGCAAATTTAATTACTGCCTAGGTTCCTAAGAGCAGCCGAGAGCCTTTATTTTTGCAGTTTCTATTTGACTTACAATGAGGGCTCTCAGGAGTTCTTCATCAGGATGGGAGGCAAATCCACAGGCATAGAGAAACCTCTCCTGGAGGATAATGCTACTGTCACTTTTGAAATCCAAAAAGTCCAAAATGGCATCTAATGAGTCTGGGGTCTGAGCGGAGGTGACAGCATCCACCAGCTGGGGTCTACGGAAAAGGCATAGTCATGCATATCAATGTTTAGGGTGCTTAAGAAATTATTTTGAATCGCTACCATTCATAGACCCCATTGGTTTATGTTTCCTAAAGAAGTGAAAAATTTTTTATTTAAACAAAAGAAAAATGAATGACTTTCTCCAAAGACCCTTCCCCATTTTATTTGAAATCTCTCCCTTAACTCCCTTCTTTCTCCTCAACGTATACTCAGAATATACAAATTAATTTTACTGTATTAGCCTAAGCCAAATATAATTTGGAGATTTATAAATAAAATCATATAAATAATATTGTAAATTAGGTTCAAACTCTTTTCTATATGGGTCATATATAAAAGCTATGGTCCCCCAAATCAATTCTTTTTCTAATTAGCTTTGCAAATATACACATTTCTCAAATGCATAACTTAACTAGGGCAGTATCATTTAATGGAAAGATGGGACATTCTTTTAACTTTCATTTATATCCAAGACAGAAGTTTTTTCTCATTTTTTAAAAAATAAAAAGCACCATGGTATAGTTCAAGTTCAACCACAATGATTAGTTGTGAGCAGAGCGAAACTCCTGCAGGAAAGTGCTAGTTACATATTCTACTCATCAAGAATCTTTGGTTGGCTGAGTCTTGGGATGGTAAAATTTCTGAAACTAGTTGCCATACTAATGAACATATTAGGCATGTTATGATATATATTTTATTCCACATTCACATAACATACCATACATGTATTTAATATGTTATACTTTTTAAAAAAGATATTCTTGCATTATACCGTTTTGATCCTAACAAAAACCCTAGTGAATGAAGCAAACTGAGAGAGAGATAATACTTATTAACTGTCTATTATTGCACTAGAAATTTTAGGTGTGCAACCTCTTTTTGCTTTAACTTCTTTATCCGTAACATGGGGCTAAAAACAGTAGTTATTTTAGGATTGCTGGGAGGATTAAATTACATGATCTATGTAAAACACTTAGAATAGTGCTTGGCACATTGTAAATGTTCAATAAATATATGCTGGCATTAATACCATCACCTCACTGAACATCTCTATCAGTTTAATACTAATATTCTCCCTTATATATAAAGAAACAGAGATATCAAGTCATTTGTTCAAGGTCCCATAGCTGGTAAAAATATAGCTAGGATTGGAACTCAGGTTTTTCTGACTGAAGTACACGGTCTTTAATTACAGTGTTTCCTAAAGTGTTTTTCATGCCATACTAGTCCTACCAAATGCTTTAAGAAAAGGGATTTTCAAAGTCGTGTAAGTTTGGAATATGTTTAAGGCAACTTATACGTAATATCATCAGATTAAAGATGCTGGATATTTCTGTAGCAGAGAACTGTTTAACTTGGTTTCTCCCAGTGTTCTTCAAACTCAGTTGCTCACAGAAGACTTTCCTCTTGGCATACTTGTTAATATTCTATAAGTTATAAGATACACATAATAAAAACTTCAGGAAATGTTACATTCCACCACCCTGACTTTCACTATCCTACACTAAATAGAAGGAATTATTCTCTGTATTTTACGGATGTTGAAAGTGAGGCTCAGGGAAGCTAAATGTAAATGACCTACTTAAAGGTTGTATACTGTTGGAAGTCAGAATTTAAAACTAGGTCTTCTGATATTAGTGCATCCTAGTATCTTTTCTACTGTACTACATTACGTGTGTGTTACCTATGATATGGTACAATATTGTGTAAATAACCTGATTTAGAAACTACATCATGCAATCATACAAATTATTGCCACCTTAAAATTTTTAGGATACAAATAGGCTAAGGCTTAGTGTAATCTCTGTTCTAAATAGCTAATTTTTGCACTATTCTTGTCATATTTTTGTTTTTGATAAAAAGATAAGTCACTCTAAAATATATTTTTCCTAAGTTCTATGATTAAAACAGTCTGAGAATTTATGATTTTGCATATATTTAACTTCTGGTTTAAATATTTATTTTTGAAGATAGTACCCAACTAACTTGTGGTTTGTCATATGGAATTCATATCAATTTTTTTAATGTCTTCAAGGCGAGTAAATAACAAATACAGTCTAGAATAAACAGACTTCTCAGAAAAAAAACTAAATTCTCTTATTCTTGGGTAATTGAGTCCCTTGAACTCAGTGACTACTGCTGCTCTGTGTGTGTGTGTGTGTGTATGTGTGTGTGTGTGTGTACATCTGCGTGTGTAACTTGGCCACTTTCTATTTTTTATTATCTTAATGGCTAGTTTCCACTGTTTGTCAAATGAATTGAGCCATGTTCTATATCATTAGTTAGGATAATTAGTGTCATATGGTTGAATTTGTAGTTATAGACAAATTTTATATTACAAGACCAAAACACTTTTACTTAGAAAGCGTATTTGTATTTACAAAGTAAATTTGGGAATTAAGTCAGCTCTCCTTACTGTGCATGTCAAATAAAGCACTCTCTCATCAAATATTCAAATGATGTACATATTTCTTTTCTCTGGATTCTTTTGGCTGTTTACCTCAGTACTCAATTTTCTTTTTAAAACACGGCTTCAATGGGGATGATCACATAAAAATGAAAGCACATTTTCAACTGAAAAGATCATATTCATTTTTTGTTTTTATAATCAACTCTGAAATCTTTTCCAGTGTAAATAAATAGCTAGGGAACACAATTTCACAACAGTGAGGCAGCACAGGCACCGTGGTGTCACAATGAAGCCCTGCCCCCCCCATCTATGTACCAATCCAGACCTGATGTAAACTCATGAATACTCAAAAAACAATGTTCACTCTGAGTCACTACTGAAAACTTGTTATTGCATGTCTGGTCAATTAACCACTGCATTACCGCACTGAGGTATAACTGTTCAATGAAAACGCAAAACAACAAAACAATTGATTGGAAGGTGAGGCAGTTGGTTAAAAAGGGATCTTACTTGCTTAATAAACAATAACCCAGTAATGCTTTCCCACAGACAACCCCACACAATGTTCAGGGCACTTACAGTACTTCCTTGTTTTCAGCCTTTAGGATTTGGAGGATCTCTTCTTTCTTTGCAGTCCTGAGGTGCTTGATAAAGGTCAGGAAGCTTCTGACAGCCTCAGCCTTGGAGAGGTTGTCAGGCTGCAGGTGTTTTCTGATGGACTGCCAGTGCTCCGAGAGCTGCAAAACATGGCCGCAGGCCCATACCACATTCATAATTCTGAACATCCACATTTACAAAGGATGTTCTTTCCGGAAATAAACTTTCCTTTGTATCTGACAAGCCAAAGAAGCTTTTTGTGTCTTACCTCAATATATCTGATCGCCCCCTGTCCGTACCACACTCCTGTGGCTCTCAGAGGCTAACACAGAGGCCTGCTGACTCTGTGTACAATTCCCCTGTAGGAGGACTGTTTTTGTCTATTAGCACTTAGCTCAAAGGACCTCAGACTTCTGGGCATATGGGTCATTCCATGGTTACAACAAGGGAATTCTATCTGAGGCCAGACTTTGACTACCATAGTGAAATGATGCCAAAATTTCATTAACAACAGGATATTTTGGAGGGCAAAAAAATCAGAACTGCTGAAGAATTGTATCAGGTTTCTTACATACTGGAACCTTACTGAAAACCAGTTTCTGTAATAATTTGAGCTCCCTATTCTCTTTATTTTACTGCTGTATGAAACGCAAACAATAGTAAATAGTTTGCAAACAATAGTAAAACATATTGCTGGGGTCTGAACTGTTCATTTCATATATCCATGTTAAGTAGAGTATTATTTAGATAAAGGTAATTCTCACATACACCATTGTTATGCTGCTGTGGTTTTAAAAATAGTAAATAGTTCTAATTAATGACATCTTTTGGCTTAGAAATAAGCTAAAAACTTATTTTTTGTAGTTTATTCTATTATTCGTAGAATAATGTCCATGCTGCCAGTTTTTAAATTACTCATTCCTTCCAATAAGCAACAGATATATATTTTGCTCTTTTTCCAAGTCCCTTTTGGTTACCTAATCTTAAGAGGATATTCCAAAACAAAATTCCAGTTGTACTTAGCTAAAGATTTACTGGGTCATTTCTGAGGGCAGGGAGCATATCAATGTGAAGTCAGATTTTTTTTTTTTCTTTAAAGGGTTGCACTGGTGACATTATACTGAAGTTGGAAAACACATTCCTCAAAGACATAAACCTTTCCCACAATAATGAAGAAATAGTTATGAAAAATCTTAGATGGCTCATAATGTTGGATAACTGTGTGGGGGAGAAATTAACAGCATAAGAAAAGATGATTGGCTTCATTAGTCACCTTTCTAAATAATTTCCATCTCATATGACATTAGAAAATTACACCAGAACATGAGATGATTTATGGAAGAAAAACAAAAGAAAAAACCAAGTGTGAGAACAATTATTTTTTGGTCTCATTTTGTTTTTCCCTTAATTCAATTTTGGTATATTTGAGAAACTAGCAAGGAATTAGTGCCTCACACTTTAAGCAAATTATGGTATTAGTCCTTGATGTGTCTACTTTTCTCAACACTAATAATAGCCAAGGGTAGAGCATCTTCTGGTAGCTACAAACAGAGCCTGAAGCCAAGGGTTTGCTCTCCTGATAAGAGGTGAAGTATTAAGAAATGCTGGAACCCAGTGTCATATCTGTGGCCATACATCACAACTGATTCATACAATAAGTGAAATTTCTCTTTGTTGGATTAAAAATGTTATGAGATGATCTACACTTTGCCTTGGGGATGTGCTATCTCACTTCTGGCTGTAACTGCAGGGGAGGTTGGGGCATGGTAAATAAGTGTTCCCAATTTAGGCAAAGAGTTTGGTATCCTTTTTTAGTCCTCACAGCAATTCTCAGAACACTGAGGTCAGTAAAACATTTCACCTGTGGACATATTACTACCAAATGGCAGAACTTTCAGGATTCAGACCCCTGTCTGTGCTCTTGATGCCATGCTTCCCCTTAACTTCATGAGGCCCTTATCCCCACTGCATTCTAAGTGCTGCTTTGAGGAAGCTCTCCTTAAGTCATAACATTTTTTATTTGAAATGAGTGGATGGTAATCATTGGTTAATTATTGTTGTATTATGCATCACCTTAGGTGCGTATTATTAGGCTACTGCCATTATAACTCAGTGGTGGCTGGTAGTTCTTTGTAAACTTTCTTTACAAATTAACTGAAGCTTCCATTGGAGACAGAAGGAAAACAGAACTTTAAGCCATGATCATTCCATGATCTGGCCACACAACGCAGTTGCTCACACTTACAGAAGGGCATCCTTTGCACTCGCTCTCAAAGACCTGGCCCACAATGGGAATGGCCGTGTATTTCGAATCAACTGCTTTAATGATGGCTGTAACCTGTTTCCCAGGCATCAGTCTTGGGCCTGCTTCCGTTGTCTTCAGCTCTAATTTCTGCCTGCATAACCAAGGAAGAGAAATATCACATTAGCAGCATTCTTTTGAGTGAACAAGCTACTAATTGTCATTCTTTTGGCAAACAAGATACTAATTTATTCAAATTCTGTAAGGCCATGTCTTTCAAACTGTGATATCTCCGGCAGTAACAGAAACCTCAAGATAATTATGAAATTTTTCTGGAGCAACAATTTTACTCAAAGATTTGAAAATTTAAGTCTGGAATTTAAAAACATTATGACAAGAGACTATAGGAAAGAAAATTTGCCTGGATATGTGATGTCACCTCTTTTGGATTTAGCCCAGCTCTCTGAAAATGATGTCTTCAGTACAACCACGTTTCACTTATTAACTAAGACAATTAGGAAATCTGGTTTTCCAAAACTGGCCTCAATAATATTTTTATCTGATATGCTCTTTCAGAAGCTTGCCTCTCTCCCTTCAAGAGGTGGAATCTACATCCCTCCCCTTGAACATGGGCAGGACTCTGTGACTGCCCCGACTCACAGAGAACAGCAGAAGTTTCAATATGTGGCTTGTAAGGCTAAGTCATAACAGGGAATTCAGCTTTCATCTGGCATGCTAGCAGCACATACCTCGAGAGAACTGAGCTGCCATGTAAGAAGTCTGGCTACCCAAACCTGCCGTGTTGAGAGGCCACATGGAAATCAAGAGAGATGCATAAGGACCCTCAGTAGTGTGAGTCTCCCAGCCCAGACACCAGACGGGTGAGGGAGCAGCCTTTGAACCAGCTCTGGTCATGCCCAGCAGGACCAAGGCAAGTGCCAGGATTATGAGCGAGAATAATCAAGCGATTGCTGTTTTTTTATACCACTAAGTTTGGAGTGGTGTGTTATAGAGCAAGGAAACCTGACAAACCTAAGTAATTAAAAAATATTAATTTTATATGAAAACAATATGGCTCTAGTACAAAGTAGAATGCAAGGTTCTAATCCAGAGGAGACTTCAATAAAATTTCAAGCATTTATGGTTTGAAGCATTTCTCCCAAGATTTTGCAACCATGTACCTCTGACATTAGGGCTACTTCAGAAGAAACATTTGAGAAACAGTGACGTAAGATAAAATTTACATTTAATGCTAGAGATGTTCTTCTGAGTTAAAATTTGAAAATAATACATACTCTTAGATTTGAAATTCTAGTTCTTTAGCCTGTGAGAACTATTCTGACCAGAGAAATTTTCTCCAATTGAAATAATAGGCTTGAATATGTAAGTACTATAAATCACATCACTTTACTATGGAACTTTTCTGTGCTTATTAACAACAATAACAAAAAATAATCCTGAGGCGAGAACACACAAATGCCACCATTTTTTAACTCTTAACATTAAAAACATTTGACAGAGAAATTAGAAAATAAATGAGAATGAATCAAGTAGTTTGCCTTTTCAAAATTTAAATTCTATTCAATAAACAATTTATTTTTAATGAAATTCTATTTTAAAACATTAAGTATTTATTACATGCCATATATTATTGTAGATAATATGAAAAATAAAGATGAACAGACAATCACTGTTTTAAAGGAACTCAGTCAAAATGAGGAAGCACGACATACACATGTGCATGTATATATACACATATATATATTTTAAAACCAAGTATAATAATATATCAAAGAACAGTAAAGAAAACTTAAATTCTAACATTATCTTACTTCGATAATATTTTGCCTGCAATTGTTTGTAGAAAATTCAGCTTCAAAGCATGTATCTCTTCTGCGAACACAGCTACAACAAAGCTGTCTTCTATCTTATAGGTAGTGACAGATGTGGCTTTCGAAGTGACACCCAAGACCTAAATAAATAAATATACGTGGTTGTAACAAGTAATTAGCTTTTTATCTTTGAATCAAGCCAAATAGTGAATTATCTTTTAATCTTCACAAGAACTTCCCCCTCACCCAAACCTACAATATATTAAGATAAACCTATTTATATAAAACTAATACCCTAAACTAAAAATTATAAGTGTTCCCAAATTATATTGTTACCTTATTCACCTATTATTTTTAAATAATCTCTACAAAAGGTAATTACTTGGTTGCCTCAAAGAAAGTGATAGCAAGCATACCGGATTTAGGGTTGTAAATCCAGACCTCTCTGTTTTGCATGAATCCAAGGCCTTAATTTTGATCACCTTGTCCTGATGAGCCTGGTAGGTCACTTTACAATCTCCAGAGATATCTACCTAAAAAGAAAAGCAAAAATACAATGTTTGGCATTCTCACATGGACCATTTGAATTCCAGTGGGAAGTGGCTTGAAAATTGGGGTTCTAATATGTCATGGGGGACTGCCTTTCTGCCCAGGCTGACAAGCTAGGAAGGCAGAAGAATTCAATGTTGCCTGCAGCATGTGGATTCTTTTCCATTCCCTTTGTTTGAGTCTTATGAGTGCCTTCATATTGCCCCAGGAATAATAAAGGATTTCCTACTTCTCTCTAATGTCTAATAGGAATTGGACAAATGGCCTGGTCATAATCAAAACCTCTCGTAAATGGGTAATTATGTGGCAAGGGGAATTGACTTTTAATGCTGTATGTAGGCTGCGTGTGCGCGTGCGTGCGTGCACATGCTTTGATGAGTATGATTCAAAATCCTTAAAAACCTGTGGGATTAATTCAACTCATTATAACTCACATCAACAATTTGAATGTAGGCAAATGTATCTCAATACAGACTCAGTTTAGTGTCTCTGAGTCTTCCCTCTGGCCTCTACAAGCACCACCCCCAGTCTTCATTCTGGAAAGCTAACCAGCATTCCCTTGGCCCAGCCTTGCCATCAGATTTTCTCACCCACTGATGGACTGGCTGAATTCAGACAAGAAAAGTTGGACTCAGCTTTGCATTTGACTCCAGGTATGGTACTGAAGGAGTCACTAAACTTCCCTAGTTCAACCTCGGTTTCTTCGTCTATAAAATGAAGAGGGTTTGTATAGACCAGTGGTTCCTCAAACTGACAATGCATCTACATTAGCTGAGACACTGTTAAAATACAGATGCTAATCTACTTAATCAGAATCTCTGCAGTGAATCCAGGGAATCTATATTTTTAATAAGCTCCCCGTGGGATAGTGATGCACAGGGATGCCACTGGAATATTCTCCAAGGTTTTTTGCATCTCTATCATTCAGTCATTCTATAGGTCTCCTTAGTATGACGGATTCTAATTCCTTCTACCTTGTATTCAAATACAAATTGGGGTAAATGGCAATTCATTTCGTATGTAAATCAGATAACCACCCAAGTCACCTTTTCTAAGCATTACCACAGCAGTAATATTTTTTACTGAATTTCTGCAGATAGAAACCCATATAAACAATTTTGGTAACTTTATTGACAAATACGTTTCTGGATCCTTAATAATATTAGTTAAGTACCTCATTGGTAGTTCCAGAGCTTAACTGCATCTGAAATAGACTAGCCAGGCCTCTCTTGAGATTTTCTATGGCTACTGGTTCATTTGGATATGAGTAGAACTCTTTGACCTAGGCAAAAAAAAAAAAAAAAGGACAAACATAAATAGAGCAAAAATGCATCATTTACCAGATTTGGTTAAATAAATAGCAGGGAAGGTTAGATTCTCACCCCCTATCAATTCTGGGAGAAAGAGATCTGTTAGTCCAAAGCTGGGACTTCTTTTTTTGTGAAAAGAAGCTATTTACATTTCTAAGAAGCTACACCGTCCAAATACGACATTTCAGGAGACTGTTAATGAAGGCTCTGAATATGATGAGCGTAACATAGGGAAGGAAAGAGAGCGCCGATACGGGGTGGGATTTCTGTGAAAACAAGAAGGATTGCCCAAGGAAGAGAAATCAGGAACATTCTCTTCAAACATGTCAATGCATTCTCTACCTGTGATTCTGCTTGAAACAAAAACTAACCAAGGTTTAAAATAACATCAAAGAAACAGATTCTTGGAAGAGAATGGCAGTCTCCATGCTTGAGACTCCTGAGGCAGCATAGCCTCTAAGGGCTATGATAAGGGCCCACACGTGGCCAAAATGCCCATGGACAAAATTCCACAGGATTGATGTTCTGCCCTCCACAGCATTCATGTTGGCCTTGGGTATAAGGAGACATACAAGGTTGGAAGACTTGAGGTTTAGGGTGCTAATCTTGTATGGCCTGCCCCACGCGCTGCTTTGAGTTTCTCTTTAGAAGGTGGGAAAAGGAGGTTGGAATGAGGAAGGTGACAGTGATTTGGCTGCACTAGTAAATAAATGGTTTATCTTAGCTTTGTTTCATCCTCAAGATTTATAGGCACAGAGGTAATAACGATGTCTCATACCATTTTGAACATTTAGCTCATGTTTAGGAAACAAGGATAAAAATACAAAGAATTTTCTGGAAAGCAGGCTGTCATTTTTTACTCTGTATTGACTCCAAACATGTCACATGATTTAGAAATGGAGAGGTTGGATATAGCTTCCCTGTAAAAATTCCCAAGGTCTATGATAATTATAGCTGGCATTTCTACCAGAAATATCCTGAATGCCTTCTTATTTCTCTTTAAAACCAACCATGACTTCTCAAGTAAAGCTGAAAGCTCAGTCATTATGCAATAAATTCAATTAATACCAATCTGAACAATTTAGTGTACATGAAAACTCCCTCATCCCTTAGAAGAAGAAAATACTTTACCTGAATTATCCTAACAAGTGCCTCAAGTTTTCTATTTTTATTTTCTACATATACTCTGCCTAGTGATAGATTTATTAGGTACTTTATCTGGCAATTAATTTTAGTCATTACAGTGGATGAACCTATAAATGTTGGAATTGTGTTTGTCCAGCTTAAAAAGGAACTGGAATAGTGATCTCAGTGTCTGAAAATCCATGGAATCATATTCTCAAACAAATCACTGGCAATTTCTCAGAACCAAGGCTGAGTTTCTGATGTTCTATTTTGTAAACTAGGTCTTCTTTCCTTTTAGGAATTATAGTTTAACTTTCTTTTCAAATATTTGGGAGTATGGAATCTGCAAATATCAGGACTAATAGAGCTTTATAACTGGATCGCTTGAGCCCATACACAGTCAGAAGGGCTTACTGGTAGCAATACACACATGCCTAAGGCCTGTGACTTTTTTGGTCTGAGCCTTAAATACTTCAGAAAGTGAGAGGAGCCATTAAGTGGGAAAAATGCTTGTACTATCATCAGTATCCTCACTTTGCTTCCAAGCTACAAAATATGCCTGAACTATTTATAAAGTTTTACCTAAAATTTCAGGAAACCCAGGTCTCAGATTTAATCTTTAGACTATGCATAAGGTTAAATGCTCTCGTGTTACTCCTACTTCTTTTGATCTTGACTGCTAGATACCTAAGAAAATGGTATGCTGATTTTTTTTCCTGGGAGGCTGAGCAACGTAAACTGTGAGACAGAAAAAATTTTTTTCATTCCTTCTATTAGCTTTTATTGTTTCCCTAGAACTAGAAAAGTGGACAAGTCTCTTTTTCCTTTGTCTGCCTGCTACATTTGGGGCCTAAATTCTCTTCCTTTAGTGCAGAGCAATGAGATCCAAAGTGAAGACAGCACTGGTATCCATATTAGCTAAATGTCAAAACTGTTAGAATCGAGTAGGGTTTTGATAATTAAGAAAATAATAAATAAAAAATCAGAACTTGGAAGTTTAATCCACACGGCTGACACAACCATAATCTTAAATTCATTATTTCACAACAGGAACTAAGTAAGTTTTATTATATTCAGGCCATAAAGCTGATTACTTCATTCAGTTCTGAAATGAGCTCTGAACATCCAAGAGCACAGGACTCTTATCTAAATTCACAGTCCCCAAAACTTCCAGAGACCGGCAGCATAGTAGACTAGTCACAAACTAAGACTTTAACCCAAGGAAACTAAACATGGTGGGGGGCGGGGGTTGTGGGGAAGGAGACTCAGTGCCTCTTCTGGGATAATTTTGAGGGCCAATCTCCCCTTGGAATCAGTAGGGATTATACATATTTCTTTTCCTTAGGAAAAAATTACTTCTATACATTCCCTTAATTTACACATTCGTTAAGAATATAAGAGAAAGCAAATTTTCATTAACTGGTCAAAGAGCAAAAATAAACAAAAAGGATCTCAGCAAACAGAGAGTAGTCATTTTATCTGGTCTACTTAGCTGAAGCTATGTCTCCTTCATATGTATCTAAGACAGAGCATAGCTAAGAAATGATACATTGGAAAACAGACAAGTGAAGAAATATATAAAGAACGAGAAGGTTTTCAAGGTGCCACATTTCTTTGGGAGGTTCTGTGTGTGTACATGAGCCACACTGCCAGATTCGGAGAGCAAATCAATGTCTAGGAACAACACAAAATAAGGGACAGACTTGGCAGCCACATGATTAATGTAATCAATACTGAGCAAAAAGCAGAAATAGAAGTCTGGTAATATTCTAGTTAATTGGATTAGCATCCAGTACTGTAACTTGAGGCATCTTTTGCATGTCAGTCTTAACCAGAAAACTGTCATATTTCCAACTTCATCTATGATTTGTAGATAAAACTAGAGTCATACCCAAACATTTAAGTAGGGGAGATAAGTAGGCATGGAAAAAAAATATGTGCAATAAATATGCATCTAAGTATTTCCATGAGATATCTTTTACAATGTAAATGTGGGAGCTTAAAACAGGGGGCTCCGGGAGGACAAAAATACATGCTGATGAGTATCCTTGAAATCACAGAAATTTCTTAAATTGAGCCTGGGATAGAAAATACTCTTTGAGAAAACAGCAGTACAGTCTTCCCTTTCACAATTTCTCTCATAGTAAAATGAAGTGATAGTTTAAATAATGATCTTTCTGACAGTGATGTGGCTAAAAAGTCCAGGTGGCTTCTTCGTCTCCAGGGTCATGTTTTTTCCAACAAGTGCTTTACTGTGTAATTGAAAGATCCCACAATGTACTTTGACCTGTGGCTACGGTAAATCATCACAAGTAATAGCTCCTGTAGAAACGGCACGTTGGAGTCACTGAAACAATGATGTGGCAGGTCCATCCCAGCCTTTGAACAGGGAGGGCACTGAGTCCTTTTGTATGTGTAACGAAAGACTTTGTACTCAACCGCTACCCAAGGGGCTATAAAACGATTGGTTTGTCGTTAAGATTATAAATGCAATTAATATTTTCGAAATCAAGCATCTTGCCACATTGGAAGGCCAGAGATGAAAATAACAGTAATTCATGTTGTTAATAAAGTTGTGCCACATGAAAATCAAGTCAGTTATAGATACAGTGAAGAATAAAAAGAAGACTACAAGGCAACCGGAGAGACTTTTTTTTTTTCCCCCAAATACATTCCAGCTCGAAAACACAGTAAAATATAGAGGTTTCCGGCACAAACCCTCTGTTTTAAATACCAGCTCCACCACTTGCCAGTTGTGTGACCTTAGGCAAGTTTCTTTACTTCTCTTAACTTTGGTTTCCTCATCTATTACAAGAGGACGAAAAAGCAGCACCTGCTTCCTAGGGCTGTCATGAGGAAAAAGAGAGAATTCATGTAATGCCTTCAGTCAGTGCAGGCATTAAGCACTAAGTATGTTTTAGCTATTATTAAGCAAACAATAGGCACAGACTTCCTCACAGTCTGACTCATTTTAGCCCCATATAACCTTATTTGTTCATTCCTTTAATTTACAAACATTTATTGAGTTCCCACTATGAACAAGGTGCTGAATATACAAAATAAAGACACAACTGCCACCCAAGAGAAGCTTACTCTGAATGTGGATGGCAGACAAGTAAAGAGAGAATTGCAACACGCTGTGATAAATGCTTGGATAGAAATAAGCTCAGGGGAGTATGGGGTTTGGGAAAGGCTTTCAGAACACCAAGTTGGTCAGTGCAAGGCTTGGTTCTGGGTGCTTTGGGGAGGAAGGGAGTAAAAGGGCTGGAATATAAAGAGGAACAGCAATTTTCTCCACCAAAACCCATAATCTAGCAATGAACACAAATGACCAAAAGGAAAGTAATGAGGGGCATGAGTGAGCTATAAAGTGCTAAGAGGGTTCTGAAGAGGGATGGTTATTTCCAGCTGGCTAGAAGGGTGTGAACTTTATAAAAGAAAGGGCCTGCAAGCAAAGCCTGAAGCATGGTAAGTATTCTAACAAGTGGAGAAGGAAGAGAAGGATTCTTGAAATGGTGATTCATGTTTGGTTATAGGAGAGTGATGATATAATAATCCTTCTTGTGAGTCCCTTTTTAGTACTTTATTAAAAATGAGCATCATGAATAGCAAAATATTTCATGTCTGAAATATATATTTTAAAGTATTTGTTTTCACTTTTAGTTTGAATCTAGAAATTCTGGATCTAAAGAAATTTTAGAGATTTGTAGTTTTAACTATAATGATCCCTTTCTGTTTTTCTACTTTAGTTCCTAAAAGTAAGCTTTCATCTTATACTAATATGTTTTTATACATGTCAGTATAACATCTATACTTTTCATAAACCCACATATGTAATGCTTGATAATTCACAGATCAAAATTGCTTTTCAATTCCAAACATACTAAGACCATTTTAATAGACTAGACTCAAACCGTAAGAGATGCACAGTTACGGAATTTTCAAAGCAAACTTCCAATGTATATTATAGTGTTCATTCATTACTTTAACATATAAAATGCTTTTCAGTTGTAGCTATAAAATAATCTAAATGCTTTTCTAAAGAATCAACTCTATCTTAGAAATGCCATACCCCTTCAAAAGCTTCAATTTTGTACTTAATCCAGTTATTGATTTCTTATGACAAGTTAATATCACTTATCTAAGTTAGATCATTTCATTCTCATAATTTGTCTACTTTCCTGAATTTATCCAATCATCTCTGATGACCTATTGTGTTACAATATCTTTTGAATTCTTCCTAATTTAATAAGGAATGTACCTTTTAATTATAAAATATAAGTGAATCCAATGCCTTGATTTACTTCTGAAACATTTAATTTGCAACTTCTGTTTATTAGTTCTTGAAAAATTCCATTTTCCATAAAAGTAGCAACACCATGATCACCTAAAATAATATCTACTGAAGGAGAGAAAAATATGAAGTTGGAAAAAACAATGTGGAACTCCAAAAATCACTTTTACCTTTCCATGGACTAGGTGAAGGAACACAGGTCTTTGCAGAGCTTCCAAGTTTTCCTTTCTTATGATTTGGGATGGCTTTTTTCCTTTGAAAATGCTCTTCTCTCCTCTCTGTTGATTCACATTTTCGACATTTACATCTTTTATCTGGAATCATGGAAAGAAACCTATTAGAAAAACTTCCTATGTCTGTTTCCATCAGAGTCTCCTAGAAAGTAAAATGGTAAAGCAATAAACGAGGTTGGTCATAATTTCTTCTGTCATTCTCAATTCATGATTCGTAGGACCTAACTATCAACTTTAAAAGAATGGAGAAGGTATTAAAAATTAGATTTTTGAATTAGGTAAAAATACTGACATCAAGGAAATCTGTGACTTCAACTCTACTCAATACTCTGTAATGGCCTATATGGGAAAAATTTTTTTTAAAAAGAGTAGATATATGTATATGTATAACTGATTCACTTTGCTGTACACCTGAAACTAATACAACATTTTAAATCAACTATACTCCAATAAAAAATTTTTTAAATTAAAAAAAAAAAAAGAAATCTTTGACTTCAGGTCTACAATAATTGTGGCTAGAAGATAGCTCTTTTATGTCATTGTCACTCTCCATTTATTTTGAACTGCTGCTGTCTGCCTGCTCTCTTCACTTTCTGTACAATTTGTTTGAAAGGAATCCTGGCCACTGTACTTTATTTGTACATACAAAATTAAAATGAACAGTCTGATTACTGAACAAAGAGGTACAGAATGTTTTCTGCAAAATACTGTTCTATTGAGAAATGGCTTAGTGAGGTGGATGATAAAATTTTGATCCGACTTGGAAAACACACACAGCTATTAGAGACAACCAAAGAAGCAAAGATCACTTGATAAACGTATTGCAGTGACACCTCATTATAAAGTATATCAGTAACTACTTATCAGTGACAATGAAGCAAATCTTGGTCCTGTGTACCTGTTTCACACTGACATGTAGAAGGAGAACTTACTATACTGGAGAAACTATTGCCTTTAGGTCCTTGAAAAGCAAGTGTGTGCTCACCATATATTGAAACTGGAACAGGCCGCAGAGGCCATATAATTTGAACCTCTTTGTCAACACATAAATCTAAAGCATCATAACTGACCAAACACTGCCATTCAGGGGAGCACCTCGTTCTGTCCTCAAGAAGAATGCAGAATAGGTTTACTCCCTCATTGGTAATTTTACCTGTTGGATCAAGGAACTCAGAAAAATTGGAAGGTCACAATTTATCTCCTCCTTCAGTTAGAGTGGTCTCGATTGCTTTACACATAACATGGATTCTAGACTCCTTAGTTTCAGAACACTTCAAATGGATTCTAGTTTAATGTGCTTATTAATATGCATATAGAACTGGACATCATACTTCAGTTACTCACCCGTATACACCTTCGTTTGCCTGCATCAACAATTTGGAAAGATCAGATCACTTTTGGTTAGCAAAAACTTCAAAATTGTACCTCTACTTATTTTAGTGATGGATAACAAATTCAATGACTATATGACCAAGAGTACAAACAAGTGCTGTTGAATGGTACACTTCTCAAAGACTGCTGACATCTAATCTTTGCATCTCTCTGGTAGAAAATGCTCACCATAATCTGGATCAGTTGGTCGTCATCACCATCAGGACTCCTCCACAGTAAGACAACATCCACGTTGGATGAAATTCGGTAGCCCACGCTGTCTTGGAGGTTTCCTTTGCCCCGATCAAGAAAAACTTCAGTGGAGTATGTGAGTTTGTATAGTCGGTCATTATTTAATGAGAGACCAGTTGTGTGACCTGCATAAAGATAGTGACACAAGTCAAGTCTTAGTTGTAAGGCACCCACCAGGCCAGGGACTGTGCCATCTATCACAGTGGTACACAGTGGGAGCTTATGTTTGCTAATGGAAGTAAATTTTTGCTAAGTGAAACATGGTTCTACTTCTCCATCTGCTGAAATTATTGGCTTGAACAACAACAAAAACCACAACTAACAAAGAAATAAGCTTCCATTTCAGAAAACCTTAGTTTGTATTCTTAATCAGTAATCAGATTATCTAAATATTGCCCTGGTTGAACTAAATTTTTAAAAGAAATACCATTGTATTGCTTTAAATTATATGAATATGATTTCTTCCCTGCCCCCCACCCCAGCTTTACTGAGGTATAATGAATATGATTTCAAGTAGAGATTCAGCCAGAGATTGCTTTATAATTTAATAAAAAACATTTGTTATTAACATACCATTTAAATACAACAGATCAAAGCCAAAGTAATTTTAGTAGTTAGAAAGCAGTCCCTTACACTGGATATTTTGAGTATTTAAAGAATAACCCTCTAACGTAATTTATCCTATTAATTTAATTAGTAAACTTTTAGTATGAATGTACATTTCAAGGCTACACATATGTAAATTTAAATTAGCTATTCCTGAATAAAACAATGTTTTCCTACATAAAATCCTGGCACAGGCTTTAACCTGGCAGGGACAATTTAATGTCAAATAATATACAAGTCAGTATTATGACCAAAAAAAATTGATATATGGAAGAGTTCTCATACTCTCCAAGTCAGTTTATCTTAACCCAAAGAAATGTAAAAGAGTAGGATCAAGGCTTTCCCAGAGATGACTTGCAGTTTATGGTCATACAAAGTCTTTGTATGTTTTCTATCCATAGCCCTCAGGAGATAGTAAAAAAACAATTTCAGTATACATTTTTCCTCAGTGCTAACAGGGTAGCATTGCCTAGTTAACTATAATTGGGAACCATAACTTTTTTTCCCTCAGGACTTATGCACGTGGGAGAGGGACAGGAAAGGAGGTTGAGATGACTAGGACAGAAGTGAGGCAGCTGAGAAAGGAAGTGAAATTACTTGGAAAGCCAGAAATTAGAAAACCTCGGAAAAGTCTTTACTATTTACTGTCTCTATCATCTACTATGGCGCCTACTGTCCAGAGGAAAAAAAGGTCAAATACATTGTCTCTAACAAACTGTTCTAAGTGTTTTATACACATTAACTTATTTAATCTTCACAAAAACCTAATGGGGTAGGTACTATTATTAGCCTGATTTTATAGATGAAGAAATCGAGGGACAGAGAGATTATACAATTTACCCAGATCACCCAGGAAATCAGTGGCGGAGCCTCTAACACCCTGTCTGGATCTAGAGACCATGCTCTTACCTATACTATACACATATAAACCTTTAGGTTGAACTCTTCCATTCCTGGGGAGTGAGCTAGGAATTCATTCATTCATTCTTTCATTCACCAAGGATGTACTGAGCACCTACTGGGTAGTAGGCACTTTTCTAGGCTCTGGGACTATACCAGTTAACAAGCAGACAAAATTTCTACCTTTGTGGAGTTTACCTTTAAATGAGGAAGGGATGGGAGATTTAAAAAGCAAGTACATAAACAAATTATAAAGTATGTTAGAAGTGCTAATGAAGACAAATGAAACAGGAAAGGGAACTGGGAAGCTAAGGGAAAGAGCTTTGTGAGAAGGTAATATCCCGGGCAAATACTTTAGGCTAGCCACATGGATATCTGTGGAAAGAGCATCCCCCTACCCTCTTTCCCCGCATTCCTACCCACCCCCCGCCCCTCCACAGAGGGAGTAACAAGTTCAAAGGCCCTGAGGAGAGTTCGTGCAGGTGTAATGGAGAAACAGCAAGGAGGCCAAAGAGGCTGGGATTGGCTAAGTGAAAGACATAGCAGAAGGAGATGAGGTCAAATAGGTACCCATGGGTGGCTGGGAGACTTGGGGGGACATTTGCATAGATTTAGAATTTGATGGAGTGAGATGGGGAGCCACTGGAGAGTTTCGCGTGGTGAAGTTATACATGATCTGACAAACCTTCAAAGAAAGGGAATAAGGAGTTTAATAGGAATCAAGAAAAGCCAGGAGAAGGAAGTGTAGGAGGGGTCTCCAAGTGTGTACACAAAAGCAGGCTGTGTCCAAACACCAAGTCAGGCAGAACCTCAGGTATGACATACAGAAGGCAGACAAAGTCAGGAGAAACCTTGCAGGAGATGAAGTCTGGGACTCCCTCTAGCCTCCCCGATCTCCACCTCTTCTGCATTTTAACTAGGGACACTGCTGCAGGGTCAAACACTGGCTTTCCGACCAGGAAGATATTTTTGTCAAAGAGGCCTTCTTTTTATGACACCTATCAAATTCCACGTAGGGCAAAAAGGAAATACATGTTGTCTTATCTAATCCTCACAGCAAGTCTGAAAGGTAAGCAGTATATGGCAGCTGAAAAAAGCTGACTCCACGTTTAATTCAACATAGCAGATATAATGCAGAATTTGATGTTGGAATATGCTAAAATTCAAGTTTTGTGGACTACCTGAAGGTGTCTTCTGATTAAAATAGCTATGAAAAGTTTGCAGTTAAGTAGCCTCTCTTTAATTCCAAAGCTTTCCAAACTATCATGTTGTTCTTTTTTTTTTTTCTTTTTTCTTTTACTTGACTGGTCAGAAGAATGTGAAAAGCGACAATATATATCAGTTCCTGACTATGATTTGGAAGTGATAAAGCACAGGAAAGACTGGGTTTTGTTCTCCTAGAACTTTTTCCTACCTCTTTCAACAGGAGATAAAGCCTAAAATGGTTTAAATAAGTGCTGATGGTGCTGAAGTGTTGTCCCTTTTATCCTTTCCTCTTTGATAATTACTGATATTTCTGTTTCTGTTATTCAGACATCCGGCAATACTGGGCAGTGGGGGCATGTCCCATTTATATTGGTGACTGAATTTCTGTCTTAGGGTGTTGCTCTGTAGAGTATGCAGAATGGCAACTGGAACTGATGGTAGATTAAACGAGAAATCAATTTTAGCCCCAAAAGGAGTCAGTACCTCTTCAAGGTGCCCCTTCAAGTGAAATTTTTAGTCATGTAAAAGGAACAAAACTCTTAATTTTGAACTTTTTAAGAAATATCTTCAAATATTCTTTAATTAAACTTAGATTAATATAATAGTTCATTGACTTAAGCAAAAAGACAAAATAGAGATAAGTTAATAAAGGTGAGGCTTGAAGAGACCTGCGTTGGTGATAAGGAAGATAGGTAATGGGATTTACGAATCCAACAGAAGACTAGAAGGCCGGAAGTAAACGAGTAGGATGAAGGATAAGGGAGAAAATATGGAAGATGATTATTGTGAATGAACTGAAAAGCATGGTAGGGCCAGAGACTGAGAGAAAGACTGGGAGTGAAGGAGCAGTTCAGGTTTAGAGGTAACAAGATTAAATAGAAAGTGTATGGGCAGGTTATCAAAAGGAAAATCACTATAAAGAAAACCCAAAGAAGGCACTGAGAATGGACCCACCATTACAAAATGTGATTCAGAAAAAGTAGGGGAAACCTGAGTCTTCCAAACATTCAGTCAGCATATCAGCATATCTCTTCTAAATAGACCCTTTTCCATTCTAATTCTAAACCCCTCCTCCATCCTCTTAATGGTCCAACCTCTCTCAACATCCACCCAGATCTGGGGATTTGCTAAATAGTTGCATTGAGAATTAAATTTGAGATGAGTTTTGAAGTGATGCATAATATCTCAAAATTTATAATGGCCTGATTTTAAAGTAAACTCTTCACATGTAGTTCGCTTATTAAATGTCAATCATTGCAAAGGGCAAGGAATCTATAATTAAACCATAGTACTATAATACAAAAAGTTACTCCATCTGGGTAAGAGAGAGCTGTCAAGTCCTGTACTTTTTATTCATGGTATGTGGCATAAGCAGCTTACACCATGATGCTAATAACGCTTAAGCATTGGAGCCCTCACTTACCCAGGCTTCTTCCAAGATCTTGGAAGGGGACCCTAGCGTTGTGTACACATGCCATATCTTTTTTTCAGTAACATTTGCAAAAGTAGGATATTTTTGTAAAAAAGTAGGTATTTTTTTCTCAAAGATGGAGCCTAAATTGCATAAGCTTCAGGTTCTAAAATTCTGGATTTGCCACTGAACTTACACACAAAAAACTGTAGCTATCTCTTATGTTCTAAGTCATATTTCCCTGTATGTCATTGCTCTGTGTGTGTGTGTTTAAAACTTTATAAGTGCATGTATTTGAAAACATCGTTATCCAATGTTCTCATTTGTATTTGAAAACATCAAGTTATCCAATGTTCTCATTTGTAGGATGGGAGGAAAAAAGAGAAGCTCACAATAACTACTATATCTCAATTATTTTTCTCAAAATAATCATGGTATTGGTTTGATCTCATGGTGTATGAATCATTCATATTTCCAATATTCAACAGTTTATTTGACAGATAATAAAATGTAAGCTCTCTATATAGCAATTCTCTGTCAGATATGATTTACAAACCTTTACTTTTTTCTCATTAAAATTTCTTTTCATCCAAGTAAGGACTGTATCTTTAAATACTGAACATTTTAGAATCTGGTAAAAAAATATATATTATCTTTAGTTCAAGAACCTAAAGTGTGATTTGCTTAGGTGAAATAATTTAACCACCCCCCCCCCGCCCCTTTTATTGCTCCAATAGCAAAGATTGTCTCTTTTCCTCATGTGGAAATTTTCTGTGCAAAAAATCTTGAGACAAACTTTACCTTATGAAAAAAAGCCATAGTTATTCCAAAAGGCTTTTAAAAGTTTACAGGTGAATTACTTTTTATCACTTACTAAGAGCACACAGTTATTAAAATTGGACCCTATCATGCTAAGTTTTTTCTTAGGCCAACTGGCTTTGACAGTGAGTCCTCTTAAGAGATTCTAAAAAGTGATGATTCTACAGGTGCAACATCTAGAAATTCAAGGCATGCATAAACTAGCTGATTTAAAACAAGATTCCATATTCATACATTTCATA
Organism: Balaenoptera acutorostrata; assembly: GCF_949987535.1. NCBI lineage: Eukaryota > Metazoa > Chordata > Mammalia > Artiodactyla > Balaenopteridae > Balaenoptera > Balaenoptera acutorostrata. Next base: position 20,013,485 of record NC_080068.1, on the reverse strand, counting down.
CAGCTTTTTAAAATCATTACTCAAAATATTTGCTCTGAAGGTTATCAATTCATGTGTTTTTAAATCAATTTTATCTTAAAATAGAAACTATAATGAGCAACGCTATTTTTCCAAAGATAAGTGTTACTTCTTAAATCTATGTCATATAGTTTTATTTTCTGTAATTCACCAAGTCTGATAGTCCTATCACTTCTGAATGGTAATGGAATTAAATACAGCCTTTACCATTTCATTCATAATCCTTTGGCAAGTCAAATGCCTTTTTCATTGGGTCTAATTCTTCTTGATACCACATTGCTAGGCAACTAGAAGGAAATTTAAGAACTGGTTTTTTAAAATCTACTTTTACAATTCAAATGAAGGCGCTGCATTCATTGAGTGACCAACAGCAGCAGGTAACAATAGTTAGCGTCTTTTTTCTCCCTTTTAAAAATAAACCATGAATGAGAGAATGAAGCAAGAAGCATGCTAGTCTGAGGGACTGAAACTAAAAGGAACCTCTGTTTTCTTTATGTAGGAATTTGAATTTGCTTTTCATTCCAACCCAGTCATGCCTTCACCAACATTCCAAAGTTACATGGTTTTGAAGATCGCTTAGTTAGGAATTCTTTCACTACACACACACGCACACACACACACACTTTTCTCCCTCAACGATTAAAATTAAAGTTTAGCAGAAAGCAACACAAACTTACCTTTAACAGAAGCTGAATATGATGAAATGAAGCAGAGAAAAAACACAGCAAGAAGAATCATATTGACTAGCTACCCTCTAATGCATCCAGTTCCCAGTTAGGAGTCACTGAGAAGTGGACTCTTCCAGTGGCAGCGAGGGAGTGACCCTCCTCAGAACCTGCAACAATAATGGTTATCTTTGGGGGAAAGGTCAGATTCCAAACTCCGAAATCAGGACCTAAGTTCACAGAAGGGCTCACTATTAATGATTAAACTTAGGTGGGCTGTAGTTTTCAGTCTCTCACTCTTTTTATTTATTTTTTACTCAATAAGAAAAATCAAGAAAATGTTCACTTTTGAGAGCTAAACTAAACCAGTCTACCATCCTATAAATTTAGAAGTACTGAGGGGCATTCAAGGAAAACTGGTGGTGATACTTTTCTGCTCAGTACATAATTATCATCATGCCTATAACATTAAATGCCTGTCTTCACATTTACCACTTTATGTGGGACGGTGGTGAGGATTTGCAAACTCAGATAAATTTGAATTTTATTGTCTTGTATGGTCATCTGAATATTTTTATACCATGTGTATGCTATTATTAAAAAATCACTCTGAATTTTAGAATTTAAATTTTAAAATTTTAACTTGTACCACCACCAATCACTTCAAAATAATGTTAGATAAAACATTCAGTTCTGAAACCTAGATGGTTCTCCTTATGTGTGAGTCAGCATTGTCTACCATTAACATACTAGCAGGCAACTGAGTTTATCATAATAGACCTCTAGCTATATCTATGACAAGAAACATTTGTCTGAGTCCCCAGACTGGTGGGATGGAGTCCCCTGTGCTTTCTGAATCCCATTTCTAAGAAGAAACTCAGAGGGGGGATTCCAGCCCTTAACACTTTTGCTACAGAAAATTAATTACGACGCTTCTCTAGAGTTAAAGTGAATACCCTAGTATGGCTAAGGCCACACTAACTAAACCAACTCTGTCCTTGTAAACTTGTGCAAGATAAACCTGATATGAATAAAACCTACTAAAATGAGGTGGTTTGCAGGGGCACGTGGGGATGTTTTGGCAAGGGAAGGAATAAAGTGCTGGCGAGGGCTTTTTTATACTTTATTTATTTTATTTATTTATTTATTTTTATGACTGTGTTGGGTCTCTTAGTTTTCGTGTGAGGGCTTTCTCTAGTTGCGGCAAGTGGGGGCCACTCTTCATCGCGGTGCGGGGGCCGCTCTTCATCGCGGTGCGCGGGCCTTTTCACTATCGCGGCCCCTCCCGTTGCGGGGCACAGGCTCCAGACGCGCAGGCTCAGTAGTTGTGGCTCACGGGCCCAGTTGCTCCGTGGCATGTGGGATCCTCCCAGACCAGGGCTCGAACCCGTGTCCCCTGCATTGGCAGGCAGATTCTCAGCCACTGCGCCACCAGGGAAGCCCCGCGAGGGCTTTTTTGAATGAACTTGAAAATACTTATGGCCGTGTTTAAGCATAAAATGGGTTCCTAAATCTACCCTCATCTCTCTCCAAACCCTTTTCTAGAATCCTAACCTTAAGTTTAAATCTTCTAGACAACCCAGGTAAAAGACAGTCAACTCTATAGACAGGGCCACAAGATGAAATCTAAAATTTAAAAATCTCACAGTTAAGCATATTTCCTCTTGAAATATATTTTTGTATAAAGAACTGAAATGTGAAAATTGTTTGTCTTTATCATCTATTGAGATTAGAACTTCATTTCTTATCATGTTTTATATATAAATCATGGCTAAAATACCTATACAAAAATAAAATATTTGGTTATGACAATCACTTTAAAGTTATATATAATAAGTTATCCTGGGGTAAATAGAAAAGGCTATTCTTAGAAAAATAACTGTTGAAGAAATATAAGTTTTTATGAATAGTAGGTATTATAAATACAAGATAATGTAAAAGTGCTTTATTGCTTTACATTTGAATAGATTTCTATGTATTCCCACAATTTCTGCGTTACATACATAGTGACATGAAGCCACTATAGTCACTTAAACTTTACATACTTATTTATTTAAATTAAGGACTAGTTTGAATCTTATGAGAACTTTGTATTTCCATTTGAGGCTCACAGCTACATGTTTGTGGCTAGACCATGTGGTGCATGATACATGTCTATTTGGGTAAAGGACTGTTCGTTGTCAGGTGTTTACCAGAATCCAACCAGTAAAAGGCATATCACTATTGCCTAACAAAATTTGTTTCATTGAGCATTTGCTTTTCACTAGAAAGCTCCTATGAGTCACTGTATTAAGTAGTCATTTCAACATAGGGTGTTCAAATATGGCTGCTTCTCTTGGTAATAAAAACCATCATCCTTTTATATTTTGCTTGTAACTTTTTACAAAGACATTTGAAAGACTTCTTAAGATTGTTTCACAGACATGAAATAAGAATGCCAAAGTCTTCATATTCAGTGAATTCTGGGTACCAAAGGAGAGGCATTCTCCTTGGTTGCTCTGTTAACCAAGCAGAGCAAACATTGTACAATATATGGGGGAGATACCTCCAAATCTCATCACAAGTAAATCAGCTATTTACATGGCATGTGAAGCAGGACAGAAGCACAGCACGATACAAAAATAAGAGCTGCCATCTATGGAACAATTACTATGTACAATACACTATGCTAAGCACTGAACATTCTGTAGTATATCCTAACAACAATCATTTCACATGTTAGCAAAATGATATTCAGATTTATTTAGTAAAATGATTTAGGGACCATAGAAAAACAAGCCTTGAGACCTAGATCCAATATTCTCCTTAAAAAATATTAGAGATAGGAGGTAGAAAAAATCGATTTCTTATGGATGACATAGAATTATTAATTGGGGCTCTCTTTTAGAAGGTTCATCACACTTTTGTATGGAGGCTAAAAGAGCACTTGATTGCTGTGGTTAGATGTTCCAGGCTGAACAGATTGTTCCAGGGGAAAAAATTGATCTGTGCTAGCCAGGTCAAAATCAAATAACAGATTTTAAAACAATGCTATTGCAATGAAATTCCGTTGGTAAGTACATGACACTGTGGAATATTTGCTATACTACTATTTTGCAGTAATAATAAGAGACTATGAAATAAAGACGGCTGACTGATTCCAAAGTACAGTAGTGTTTCTGTTGAGTATCAGAGGTTGTTAGGAGTTAACTCATTTCCTAGATTAGAAGATAAATGAACTTCACCCCACTGAAGGTTAGAAGGAAAGGTATTAACCTATTATATATAGTAAGTCAGAATGTATGATAGCTATAGACAAAAAAAAAAGTCTTTATAACATAAGAACACTTTACTCTGTTCCAGAAAGAAGCACATCAATGAAAAAAAAATTCTTAGAGGGACTCTTCAAGTTATCCCTAAGCGGTCATAATAAAGTCTAATAGTGTTTTCAATTCAATGAGGGAGTTAGCATTTTCAAGGAATCCTGAAAAAATATTTTTGGCAGGTTAAGAATACAGTCAGCCTTCTGTATCAGCAGATGCGGAACCAGGGGATACCCAGGAGGGGCAAACTGTAAGGGACTTGAGCATCCGCAGTTTGGTAACAGCGGGGGTCCTGGAACCAGTCTCACATGGATACTGAGAGAGGGCAGTATTTTTTTTTTTTTTTGCCTTTTGTCAGTTAATATTTTCTCAATTTATTTGTTTGTTTGGTTTTTTCTTAATTTTCATTGGAGTATAGTTGATTTACAATGTTGTGTTAGTTTCAGGTGTACAGCAAAGTGAATCAGTTACACATACACATATATCCACTCTTTTTTACATCCTTTTCCCATATAGGTCATTACAGAGTATTGCATAGAGTTCCCTGTGCTATGCAGTAGGTCTTTAATAGTTATCTATTTTATATATAATAATGTGTATATGTCAATCCCAATCTCTCAATTTATGGGACTGTATTCTTATGATGTGATGCTCTCTTTCATGCCAAGGCAAAAATTACAGAATACATATACTATTTTTTAAGGTATTGTTTAAGAATTCACTTTGAGAAAATACAAATGCACTAAGTGCCTTTCCTTAGAAAGAGTAAACAAGACTTAGGTTTGAAAAGTTTGGAATCTAAGACTCTCCAAAAAGGATAGTCATTTTCCATAATGGAGTTATTAACCAAACTTTACCTCCACCTCCCACCCCTCCACACACATGTATTTGACAACAACCAAAAAAATCCTTATGGGTCAATAATAGTCACCCTAAGAGGAGTCTAACTTTACACTAATTTTGGCAGCATAAAACCGAATTTCTAGCATTTAAAGGAGAAAATTGATGGCTTTCTTTCAATGAACTATTGTAAAGAAAACAAACTTAAATTTTCATCAGAATCGTTTTATTTACTAAGACATTCCAGAGGTTTCCCATATAGACTGCACCCAGTTGTCCTCATTATTAATATCTTACATTAGTGTGGTATATTTATTAATAATTCACATATTAACTAAAATCCTTACTTTATTTAGATTTCCTTAGTTTTAATCTAATGCTTTTTTTTTCCTGTTCCAAGATCCCACCCAGGTTACATTAAAATTAGTTATCATGAGTTTCTCTGATTTCCCTCATTTAAAAAAATTTTTTTTTATTGGAGTATAGTTGATATACAATGTTGTCTTAATTTCAGGTGTACAGCAAAGTGAATCTGTTATACACATACATATATCCACTCTTTTTTAGATTCTTTTCCCATATAGGCTATTACAGAGTACTGAGTAGAGTTCCCTGTGCTATACAGTAGGCCCTTATTGGTTATCTATTTTATATATAGTAGTGTGTATATGTCAATCCCAATCTTCCAGTTTATCCCTCCCTGCCCCTTACCCCCTGATAACCATAAGTTTGTTTTCTATATCTGCAACTCTATTCCTGTTTTGTAGATAAGTTCATTTGTACTCCTTTTTTAAGATTCCACATATAAAGATTTTCCTCATTTTTGATGACATTGACAGCTTCGAAGTGTTCTGCAGGATCAGGTCAGGTGTTTTGCAGTATGCTCCTTTATTGGAGTTTGTGGAATGCTTTTCTCATGATTTGAGTGGGCTTGTAGGTTTGGAGGAAGACCCCAGAGGTCCCATTTTCATCACACTATATCAAAAGTACATACTATCAATGTGATTTATCATTCTTGATGTTGACCTTGATCACCTGGCTCACAAGTGTTGTCAGGTTTCTCCACTGTAAACTTACTTTTTTTCACCTTCTTTTCCATACTGTACTCTTTGGAATAAAGTACTAGGAGCAGCCCGTACTTACGGAGTAGGGAATTATGTTGCTCCTCCTTGAAGGTGGAGCATCTATATAAATTATTTGGAATTTCTCTGCATGAGAGGTTTGTCTCTTCTCCCCCATTTATTTATCATTTATAGCTGTATAAGCACATGACTATTTTATATTTGGGGTTATAATCTAATACTACTTTTAAATTTACAATTTTTCCAGCTTTAGCCATCGGGAGCTCTTTCAGTTGGCTCCTGTGTTCCTTTGACATACCCCATCCGTGTGTGTGTGTCTGTTTAAGCATTTCCTTCATTTCTGGCACTACAAGATGCTCCAGGCTCATCTTGTATGTTTTCACCCCAATCCTAGAATCAGCCCTTTCTCCAAGTGGCTCCTTTTACTGAAGAATGGTATTAGAAACCAAGATCTGAGCACAAAGTGTGCTTGTCCATACAATATTGAGTCTTTTAATCCATGAACACAGAGTATCTTTTATTTATTTAGATCTTTATTTCCTTCATCAGAGTTTTGTAGTTTCACTCATATAGATACTGTACATATTTTGTTAGACTTATACCTTTCTTTTTGTTGCTAATGTTTTCTTGAATTTTAAGTTCCAATTGTTCGTTGCTAGTAGATAGGAAATCAATTGACTTTTGTATGTTAACCTTGTCACCTGTGACCTTGTTATAATCACTTATTAATTCCATGAGGGGTTTTTTGGTTGATTTTGGGGGGATGTTTTTCATAGACAATCATGTCACCTGAGAACAGTTTTACTTCTTCCTTTTATTTCCTTTTCTTCTTATTGCACTAGCTCACACTTCCAGTATGATGTTAAATATATATGTGTACTTTGTATATTTCATATTCTTTTCTGATTTGTTACTGCTATCCAAATCTTTTTTCCAGTCACTTTATTTCTGAGTTTTTCTGTTTTATGTTGTTCTATCTCCTAGCATTTAAAAAATTTCTCATTTTGAAATATTGGGTTAGAGTTTTCATCTTTTTTTCTGCTTCATATTCTCTTTTTTATTATAACAGCTTTAAATAGGATTCAATTACGATTCTTTTCATGGCATGTTTTTAGGCTAAATAAGTTATTCTATACATGTAAGAGACAGAAGTGGTTAGAATAGCTTTTCTAGCTTCCAGAGCTTCGTTTTCTGATGTTTTCATAAAATGACACCTACATATCCTGGTCATTTCTTAGCTCCGTCTCCTCTTCTTTTCTCCCACTTTTATCTGGACCTTTTTTCTTTGCCTCTGTTGTCCCTGTCCTGTTCAATTTGGATTCTACTCCCAGAAGTTTCTTCTTAGTGTTGGGCTTTTTTTCAGGTTCATTAGGTTTTGAGAGTTCTTGGACCCTCACACCCCACAAGCACTTCCAGACCTTCCTGTTCATACTTTTGTATTCACTCTGAAATTAGAGTCTGTCAGTTTTACTGCTAATCTCACATCGATCTCCCTTGCTTTTCAGTGAATACCTGTTGGCAGTTTGAAGTCCTCCCATTCTCATGGCCTTCAGCTGCTCTGTTGTCTTCCCACTATTTCCTCTTACACAGATGCTGATACTAAGTTGGTGGTTTGCTCCCACCTGTTCACAGTTTGAGCTTTATAAGGATTCTTTCTTGTTGTAGCCATGATTTGTTCTTGTAATTAGCGTCGTTTTGCTATCCTAGATGTTCTACCTGTTTTATGAGGTGATTCAGACTACACTGTCTCCATAGTCATCTTCCTAGAGTCTTCAATAACTTAAGAGGGGGGAATAAGGCATTTTTTAAAACATTTTTAAAAACATTTTCTATATTTTTGAAGGCAATCCAAATGCAAGTTGAAATTACTATAGATGATAGGTTGATTTTAGATACCTTTCACATCATTTAAAAGAAATTAGGTTCTTTTTGGCTTTCTTAGCCTCAGATTAATTACCCACAAGTGTAACTCTATTCCCAGACCTCCCCAACCTACTGAAGAGTACTCTCAGACTTAATAAAACATCAGAACTCGGCTTAAAATAACTTGTGATGACTGCCCTATGTTTTCAGGCCAAGCATCTTAGAGGATCTCATATTTTATTTATTACCACATTTTTGTGTCCTAAAACTCTGTTTTTATCTGTACTACAATCTACAGTCCAATTTAACAAACTGGCTGCCAATTGTCTGATTGTGGTCCAAGACATGTTTTGTTTAGCCTGCTCAGTACTTAAAAACAAACAAAAGAGTTGCCAACACTTAAAAATCAGATTTCACGTAAAAATCCAGATTTCTGGCTGCTGTTAAAAAAATTGAGATCTGATGTCATTAGGCTTACTACTTGGAACTTGTACCCTGATTAAACAGAGAATATGCTCTCAGGTTTGTGACACTGTTCTCCTAGATAGCTCCCCTCATTTACCTTCTAGTCCTAATTGATATGATAGGTTTGTAACCCATGGTCTAGCATCTCTGATCTCAACCTCTTGTGTTGGCTTAAAGTACTAAATATGTGCTGATAATTTCTAGATCTGTTTCTTCCTAGATGTTCTGCAGACTCCCCAGAACCCACATATTCAAAACCAAACTAATTTTTCCAAAACCTAATTTTCTTCCACTATTCTCCAAATGACCCAGTTAACAGAACTACATTCCTACAGTTGTCCAAATTAGAAAAACTCTTAGGGTTATTCTTTCCTCTTTCTTTCTCATCCTACCCACAGCTTATCAGTCATGTACCAAACTATGACATGTCTTTGCTTTCACTATTCCCAATATTTAATTTAATTTCCCAGTATATAAATTTTCCCTTCTTGATCTCTGGAAAACTCCTATTTACTTTCCAAGATGGAGCAAATTATTCAATTTCTGAAACTATGTCCCCCACCTCCAGGAACATTTAGTTGCTCCTTTCCATGTACAGGCATCTCAAGTACATTATATGTTGTATGATATGTAACACTGGCTCTCCCACTAGACTAGGGATTCCTCAAGAACAGAGATCATTATTTAGTTATCTTTGTATCAACAGTACTAAAACAAACAAAAAAAATGGAACTCAATGAATATGTCAAATTAAACACGAATTTTACAAATCAATGAAAATAAGATTATTTCATATTATGATTTTTACCTTCCTATATTTTCTGAATGCTTTCTATATCTTTGGTTAAATTGTCCATTTTTTGCTGGTGCTTGGTTTGGATTGATACTAGAATCATTTTATGATTATAAAGTTAAATGGCTATGTCAAAAGGAAACATTGACCCCACTCTTAAAATATGAGGGTTTTTAAAGTAACTTAAAATTTTTGTTTTAAATATCTAAGGATATCAGGTATTAACGCTGAAAAAAATATGTAATTATTCATAAAACAGATCCCGGAGGGGCAACTGAACAGCTGGTGAAAGTTCTGGCACATCACTATGGCCAGCCTGAGTTTAATGACCTACATGTGAAGGGCTACATATCCAATTACTAATCCTCCCTCAGCTACTCGTTGGCCTGATATGGAGGCAGCTGAAAAAAGATGCCCTACTAACAGATCAGAAATGGATCCAGACGTCTCTGCCAATGCTTAGTTAAAAGACCTTTTGGACTGGAGATAATGAAGAAACAGACATGGCTTACAACCATGTTACAGCTGACATAGTTTTTCAAGTAAAATTTGATGGTTTAAAGCAAGAGTGACTTCCGTTTTGTAACTAAATTTAGGGAAACCTCAATTCTTTAAGAAAACTCAAATTCAGAATTTAATTTTCTGTTCACTGAAACCTTTAAACACGTTAAGATGTTTTCAAATATCAAGAATAATTTACTTCAGAGTTCTTTCCATACTGAGATGGCAGTCTTCTATTCATTGAGTCAAACAACATTCTTATCTTCAAATTCTGCAATAATCACCTTGTAGAAGTAGGAGCAGGGACTTCCCCGGTGGTCCGCTGGCTAAGACTCTGCCCTTCCATTGCAGGGCCCGAGGCTTCGATCCCTGGTTGGGGAACTAGGCTCCCACATGCAGCAAGGCACAGCCAAAAAAATAAATAAATACAACAAAACAAAACAAAACAAAGGAGGACCAAATTAAAAACTAAATAGAAAATGACAATATACCGGATTATGTTTCAGCCCTCCCTCAGTTGACTTGATCTATATATAGCAAAAAGATTTCATAAGGTCAGGTATTATAAACAATGAAATGTCACCTGATGTTTTGCAAAACAGCGTATGAAAAACCGCTCAAGAAATGAATGGAGAGTAAGACTTGCGGTTGTAAGCAAGAAAAACGTTAAACATTCCAGGTTTACACGCATCTTATTGGGAGTTTGACTCACTTTTAAAATTTGATTTTCTATTTGAGTTGTGTGAAATCATGTGCTACTGACAACCTTCTTCTGTATTAGTTACAAATAGTTTAGGCAAGAGATGCTTTCATCTCCAACACGGAAGAATTAAGAGCCCTTCATCAGTATCTCGCACTTGTAATTTTTAAGAGTAGTAATGTCTTAACATCCCCCGCCATCCCCACAGAAATATGAGTGAATATATGCCGCAGGTATAACCTTGCCTTTAAGTGGAAAAACAGACATCACGCAACTACCTCCCACTCCAGAAACCCTAACTCCAGACCCCGCCCCACATAAACTCCCGCCCCTTTCTCCCACTGCGGGTACGGAGTTGGCGCAGTTAGCTAACGTAAGACGTAACCTCCGTAGCCTCCTACGCGTAGCTACCGTGTCTGCCTCTGGGAGTTGAAGTTTCCGAAAGAGGACCTTCTGGAGTAGTAAAGACCACTACAAAAAGCTTTCTGTGCGGGCTCTCAGGTTCCCCGACAACTCCTCCGTTCGGTAAGTCTCTTGGCATGGAGACTATCGCTCGCCTACCCTTTGATATAATCCGAGCGCGTGCCAGTGCCGCCTTCCGCTGGCAATAGGGCTTCCGAGGTAGAGGGGAGTGGGACATTAGAAGCAGCAGCCGAGACCCAGCTTCCGAAGGAAGTGTCGTCATAGAGAGCGCGCCCCCTCGCCTTGCCAAGCAGATTTTTGATTCGTCGGCTACAGTTTAATCCCGCCTCTGGAATGCGTCCGCCCGCGGGCGGCCTGGAGGGAAGAGCGGGGCGCGGCTCTGCCCACCAGCGTCGGGGCTGTGGTTGTCGACGTTTGCTTGGGGGTAGCGATATGGTCTCTAGCGTGTGAAGGGTGTGCGCTTCCCAAGAATGAAGGGAGAGGGAAATCTGGACTTTGAAGGGCCGGAAAAGGAGTTGTGGTTTGCCACTTGGTGGCTAGAGAGCGTGAGCAAGTCGCTTCACCTCTTTAAACCTGCCTTACCTCAGTTTTCCAAAGAGGGCTGACGTCGCTGAGCGCTCTGCAATGTGGGGAGAGCCCAGGGCGAAGTTGCTGCAGGTGCTGTCAGCCCCACATTGGTGAGCTGAGGACGATTTTAAGAAGTCCGTGGTGTTACTGGATTTCACTGAAATATTTTGTGTTAAAATTCGGGACTTTTTCTAGAGATATAAAGAGGATAGCGACAGAAGACTTTCTAAATTTATTTTTCTTTGTTTTAAATCTTGCCCCGTCTCCCCAGCCCGGCCCAGCCCAGCCCTCTGCCTAAGGGCCTCATAGCTGAACCGAGCTATGCAAATTTGGCCCGCGCGTTTTAAAAAGGATATTCTTTCTCTATCACCGTGAGGTTGTTTAATTCCATTCTGCAGTTATTCCGACATTCATTTGGATCTTTCTGGAAGGGAGGCTGTGTCATAAATTATGAAGACTTTAGCCCAATCAGTAAAACCATGAAAAAAAAAATTTTTTTTTTTAACTTTTGGCCGGTCACTCATTATGATGTATGTCCTTCTTGCCGGCAGTTGTGCTAAGAAGTGGGAATACAAGGACGATTGAGATACTATTTTTTTAATGTATTTATCCCATACTAAATTGCCTTAGTCATCCTTATCTAGTTGTTAATTTTATAAGACCATCAGATAACCTGGATCTGCAACTAAATGAAACATTTTTTAAAAATTCAATGCCCAGGTAAACTAAATTTCACGCAGTTATTTCTATAATTGCTACAAAATTTGTTGAACGTGGTGAATGAATGAAAATGAGCTGTGAGTATCACTGCATGTGAGGGAGGAATGCAAAACTCCATGGAGTTTATATTTTGCTTAACAGGTTAATCCAAACAAGCTAATACATAGTGAAATGCTTATTGTATGTTGTAGGCAGTAGGAGTTGGTACGTATCTTTGTATGTAAAGTATGCTGCAAGCAATAATTTATGGGATCTCAAGCTAGCATCATTTTTGTTGTGCAATGTGCAATGTATCTGGCTTATTCAAAGCTTAAAAAAATTCTCTTACTACAGTGCATTTTCTTTTCTTTTTTTTTTTTTAAATCATTTATTGCCACTCATTTATTATTTATTTATTTATTTATTTATTTTTGGCTGTGTTGGGTCTTCATTTCTGTGCGAGGGCTTTCTCTAGTTGCGGCGAGTGGGGGCCACTCTTCATCGCGGTGCGCGGGCCTCTCACTATCGCGGCCTCTCTTGTTGGGGAGCACAGGCTCCAGATGCGCAGGCTCAGTAGTTGTGACACACGGGCCGAGTTGCTCCGCGGCATGTGGGATCCTCCCAGACCAGGGCTCGAACCCGTGTCCCCTGCATTGGCAGGCAGATTCTCAGCCACTGCGCCACCAGGGAAGCCCCAGTGCATTTTCTTAATTGGGAATAAGTTTAAAAATAGTAGTGATAATGATGTTGACTAGCTCATGACCTTTCTCTGTATTTGATAGGCTGTTTAAAAACATAAGTGTGCAATGATAAGCAAATTAGATTTAACTTAGACTTCTTAGATAGGAAAGGCGAAAGCTCCCCCTGGTGTGCATGAGCTGTAAAACATTGCTATACTTTTCTAAAATTTTCACATGATTAAAGCAAATCAACACTTGCAGCTTGGAACAGAGTAGAGAACTAACAAAAAATGCCACTGATAATAGAAATATTCTCTCTTAGAATATTAATCACTGTTTCATGAAGAAAGCAATTTGTTTCCTCTGAATTTTAATTGTGCCTTTAAGTTTGCACATTTAGCTTAATGGGCAGGTTTAGCTTATGTTTTCTCCACCCTATATTGTTTTGAATACATTCATTGCCCATTTTTATTAACGTACTATCTATGGAAAGGAAATAAAAGTGATCCTAGGGGTCACAATATATATTTAAATTTTTTCTTCTGATCTTTTCAGGCTTACTGTGTTTCTCCTGTCTCCTGTTTCTTAAATTGAATGCTAACCTTATTTTCCAGATTAAAAAAATATATTAGTGAATGCACTCAAGGTTATACATTTATCTTCAGTTACTTTTTTGGCCTGTAGTTCTCTCATCCTGTTATTTGTATCTAAATGCTCGGACATACTATTTTTTCATTCTATTTTTCTGTCTGAATTCTGAGTTAGATTCTGAGGATGTCTTCTAATTCATCAATTACCTCTTGGACTCCAGGTAATCTGGAGTTCGTCTCATATGTTGAAATTTTTATATCTTCATTTCCTGGTTTCCAAATTGGTTCTTTTTTACAGATTCTTGTTTTCCTATTTTTATGCCTGCTTTTGTGTCCCAATTTCCTGTTTTGTTTTTATGGTTATTACTCTTCATGAGCTCTGAAAGATTTCAACCAAACTTATTTTAAAGTCATTTTCACATTGCTCTATTCAATTTTTATAGAGTGAGTTTATCTCCTGCTTGTTGATTTAGCTGGGGTTTTTTTTCATTTCTGTCTTTTTGTAATTTTGCTTTGCAGACTCATCTTGAATGGAATTATAACTTTCCTCTCCAAACTACTTCTCTCTGTACTACTGATTTTGTGGTTTCTCTCACCCATGACCCTTTTCAGTGCTTCAGCCCACAGCAGAGCTTATATATGTGGTTCAGAATTCTAATCATGTAATAATATAAGTTCATATGTCACCTCATGCTCGACCCAGGTTGTAGCCAAGAGGCTGTGTCTGTTTCCTTCAGGTTTCCCCCGAGTAGTCAGTTTTGTGTAAGCCATAGTCTATAATTTTACCTGTTTTCAGGCTTTTTTCATGGAAGGAGGAGCCCCACCCGTAGCACTAGTTGAAGGGTTTGTCTTAAACTGTCTCCCATCTTTCTCCCATCCTCTGTCTTGTATTATTCTTCTTCTCTTTACTTTAAAGCTAGGAAAACTTCTATCTGCCTTTACACAGAAGACCCAGTTCTTAACTTGGATTTTGAGAGAGGCTGTACCTTTTTTGTTTCCCCTTTTTATATTTTATCTAGATTGGGAGGCAGGGTGCATCAAAACATGAACTTTTGGCAGTGATCTCTAGGAAGTCTGTCCCAATTTTTTTGGTGCAGAAGCATAAGAATAGAACTGGAGCTATTTTTTTTCCCGTATGTTTCAGTGACACAGGTCTTTTCAGAGCCCTCCAACAGCAGGGTTAAAGCAACACAGCTCTTTAACATTCTTTGGAAATCCTCATTTTCTAAATAAGACTTTGGATTTCTGGGACATGGTAGAGTTAGATGTGGGTTGGAATCTTAGCTCCATCACTTCATTTGTCTATTCATTCAAGTATTTTGAGGACCTACTTTGTGTGACATTTGCTCTAGGTGCCTTGTTTCTTAGGAATTATTTAATAGCTTTCTAACTTTGGGCAAGTTATTTAACCTTTGCACCTCTTCCTTTGCAAAGTAGGTATATACTATCTACTTCATAGGGTTTTTATAAAGAGTAAATTAGATAATAAGTTTTTTATTAAGCATAATAAGAATTAATAAATGTTTGCTCTTACTATTTTCATTACTTTAAAAAGTCCTTTGTAATATCATATTCACTCGTTTGTTTATTCTACCCGTGTATAATAAGCATCTACGAAGTGCCAAGCACTGTATTAGTATTGGCAATATAATGTTGGGCAAAATCAGACTTATCCCTTACCCAGTGGAGTTTCCGGTGTAGAGTCAAAGCTGAGTTGTCATTTCTAGGAGATGTTCTCCCTAAGGAGAACTGTTTGGTTGGTGGCATAAGGAAAACTTGTGAATTCTTACTTGTATTACTAAATGATTTTTTTCCTCTCTTAGTAAGTTTGTGACCTAGTAAAATGCCAGGGCTTTTGCTCCAGCCCCTAAAGCACGCATCTTAAAATTTCTTGTCTTTCAGTCAAAATTCGGTAAACTTTCTAAGTTTGCTTTGGTTATCCTCGTATGTCCTGTTATATCATTGCACGTTTAAAGAAAGCAAGAACCATATAATAAAACTACTGCTCAAATTATGTTCTGCAAAGGTTTTTTCCTTCCACTATCTGAATTGTGGGGATTGTTCTTTTTTCTTTTAGATGCTAGCTTCTCTGCACAGACTTGTTAGCTACCTCTGTAAGAGGGAAGAATCATATATTTTTCTATAAGGCCAATAGAACATTTGCAAGCTTCATGCTTAGTCTTTGGTAGGGATAAATAACATATTCTTAAGCTTTGATGTTAAGAATCAATTAAAGAGAAAAGATATCTCATATTTCTAGCCCTTTCCGTAATCTGAAAGCAAGTTCAGTTCTAGGTAATGGATATGAAGATGTGGGTGTTTAAATCCAAATAAAGATGTTTGAGTTGGGCCCTAAGTGTTCCACAGCTGATTACAGAGTCAACTTACGTATTTTGTTTTTCATCTGTGACTTAAGTAGAAAATTTACAGTTACATATTTACAATGAAATATATTGGGGTGGGGGCAACCAAATTTGTTCTCTGCACTGGCCAAAAGATAGAAATATATAGCATGTCTGTTGTCAAGAACCAATTGTTGAGGGTACGCCCAGATAGTGAAAGTAATATTTTTCTTGTATAGACAGCATTAAAGACAAGTACAAAAAGGTGTCTTCCATCTCTTTTTAAAAAACAGTATATATTTTTCTATAAAACTATATTTTCATTATATAAAATTTAGAAAATGCAGAAAGCCATGGGTGGGTCAGAATTAAAACGTGTGTATGTATTTTTTTAAAACAAAATTGGACATTATGTATTGTTTTTTGCTTTGATTTTCTTATTTAACATAACCATTTCCCTTTATCATTAAATAATTTTGGGAAACATGATTTCTCTTGGCTGCTTAGTATTCCAAGCCAGTGTTACAGATGAACTTTAATTTATATTTAGTCCCCATTTGCTGACATTCAAGTAGTTTCTAATTTTTTATTGTTAAAAATAACAACAGTACATATCCTTTTGCATTAATTTTGTGTGTATTTCTAATTAATTTACAGGAATTTATTCTAAGGAAGTAAATTACTATGTGAAAGAGTATCACCATTTTAAAGCTCTTCAAACATACAGGTCTGAGTAGTCTTCTGGAAAAATTGTGCAATGGCCACCAGTACTATATGAAAATATCCCATTTCATCAAATGATCTTTGCCAGTAAATGACAATTAATTGACCAAATTTGCATTTTTATTCATTACTAATATGGTTTAATTTTAATCACATCCTTCAGTCTTTTTTTTTTTTTTTTACTTTTTTTGTGTTTGTAAGTCATCTGTTCATGTCAAAGTTGCTTTTCAATTTTTCAGAGGCATCAAATAATGTCATCTGAAATATTGCCAGCATTTAGTGAGACTTCTAATGTTGAAAGAAAGCAAGACTTAAATGAAGACCAAGAGGAGAATCAGAAACCAGGATTAGGTGAAGGGTTTGAACCAATATCTAAACGGCAAATGAAGAAACTAATGAAACAGAAACAATGGGAAGAACAAAGAGAACTCCGCAAGTATGTATCAAAATGCATGTATTCTACCCCTATTCACAGGGGTATATTCCAATATACCCCTATTGGAATGTTGGACCTTGCAATAGCCCTTTGACACATTAAAAATAATTGTGTTAATTAAAATTCGGGCTATACATATTGTTAGCTAACATTGTCAATTGGCTACTAAAACTGTATGTGTTTTAAATTATTTTTTTAGCAATGTTGATGAATTTACACCGTACACTTTTCTCACTCAGAACCTATTGTGAGTAGCAGCACAATTTCTAAAATAACTGATTTACAAAAGGGATATAGTTAGCATCCATGTCCTAGATATGGAACAAAAATAACCACCTCAGAAAGATCAAATTTGGGCCTAACATTGATTTTGCTAGAAGAACGATTGCAGGTTTTGGTGAGAGCAGAACTAACATTGATTTTGCTAGAAGAACTATTGCAGGTTTTGGTGAGGCTGAAGCTGTCACTGTATAAAGACAAAATTTACTAGAAGAAAATAAATTATTGTTGATGCAGATGAGAGAAAAAAATATGGCTTTTTTTTCACAAACAATTTTACTTTTTTTTAAATGAGAATAGTTTTTAAAAAAACATGTTATTTTTATTGAGGTATAGTTAATTTACAATGTTGTGTTAGCTTCAAGGTATACAGCAAAGTGATTCAGTTATATGTATATGTATAAGTATATACATGTATATATATTCTTTTTCAGATTCTTTTCCATTATAGGTTATTACAAGACATAGAATATAGTTCCCTACGCTATACAGTAGGTCCTTGTTTATTTTATACATAAGTAGTATGTATATGTTAATCCCAAACTCCTAATTTATCTCCCCACTCCCCTGCTATCCACTCTTATAACCATAAGTTTGTTTTCTATGTCTCTGAGTCTACTTCTGGTTTGTGAATAAGTTCATTTATATCATTTTTTTAGATTCCACATATAAGTGGTATCATAAGATATTTGCCTTTCTCTGACTCACTTCATTTAATATGATAATCTCTAGGTCCATCCATGTTGCTGCAAATGGCAATATTTCATTCTTGTTTATAGCTGAGTAATATTCCATTGTATATATATATATATATATACCACATCTTCTTTATCCATTCATCTGTCGATGAACATTTAGGTTGCTTCTATGTCTTGGCTATTGTAAATAGTGCTGCTGTGAACACTGAGGTGCATGTATCTTTTTGAATTAGAGTTTCCTCTGGATATGTGCCCAGGAATGGGATTGCTGGACCTTATGGTAACTCTGTTTTTAGTTTTTTAAGGAACCTCCATACTGTTTTCCATAGTAGCTGCACCAATTTACATTCCCACCAACAGTGTAAGAGGGTTTCCTTTTCTCCACACCCTCTCCAGCATTTGTTTTTTGTAGACTTCTTAATGATGGCCATTCTAACTGGTGTAGGGTGATACCTCATTTTAGTTTTGATTTGCATTTCTCTAATAATTAGCGGTATTGAGCTTCTTTTCCTGTGCTTCTTGGCCATCTGTATGTCTTCTTTGGAGAAATGTCTATTTAGGTCTTCTGTCCATTTTTTGATTGGGTTGTTTGGTTTTTTTGATATTAAGCTGTATGAGCTTTTTGTTTATTTTGGAAATTAATCCCTTGTCAGTCACATCATTTGCAAATATTTTCTCCCACTCCTTAAGTTGTCTTTTTATTTTGTTGATGGTTTCCTTTGCTGTGCAAAAGTTAGGTCCCATTTGTATATTTTTGTTTTTATTTCAATTACTTTAGGAGATGGATTCAAAAAAATATTCCTTCTATTTATATCAAAGAGTGTTTTGCCTATATTTTCCTCTGGGAGTTTTATAGTATCTGGTCTTACATTTAGGTATTTAATCCATTTTGAATTTATTTTTGTATATGGTGTTAGAGAATGTTCTAATTTCATTCTTTTACATGTAGCTGTCCAGTTTTCCCAGCACCACTTATTGAAGAGACCATCTTTTCTCCATTGTATAGTCTTGCTATCTTTGTCATAGATTAGGTGACAGTAGGTGCATGGGTTTATCTCTGGACTTTCTATCCTGTTCCATTAATCTATATTTCTGTTTTTGTGCCAGTACCATACTGTTTTCATGACTGTAGTTTTGTAGTATAGTCTGAAGTCAGGGAGGATGATTCCTCCAGCTTCATTCTTTTTTCTCAAGATTATTTTGGGTATCCAGGGTCTTTTGTGTTTCCATACAAATTAAAAAAATTTTTTTCTAGTTCTGTGAAAAATGCCATTGATAATTTGATAACGATTGCACTGAATCTGTAGATTGCTTGCGTAGTATAGTCATTTTAACAGTATTGATTCTTCCAATCCAAGAATGAGGTATCTTTGCATCTATTGTGTCATCTTCAGTTTCTTTCATCAGTATCTTAGAGTTTTCAGAGTACAGGTCTTTTGCCTCCTTAGGTAGGTTTATTCCAAGGTATTTTATTCTTTTTGATGAGATGGTAAATGGGATTGTTTCCTTAATTTCTCTTTCTGATATTTCATTCTTAGTGTATAGAAATGCAACAGATTTCTATGTATTAATTTTGTATCCTGCAACTTTACTGAATTCATTGTTGAGCTCTAGTAGTTTTCTGGTAGCACTTTAGGATTTTCTATGTATACAGAATTATGTCATCTGCAAAGAGTGACAGTTTTACTTTTTCTTTTCCAATTTGGATTCCTTTTATTTCTTTTTCTTTCTGCCTGCTGTGGCTTGGACTTAACAAAACTATGTTGAATAAAAATTTTACTTTTTTTATATGGTTATAAACGTAACTCAAAAATCATGTAGGAGAAGAATGATAAAAGTAAAATTTATCATAACTCTCAAACTCAGTATTTTAAAAGTTTTGTAAGTACGTCTAACATGCTACCGATAGTAAATAAAATTATTAGTATAGTTCGAATTTGTGTAAAAAGTACTATACTGTTTTTGCAAACTCATTTATTATATAAAGCTTTTAGATAGATTATATAAAATTGCTGATATCTGACAATTTTTGATCCATGGAAGTGGCAATTTTGTTATGGTTTAGTCTGCTAATTTTAAAAAGTAATTGTTTCTTTGTCTATTTAGAAAAGTATTGTAAATGTATGAATATACAAATAATGAAAAGTTATTTTCAATTACTAATTTTAGACAAAAGAGGAAGGAAAAACGCAAGAGAAAGCAATTAGAGCGACAGTGTCAACTGGAATCAAACTCAGAAGGAAGTGACAGAAAACGTATTCGAAGAGATGTTGTTTACAGCCCACTCCGCCTTATCATTGACTGCAGTTTTGATAGCCTGATGGTATTAAAGGTATCATGAATCATTGTCAGAAAAATCCTGTAACTGAACTAGGCTGAATAATTTTTGCTTTAATATGTAATATGACTTTGATGTAACTTTATGTACTAAAATGCATCTTTTTTTTTCTTTTTAATTGTGGTAAAATACATGTAATGTAAAATTTACCATCTTAACCATTTTTAAGTGGACAGTTCAGTAGTGCTAAGTACATTCATGTTGTTGTGCAGCCAGTCTCCAGAAGTCTTTTCATCTTGAAAAACTAAAACTCTATCCCCACTGTATGAACAACCATTTCCATTCCCCCTCCCTCAGCCCTTGGCACCACCATTCTGCTTTCTGTCTCTATGAATTTGACTACTCTGTGTACCTTATGTAAGTGGAATCCTCCAGTATTTGTCCTTTTGTGACTGGTTTATTTCACTGAGCATTATGTCTTCAAGGTTCACCCGCATTGTAGCATGTGTCAGAATTCCCTAATGTTTTAAGGCAGAATAATATTCTAGTGTATGTATAGACCACGTTTTGTTTATTCATTCATCTGGTGTCGATGGACATTTGTGTTGCTTCCACCTCTTGGATATTTTGTTGTTTTTTTGTGTGTGTTTTAAATTTATTTTATTGAAGTATAGTTGATTTACAATGCTGTCTTAGTTTCTGTTGGGCAGTAAAGTGACTCGGTTATACATTTATATATATTCTTTTTCATATTCTTTTCCATTATGGTTTATTACAGGATATTGACTATTGTTCCCTGTGCTATACAGTAGGACCTTGTTGTTTATCCATTCTATGTATAATAGTTTGCATCTGCTAATCCCAGACTCCCAATCCATCTCTCCCCCACTTCTCCTCCCCTTTGGCAACCACAAGTCTGTTCTCTGTGTCTGTGAGTCTGTTTCTGTTTTGTGGATAAGTTCATTTATGTCATATTTTTAGATTCTACATGTAAGCGACATCATATGGTATTTGTCTTTCTCTGACTCACTTCACTTAGTATGATAATCTCTAAGTCCATCCATGTTGCTGCAAATGGCATTATTTCATTATTTTTTATGGCTGAGTAGTATTCCATTGTATAAATATACCACATCTTTATCTATTCACCTGTTGATGGACATTTAGGTTGCTTCCATGTCTTGGCTGTTGTAAATAGTGCTGCTATGAACATAGGGGTGCATGTTTTGTTTCGAATTATAGTTTTCTCTGGATATATGCCCAGGAATGGGACTGCTGGATCATATGGCAACTCTATTTCTAGTTTTTTGAGGAACCTCCGTACTGTTCTCCATAGTGGCTGTACCAATTTACATTCCCACCAACAGTGTAGGAGGGTTCCCTTTTCTCCACACCCTCTCCAGCATTTATTATTTGTAGATTTTTTGATGATGCCCATTCTGACTGATGTGAGGTGATATCTCATTGTAGTTTTGATTTGCATTTCTCTAATGATTAGCGATATTGAGCATCTTTTCATGTGCTTTTTAGCCATCTGTATGTCTTTGGAGAAATGTCTGTTTAGGTCTTCTGCCCATTTTCTGATTGGGTTATTTTTTTTTTTATATTAAGGTGTATGAGCTTTTTGTTTATTTTGGAAATTAAGCCCTGGTTGGTCGCATCATTTGCAAATATTTTCTCCCAGTCCATACGTTGTATTTTCATTTTCTTCATGGCATCCTTTGCTGTGCAAAAGGTTATAAGTTTGATTAGGTCCCAATTGTTTATTTTTGCTTTTATTTCTATTGCCTTGGGAGACTGACCTAAGAAAATATTGGTAGGATTTATGTCACAGAATTTTTTGCCTATATTCTCTTCTAAGAGTTTTATGATGTCATGTATTGCATTTAAGTCTCTAAGACATTTTGAGTTTATTTTTGTGTATGGTGAGAGGGTGTGTTATAACTTCATTGGTTTACATGTGGCTATCCAACTTTCCCAACACCACTTGGTGAAAAGGCTTTGTTTTCCCATTGTATATTTTTGCCTCCTTTGTGGAAGATTAATTGACCATAGGTGCGTGGGTTTATTTCTGGGCTCTCTATTCTGTTCCAGTGACCCATATGTCTGTTTTTGTGCCAGTACCACACTGTTTTGATTACTGTAGTTTTGTAGTATTGTCTGAAGTCTGGGAGAGTTATGCTTCCTGTTTTGTTCTTTTCCTCAGGATTGCTTTGCAAATTCTGGGTCTTTTATGGTTCCATATAAATTTTAGGATTATTTGTTCTAGTTCTGTGAAAAATATCATGGGTGATTTGATAGGGATCACATTAAGTCTGTAGATTGCTTTGGGTAGTATGGCCATTTTAACAATATTAATTCGTCCAATCCAAGAGCATGGGATATCTTTCCATTTCTTTGAATCATCTTCAGTTTCCTCAGTTTCCTTTATTGATGTTTTATAGTTCTCAGCATATAAGTTTTTTACTTCCTTGGTCAGGTTTATTCCTAAGTATTTTTTTTTTTTTTGGATGCAATTTTAAAAGGGATTCTTTTTTTACATTCCCTTTCTGAAATTTATGGTTAGTGTAAAGAAATGCAACTGATTTCTGTATGTTAATCTTGTATCCCGCTACCTTGCTGAATTCATTTATCAGTTCTAGTAGTTTTTGTGTGGAGTCTTTAGGGTTTTCTATATATAGTATCATGTCATCTGAATATAATGACAATTTTACCTCCTCCTTTCCAATTTGGATACCTTTTATTTTTTTTTCTTGTCTGATTGCTGTGGCTAGGATTTCCAATACTATGTTGAGTAGAAGTGATGAGAGTGGGCATCCTTGTCTTCTTCCAGTTTATAGCAGGAAGGCTTTCAGCTTTTCACCAGTGAGTATTATATTGGCTGTGGGTTTGTCATAAATAGCTTTTATTATGTTGAAATATTTTCCCTCTATACTCACTTTCATAAGAGTATTTATCATGAATGGATGTTGAATTTTATCAAATGCTTTTTCTGCATTTATTGAGATATCATGTGGTTTTTGTCTTTTCTTTTGTTGGTGTGGTGTATCACATTGATTGATTTGCATATGTTGAACCATCCTTGTGATCCTGGGATGAATCCCACTTGGTTATGGTATATGATCTTTTTTATGTGTTCTTGGATTCAGTTTGCTAATATTTTGTTGAGAATTGCTGCATCTATTTTCATCAGAGATATTGGCCTGTAATTTTCTTTTTTGTTATGGTTTGTCTGGTTTTGGTATCAGGGTGATAATGGCTTCATAGAGTGTCTTTGGGAATGTTCCCTCCTCTTCAGGCTTTTGAAAGAGTTTGAGAAGGACTGATAAAAGTTCTTCCTTGTATGTTTGGTTGTTATTTAAGTCTAACTGTTCTATTTTATCATTTACGATATCTGTTGCCTTACTGATTTTCTGTGTAGAAGATCTGTCCATTGCTGTGAGTAGGGTGTTAAAGTCTCCTGCTATTACTGTTTTCCCATCAGTTTCTCCCTTAATGTCCATTAGTATTTGTTTTATGTATTTGGGTGCTCCTATATTGGGTGCATATATGTTGAGGAGTGTAATATCATCTTCTTGTATTGATCTCATCATTGTATAGTGTCCTCCTTTATCTTTCTTTATGGCCTTTGTTTTAAAGTCTATTTTGTCTGATATGAGTATTGCGACCCCCGCTTTCTTGTCATTTCCGTTTGCATGAAATATCTTTTTTCATCCCCTCACATTCAGTCTTTGTGTGTCCTTTGCCCTAAAGTGGGTCTCTTGTATGCAGCATATTGTAGGCGCTTGCTTTTTTATCTAGTCTGCCACTCTAGGTCTTTTGATTGGAGTACATTGACATTTAAGGTAATTATTGATAGGTATGTATTTATTGCCATTTTAAACCTTGTTTTCCACTTGATTTTGTATTTCTTCTTTGTTTATTTTTCCTTTTTGTATTTCCTTTTGTGATGTGATGATTTTTTTTGTATTATGCTTGTGTTCTTTTTGTTTTCTTGTGAATCTGTTGTATGTTTTTGATTTGTGGTTACCCTGTTTTTCAAGTGTGTTAACCTCTTCCTATATCTACTGCCTTTAAACTGGTAGTCATATAGGCTAAAACACATTCCAAAAAAAACCCGCTACATTTTGTTACTCTCCTTCCCCACATTTTATGATTTCGATGTCCTCTTACATATTCATGTTCATCCTTTTGCTGTTCATTGTGGTTCTCTTGCTTTCACAGAAAGTTTTTCTTTCTTTCTTTCTTTTTTTTTTTTTTTAATCTGTATACTGGCTTATTTAAGTGATTTACTTTCCAATTGTGATTTTCTCTTTCGTATAGATTCTTACTTCTCTATTTAGACAAGACCTTTTAATATTTCTTTTAGGATATGTTTAGTATTGCTTTTTTCTTTTAGTTTTTGCTTGTCTGAGAAATTCTTTATCTTTCCTTCTATTCTAAATGATAATCTTGCTGGGTAGAGTATCCTAGGTTGCAGACTTTTCCCTTTCAGGACTTTGAATGTATCTTGCCATTCCCTTCTGGCCTGGAACATATCTGTAGAGAAATCAGCTGATAGCCTAATGGGGGGTTCCCTTGTAATTAACTCTTTGTTTTTCTCTTGCTGCCTTTAGAATACTCTATCTTTTACTTTTGCCACTTTTTAATTATAATACATCTTGGTGTAAGTCTGTTTGGGTTCATCTTGTTTGGGACACTCTTTGCTTCCTGTACCTGTATAACTGTTTACTTCTTTAGGTTTGGGGAGTTTTCAGTCGTAATTCCTTCAAATATATTTTCGATTCCCTTTTCTCTTTCTTCTCCTTCTGGGATCTCTATTATGTGTAGATTGGCGTGCTTTATATTACCCCATACGTCTTATATTGCTTTAATTTTTTTCACTTGGCTTTCTGTTTGCTGTTCTGATTGTGTGATTTCCATTAGTCTGTCTTCCATATCGCTTATTTGTTCTTCTGCATTATTCAATTTGCTGTTTGTTGACTTTAGCTCAGCTTTTGTCTCAGCAAATGAGTTTTCTAATTTTTCTTGTCTCCTGTTTATATTTTCTAGTTCCTTTTCCTGGTAATCTGCATTTCTGTCAATAGCCTTCCTTACTTCCTTCAGTATTTTCATTATCTCCTTTTTGAACTTGATGTCTATTAGACTGAAGGAGTCTGTTTCATTGTCTTTGACTGGCAATCTCTTGATCTTTTCATTGGGAGTGGTTCCTCTGTTTTCTTCATTTTACTTATAGTTCTCTTACTCTATGAGTTTAGGAGAAACAATTATTTCCTAAATAGTTGGAGATATTTTTATGTGGGAATGTCCTTGTGTAGCCTGCATGGGTTTAATATTTTTGGTGAGAGAGCTGTTTTTTGTATGGATGCCTGCCGTTATCTCCTCGATAGGGGGTGTGACTGGGGTTGTGGTGGCCAGAGCCTGCACTGAATATTGAGCAGGGCCTCCTCTTTGCTCTGTGGTTGTCACAACCCTTTTGGAGGCAAGGTCTGTTCCCCAGTTGTTGGAGTAGAAGCCCCCAGATCCATTTCTGAGCTGTAGTGTGAGGTAAGCAGTATTGGAGCACTCCCACTGGGAGAGGAGCCACTGAGTATTCCTCTGCCAGAGCTGTCCGCTGAGAAGTGTGCTCCGTCGTGTCATCTGTCACCCGTTGTGCAGGCTCACAAAGTACACTGTTGTTGGCACTGCCCTCAGCCTCACCTCAATCATGGGAATTCAGGCAATTGGCCCTGTTGTTCCTCAGGTGCTGGGTTCACAAAGCCACCAGTGCAGATCTGCTGGTGCAGATCCACTGAAGTCAGGTACCAGGACTGCAGTAGTTGCACACCTGGACCTGCCATGGGAGCTATGGATGGAGCCCAGACCCTGGCCCAACTCCATATGCACGCACCCACAAAGCCCACAGCTGCTAAGGCCAGACCCGCCCCAGCCATGGGAGCACCTGTAGCCCACTTGGATGTTCTGCAGGCACTGAGTTTACAAAGCTGGCAGCAGTGGCCTAAACCCACAGATCGCACAGCCACAGGGAGAGGGCTCAGATATCAGCCCTGCTTCCTAAGTCACACGGTCCCTGGGGATCAGCTCTGATTTCAGCCCCGCCTCTGTGTGTGGGCAATTCGCTGGCACTTGCGTGCTCCCAGAGCTCGTAGAGGCAGCGCTGAGCCTGCTGAGCTCACTGAGAAAGACGCAGCTTTGGCAGGCACTGCCCCTTAACAGTGGGGTTTCAGTGGCAGCAGCACACCTGCTGTGAGTGCACCAAGAGTGAGGCTGCTATGGCGGGCCCTGCCCTTCCCTTTGTGCACCCCTTAACGATGGTGCTTCACTTCTCTGGCAGGCCTGAGCCACAGTCCAGCCCCTTCAGGCTGTCTCCATGCAGCCAACCCCCGTCCTCTCCCTGGGTCTGTCCTCTGAAGCCCGAGCTTTAGCACCCAGCCACCGTACACAAAAGCAAAAGCACATCTCAGACTGGGGAGTGCAGGGCGGTGGCAGGGACCATTTGTGCAGGCCTCCATCTGTTCTGCCTGCTGCAAACCAGCTGCTGCGCTCTCCTGCAAGCCTCTGAAGCTCCCTTTCTGTCCCAGCTGATCTCCCTGCCAGTGAAGGGGCTTCCCAGGGTGCAGGAACCTTTCCTCTTTCACTGTTCCCACCCAGGGGCTCAAGTCTTGTCCCCATTCCTTTTTTTTCTTTCATCCTACCCAGTTACATGGAGATCTTTCCTGCAGTTTTGGGTGTCTGAGATCTGCCGGTGTTCAGCAGGTATTCTGTGAGAATTGTTCCACATGTAGATGTATTTTTGATGTATTTGTGGGAGGAGGTGAGCTCTGTGTCCTTCTACTCCGCGATCTTGATTGGAGCCCTCTAAAATGAATCTTTTTTTTTTTTAATTTTTGTTGGAGTATAGTTGATTTATAATGTTGTGTTAGTTTCGGGTGTACAGCAAAGTAAATCAGTTATACATATACATATATCCACTCTTTTTCAGATTCTTTTCCCATATAAGCCATTACACAGTATTGACTAGAGTTCTCTGTGCTATACAGTAGATCCTTATTAGTTATCTATTTTATGTATAGTAGTGTGTATATGTCAGTCTCAGTCTTCCAATTTATCCCTCCCCGACCTTACCCTCTGGTAACCATAAGTTTGTTTTCTACATCTGTAACTCTATTTGTGTTTTGTCGATAAGTTCATTTGTACCCTTTTTTCAGATTCCACATATAAGCGATATCATATGATATTTATCTTTCTCTGTCTGACTTACTTCACTCAGTATGACAAACTCTAGGTGCATCCATGTTGCTGCAAATGGCATTATTTTATTCTTTTTTATGGCTCAGTATTATTTTATTGTATATATGTACCACATCTTCTTTATTCATTCCTCTGTCAGTGGACATTTAGGTTGCTTCCACGTCCTGGCTATTGTAAATAGTGCTGCAATGAACATTGGGGTGCATGTATCTTTTTGAATTATGGTTTTCTCCAGATATATGCCCAGGAATGGGATTGCTGGATCATATGGTAGCTCTATTTTTAGTTTTTTAAGGAACCTCCCTACTGTTCTCCATAGTGGCTATACCAGTTAACATCCCCACCAACAGTGCAGGAGGATTCCCTTTTCTCCACATCCTCTCCAGGATGCATTGTTTGTAGATTTTTTAATGATGGCCATTCCGACTGGTGTAAGATGATACCTCAGTATAGTTTTGATTTGAATTCCTCTAATAATTAGTGATGTTGAGCATCTTTTCACGTGCTTTTTAGTCATCTGTATGTCTTTGGAGAAATGTCTATTTAGGTCTTCTTACCAATTTTTTGATTGGGTTGTTTGTTTTTCTGATATTGAGCTGCATGAGCTGTTTGTATATATTAGAGATTAATTCCTTGTCAGTTGCTTCATTTGCAAATATTTTCTCCCATTCTGAGGGTTGTCTTTTCATTTTGTTTATGGTTTCCTTTGCTGTGCAAAAGCTTTGAAGTTTAATTAAACTTAAAAGGTTAAGTTTTAATTAAACTTTAAGCTTAATTAAACTTAAAAAGTCCCATTCGGACTTCCCTGGTGGTCCAGTGGTTAAGACTCCACACTTCCAATGCAGGGGGCATGGGTTTGATCCCTGATTGGGGAACTAAGATCCCATGTGCATGGCCAAAAAAAACCCAAAAAACTGAAAACAAAAACAATCATTTGTTTGATTTTTGGTTTAATTTTCATTACTCTAGTTGGTGGTTTGAAAAAGATCTTGCTGTGATTTATGTCAAAGAGTGTTCTGCCTATGTTTTCCGCTAAGAGTTTTATAGTATCCAGCCTTACATTTAGGTCTTTAATCCATTTTGAGTTTATTTTTGTGTGTGGTGTTAGGGCGTGTTCTAATTTCATTCTTTTACATATAGCTGTCCAGTTTTCCCAGCACCACTTATTAAAGAGACTGTCTTTTCTCCGTTGTATATTCTTGCCTCCTTTAGGTAACCATAGATGCATGGGTTTATCTTTGGACTTTCTATCCTGTTCCATTGATCTATATTTCTGTTTTTGTGCTAGTACCATACTGTTTTCATGACTGTAGCTTTGCAGTATAGTCTGAAGTCAGGGAGCCTGATTCCTCCAGCTGCGTTTTTCTTTCTCAGGATTGCTTTGGCTATTCAGTCTTTTGTGTTTCCATACAAATTTTAAAATTTTTTGTTCCTATTCTGTGAAAAATGCCATTGGTAATTTGATAGGGATTGCATTGAATCTGTAGATTGCTTTAGGTACTATAGTAATTTTGACAATATTGATTCTTCCAATCCAAGAATATGGAATGTCTTAGATCTCTCTCCATATGTTTGATTTCTTTTATCAGTATCTTACAGTTTTCTGAGTACAGGTCTTTTGCCTCCTTAGATAGGTTTATTCCTAAGTATTTTTATTCTTTTTGATGTGATGGTAAATGGGATTGTTTCCTTGATTTCTCTTTCTGATCTTCTGTTGTTAGTGTGCAGGAATGTGTACTCCACCCAGCAAAGCTCTCATTCGTATTAGATGGAGAAATCAAAAGCTTTATAGACAAGCAAAAGCTAAGGGAATTCAGCACCACCAAATCAGCTTTAAAATGCATCTTAAAGTTTTTCAAAATCTGTGACCCTAAATTAAAGTAGCTAATAAGTTGCTTTTATTTATATGTATATGTATAGACAGAGGGAAAGACAGATACCATAATAGATTATGAAACTCAGTAACTGCATATTAATCATAAAGAGCTGTGGGGAGGTTGTTATTTATCCTAATCAAAAGGAAGAAAATAAGAAATATGATTGGCTTAATAGAATTATTTCTTATTTAATAGTTTGAGAAATCTGGTTGTTTAAACAATGCTATGAAAAGGAATATGTTTATAACCTTTGGTAGTTATAAAAATTGTAATAGCATGACTATAAGAGAGTTCTTTTTTTCTTTTGTTGTCTCTTAAGAAGAGTGAAAGTTTTCCTGAACTTGCATTTTAAGTGGCTACAAAATGTGAAATAATGGGTCACTTATAGAGTATTGACTTATGGTAATTATTTCATTAGTATGTAAGAAAACTGAATGGAAATTATCAGAAAGGACTTGTATTTCAAAAGAAAGAATGTCCCTATCTAGTCATACCTTCTGCTTATTCTATTCCACTTGGATTGTGGAATGGCCATAGATAATTTTGAAAATACTGCTTTAAAAATTGCACTCTTTTATAGGACATTAAGAAACTTCATAAGCAGATTCAACGATGTTATGCAGAAAATCGACGAGCACTGCATCCTGTGCAGGTATGTTTGGGGAATTTAAAACAAACTTCCAGTTTCCTTTTATATCTTATTTCAGAAAAGGCATAGATAATCCTCATTGCTTTTACAAGAAAGAGTCTTACAGGTAATCTTTCTTAGAGAACGAAATGCCTATTTGTAAAAATGTTTTATTTTTCTACAAAAATAAAATATTTTAAACAGTTTTTCACCTCATTCTCAAACACATTGTGCCCATTCATTATTAGTCTTGTACACACTGACCTGTTCATTGCTGTGTAGTTGAACATCTTCATTAAAGGACATATGCATATTTTCATACCAGTTTCTCAGCTCTCAATTCCTTCCTTTCTGGGGAATAGGGTAACTGCCCCTGGCTGATATGTGCCGTTGTGTCTGTTGGCTAGATTTTTTCTACTTAAAGGATTTTGAGTCACTAATAATTTTGAAAGGTACTTTATTAGCTAGAATGAGGAAGTGATTTGTGAGACTAGTTGGCTGCCCTTAAGAGTAGGGTCATTTTTCTTACTGAATTTGTTTGAATTCTAGGTGACCTAAAAATTAACTCTGGCTCACTGATGTTAAAAACCAGAAAATCTTAATATACTTTTGGTTAGATATTTTCTTCTTATCAAGTGATAGTAATATTATATTTTTACATTCTATATTCGTCTCACCCTTGATTAGATTTGAAATACGTTTCAGGGTTTAGAGTCAAAGCAAAATTATGAAGATTTTGGACTGGTAAAAAATAACTGTAGTGGCAAAAGAAGGGGAAGGGAAACTTCACATGGAAGCAGGAAGTTTATAGAAAAGTGATCATTAAACAAGAGGCAGATTATAACTGCTTAGAAAACAGGATGAAAATGTAGATGGAATACAGAAGTTAGTGGGTTAGGAGATACACAAAAATACACGTCACTTGTACCACAAATTTATTCTTGCATGTTTAAAGCATGCCATAAATTTATTTTTTTCCAGAATGAAAATATTTTGTGTTTCATTGATAATCAGATGAGTGTATGAGGGAATAAAATATTGACTTTAATAGTCATTTGCTCTCTCTTTCTATACCTGCCAATCTCTTTATCAGTTTTACTTGACAAGCCATGGAGGCCAGTTGAAAAAGAACATGGATGAAAATGACAAAGGATGGGTCAACTGGAAGGTAACTAAACTAGATTAACTCTCACATAATTCAAGGTATTTTTATGCTTAAAGGTCTACATTTTTTACCTAAGTTCTACACAATACTAATAAATATAAGAGTCAGCAGCTACAAACCCTGCGTATCACTGTACCTAAGTTTACCAGTGGGAGAAGCAAGAGCCTTGAGATATAATCTGTACTTGCTTTCATGAAATCTCACTTCCTATTTTACTGCCAACTTTAAAACATATTTTTTAAAAAAGGAAAAAATTTAAAGGTCTGTATGCAGTCTCTACCTAGCAAACTGGCTATACATTATTTATAAGAGTGAAGTCACTCTAAAATTTGGAAATGTACTTGCATTCTCTTTCTTCTAAATCTGTACTATACCATATGGTGTCCACTTCCACATGTGGCTATTGAACTCTTGAAATGTGACTGGTCTGAGTTGAGATGTACTATAAATGTCAAATAGACATTGCATTTCAAAGACTTAGTACCAAAAAAAAAAAGAGAGAATGTAAAGTATCTCCTTAAAATTAAAAAAAAAACCCACAGTTATTATAAGTTGAAATGATAACATTTCAGGTATATTGTGTTGAATACAATGTATTATTAAAATTAATTTCAACTATTTCTTTTCACTTTTTTTTAATGTGGCTATTAGAAGATTTTAAATTACATATGTGGTTTACATTTTTTTTCTTTTGGACTAAACTTCTCTAAGTCATTTGCAAAGATGACTAATAGATTGGCTTTAGTACCAGTCCCTAAGGAACCTTAACCCTATTCTACTCAGAGAAGTAGTGGGTTATTCCTACACTTTTTTCCTTTCTCCAAGCCAGTTCTCAGTGTGACAGACTTTCCCTCTCTCACTCACTAATCCCATGACTGCATTTATTTTATTAATAGTCCATAGTATAAAACATTTTCAAAGGTTTTTTAAGTTTTAAAGTACAGTACATTTACCAAGTTTTATGTTCATGCCTATTTTCCTAAGAAATAATGTAATAAGTTAGAATAGGCATACTTTCAGTTATTTTGTGGCTTGTTAAATTTATTATTTCATACCACCAGTTTTCCAGGGAGATGTGAGTTCGCTGGTCTCTAATTATGCACATTCCTCTTGGGGCCCTTATTAAGCATAGGGACCAAGTTTATAATATACCATTTTCCAGAAAAATGGCTGTTTATTAATCAGTAAGGTATACATCTTAGGTGAGAGGTCTCCCGCTTCATTTTTGATTTCCACAAAAATTATTGAGAAATGCCATCTGAGCCTGGTGATACATCTTCCTTTATTCTTTTGGTGCAATTTGCAAAATTCTGACTGCCAACTGTTGTTCAGTCTTGTACCTCTGAACTGACAGTTTTGGTGAAGAAGATTTCAAATGTGTATCTTTGTGGAAGCAGATGCACGGAATTTATTAAATCTGTAAGCCCTTTCCTTTAGATGATTCATGTAGATGGAGAAGGAAGTAATTGGAGAAGGCATTCTTTGGCTGGAGAACAATGTGAGCAAATACATGACAAAAATGCATTCGTTTTGTTGGAACAGAGAAAGTTAGATAGGTTAGTGCTATATTCAGGAAAGAATTACTAAGTTAAGGAGTTTGAATTTTATTCTACAGATAAAGATAAAACATGAGAGTAGTGTTTTCAGAAAATGAGTGCACCATCCGTGTGTGGAAGTAAATTGGAGAGATCTGAGGCTAGAGACAGGGAAATAACATCAGGAGGCTACTTAAATAATTGAGATGTGAAGTGAAAAGATGCTGGGGTAGTAGATTCTAAATAAATAATACATTGTTATAATATTCTTTCAAACTTCCTTTCATATATTTTTTGGATGGGTTTGTCTAGGGAAAAGAAAATAATCATTTTTAGCCAATTTTCACAAAATCCTATTAATAACATCTTTCCCCTTGTGTTTTAAAGGATATCCACATCAAACCAGAGCACTATAGTGAATTCATACAGAAAGAAGAACTGATTTATCTTACATCAGATTCACCTAATGTACTAAAGGAATTAGATGAATCAAAGGCCTATGTGATTGGAGGATTAGTAGATCACAACCATCACAAGGTACTATTAAGTTTTTATTTTTGCTTTTGCTCATACTTAAAATTGACATATCAGTTTTCTTGATAGTAATATCAATTTTCTTGATAGTAAATACTTTGATTGTTGATGTTTGACTGCCTACACTATTTCAGTCACCTTTCTAGCTAAGCAAAGCATTTTGCATATAGTAGTTTGCTTTATCCTCACTGCAACCCAGTGAGGTCAGTGCTATAAAAATTTAAAAAATCATGCAACCTATTGGTTGAGAAGTTTAGCTCTTCTTCCTCCTTCACTCTGTCTTTTGGCTCTTTCAGTCCTTATTAGACCCAGGCTTTAAGGATTTTAATTTTGAGAAGAGAGAAAATTTATATTCAGCATTCTTTTAATTGACAGAATGGGAAAAATAAAATTTATAGTCAGTTGAACATTTTTTTCAATTCAGGTTTTTATTTAATTTGTGTTTGCCATTTGTGCCTCTTAGTGTTATGTAATTGAAACATAGTTTTATCCTTTAAATTCATGGGAAGAATGATGATGCTTCTCTAGGAATTCAGTTTGTGTACTTTAAGAGAGAAAGGCAGTGTGGAGTGATAAGAAGCTATTTGAGTCAGGAGGCATGAGCCAGGTTTTTCCTTTGGTCTGCCACTGAGGAACTTTGTGATGGGACAGAGAGCATAATGTCTTTGGTTTCTTCATTTGTAAATTGGGTAAGACAAATGCCAGCAACATTCTAACTATACTTATTGTCAAGAGAATGTTTCCAAATTAGTGGTTAAACATACGCACACACTTTTTCAGATTATATTCTCTGAACTAAAGTCTTTCCTAAAAATTATTTATTCTTTCATAGACTTTAAGTTTAATGCAACATTCTAGCCCAAGTTACAGTATCTTTGTTTTAGGGACTCACGTATAAACAAGCATCAGAACATGGAATTGATCATGCACAGCTCCCCCTTGGAAATTTCGTGAAGATGAATAGTAGAAAAGTTTTGGCAATTAATCATGGTAAGCTATAAGGGGATAAACTGAAAATGTACCTGAGTGAACACTGTGAAAAAATAACATTACATTTACATTTTGGACAAGTAGAAAATATACACCTTTGGAAAACACACAATTTGGGGTACAAAATTATAACATGTAATCATTTATGATTTGTTTGAATAATACATGCATACTTTAGAAAATTTTGAAAATGTACACGAGTATAAAGAAAAATAAATAGGTGTAATTTCACTATGCAAAAATACTTTGTAGAAACTTTTTGGTCTGTTTTCTTCCAGTTCTTTTCCTATGCATATATAATATTATTTATTACATAATTGTATTCTTACTCTATTGCATAAAATGTTATAAACCCGGGGTGTTTCCCCCTCATTTATTATTATATTTATTGAATCGTTGTTAGTGGCTATGTAATTTTCCATCATCTAAGTACACAATAATGTAACCATTCTCCTGTTGTTATTTTTTTTCTTTTTACTATTGTAAATATCATTGTAATAGACATCCTCAGACTTAAGTCTTTGCCTGGAGTTTTGCTTTTTAAAATTTTTTTAGTAGAGATTTTTGTTAGTACACAACTACTAATTGGGCTTTTAAAATTTCTCTATAGCAGGCTCTAGGGAGTTATAGAAACAAACTTATCGATTCAAGGAATGAACTTCTTCTAAGACTTTTGCTAAATTAGTGGAAATTACTTTTCTCTCATAAAGTAATCCAAATTTCCCCCCAGCAGTGTATTAAAGTGAAAGGACTTTGGAGACAGTATTTTTTTTTAATTAATTAATTTATTTATTTATTTATTTTTGGCTGTGTTGGGTCTTCGTTTCTGTGTGAGGGCTTTCTCTAGTTGTGGCGAGCGGGGGCCACTCTTCATCGCGGTGTGCGGGCCTCTCACTGTCGCGGCCTCTCCCGTTGCGGAGCACAGGATACAAACGCGCAGGCTCAGTAGTCGTGGCTCACGGGCCCAGTTACTCCACGGCATGTGGGATCCTCCCAGACCAGGGCTCGAACCCGTGTCCCCTGCATTGGCAGGCAGATTCTCAACCACTGCACCACCAGGGAAGCCCTGGAGACAGTATTTTTAAAAAAAAGCAGGCAAGACACTCCCCAGAGTGAGTGGCACTATATAGGAAAGATAGAAGAAATTTAGGTTAACGCTAACCCTTTTTTTCCCCTAGTTTTATGTTAGCACAATAAAGGATAAAGAAGTGGAAGGGAACAAAGAATAGGAAGGAAACAAAAAAGGTCCTCTGTCTATTGTAATTGACAACAGATAATGGTAAACCTCTGAGTGCTTAAGAACTGAAATGAGAAAAAGCTACAAAAGAGGTAGCAGCCTTGAGAGCCTTAGGCGTATTGGCTCTGACAGCTAATACAGGAGAAAGAAGTAATAAGAACAAAGTAGTTATTAGGACATACTAGCACTCTTAACACAAAAGCAATGTGTTTTAAAGTATGCACCATTGTGATGGACTAGGTTAAGAAACACATGGAGTTTGTCTCTGTTGCAGTGTTTGAGATTATTCTGGAATACCTAGAAACAAGAGACTGGCAAGAAGCATTTTTCACTATCTTACCCCAAAGAAAAGGAGCTGTTCCCACAGACAAAGCCTGTGAAAGTTCTTCACATGAGAAGAAGTTTGCCAGAGTTGAAGGTGGATTGAACAGTGATTCCAGTGAGGAGGAAAATAGAAATGAACTAGATTCACCACATAAGGAAGAAAAGCAGGATAAAGAAACTAGCACTGAATCTACAGTGAACTCTATACTACACTAATGTCATCTTTTTTTTTTCTTAAGTTTAAGGAAAATTAGGAGAAAATGAATATAGAATTTCATAGAATATTTTATAGAATATTTGAAATGGAAGAAACTTTCATTTTCTCTTATTTCTGTTGTGAATTTTTAAAACTTTTTTTAGAACTAAGTGATAAAAAAGCACTAAAAAAGCATTCTTTTGTTTTTGCATAAGATTTAAATGTGTAATTTAAAAAATAATTTTCTAAACCTCAAATAAGCATTCCTTGAGAATTTTACCTTATTAGTAAACCTTCATTCTCTTTTATTTACAAGATTGTATTCTTCAGAATGTGCCTTCTGACCTTTCAGTTTTATAATTATATGTTTATATCAATGTCTTTCTGATTTATTGCCTACTTATTTATGGAGGCAGATATCCTAAAACTCCTTTAAGTCTACCAAAATGTTCTGTATGGGTGGTTACCTTCTATTTGCAGCTTTTATATTCAATTTAGTTACTTCAAAGGAATATAGTGATTTTAGGAATAAGTATTGGATTGAGAAACTCAAGAATTGATTTCTTTTGGACTACGGAGCCCATCTCTGTTCTTCCTTTGTAATGCCTTTGTGGTTCTAAAGCAATCACTGAAGAGTTAAGACTCTCTTTAATATATTTTCTTAATTTCAATAATGATGGTAAATTATTTCAATTACAAAATTTAATTTTTCAGGCTATATTATTTTAAAAGGCTGTTGAAGGATCAATTTTGTCATTACCCAAATTTAAAAAGAAACAGTTCTTAAAAAAAAAAAAAGTAGCTCTTAGCAGCTATTCTTTTCCTTCCATATGTACTTCTTTACAATAAAGTATGTTGGTTCTTAAGCAAATAAGGTTAACTTTATATGTGCATCTGTCTACTATCATATAATAATATTCAAGCTAATGTAAATGTATGTTTCTATAAATAATGTAAGCATATATGAAAATATGCATGTAATTGTATATACATCTATTTGTCCATATCATGTATGATTCTCAGTTGTTAATCAATAATAGGATTGAGTTGCCATACGTCTGTTTTATTTGTGTGAATGATTGTGCTGAAAATCACTAAGGAATTTCAATTTCATAAAGTGCAAAAATCCATAACTCAACATTTGTATGAGGGCATTGGCAAGGGAAGATGGGGCTCGAAAGAGATATTTTAGTTCCTATCAATCAGTAAATGTAGAGCAATTACGTTTAAAGTGATTATTCTCTGTCACAGCTAAAGTAACATTTCAGAAGCCTTTTCTGAGTTTGCATAAATTAAGTTTCTATTCTTTTTACTCATTGGCATCTCAGATTATATATATATTTGGTAGAAAGTTCATTGAATTTAACATTGATGTTCACTGTCTCTTACATTGCTTTATTCTTAGTGATCTATTATAGTTATCCATCTAAGGTCTGTGAGCAACGTATGTAAACAAAGAAAAGCCCCCGCAATGGTAGGAGAACAAAGCTTAATGTTTTAAGTTGTATTTTTCAAAGTTCCAGGTTTTTCTGAGTAAATCTAGTTGGTGGCATGGAACATTATGCCTTTTCCTTAAATTACTCCATATGGAATAAGGCACAGTTTAATATTGAAAGGTGGAGAAAGATCATTACAAGCACTACACAGTTTAATTTTCACCGATTATAAAAGCCCTGTAATTGTTTCCTAGGGCTGCCATAACAAACTGTTGCAAACCAGTGGTTTAAAACAACAGAATTTGTTACTCTTTAAAAAAACAAAAACAAATAAAAAGGACATGGAAAAATGCTCAAAATCACGAATAATTAGAGACATGCAAATACAAACAACAAAGAGGCATCACCTCTCACCAGTCAGGATGGCCATCAGCAAAAAGTCTACAAACAAGAAATGCTGAAGGGGTGGTGGAGAAATGCATACCCTCCTATGCTGTCAGAGAGATGGAAACTGGTAACAGCCACTAAGGAGAACAGAACGGAGGTGCCTTTAAAAAGTAAAAATTCCATATGATCCTGCAGACCCACTACTGGGCCTATAACCTGAGAAGACCAGAATGGAAGAGACAGAGGCACCCAAACGTCCACTACAGCAAGATTTACAATAGCCAAGATATGGAAGCAACCAAAATGGCTATCAACAGATGAATGGACAAACAAGAAGTGGTACATGTAGCCAATGGAATATTAGCCATGGAAAAGAAAGAAACAATGCTGTTTTCAGCACCGTAGATGAGCCTAGAGATAATCATATGTGAAGTAAGAACGAGAAAGACAAATATCCTATGATATCATGTATAGACGTTATCTAAAAATTGATACCAATGAATATATTTCCACAGAGAAAGATACTCACAGACTTAGAAAACAAACTTATGGTTAACCAAAAGGAAAGGTGGGAGGAACGGATAAATTAGGATACGGGGGTTAACATACATATACTAAAACAAATAAAATATATAATCACCAAAGACCACCATATACAAGTGAGGTCTACTCAACACTCTGTAATAACCTATATGGGAGCAGGATCGAAGATGAATAGATATATGTATATGCATAAATGAACCAGATTCTGTACACCTACAACAAATACAACATTGTAATGGAATTTACTCCGATAGAAAATAAAATTTAAATTAAAAAAACAAGAAGTAATGAGACATAAGCTTTTGGGGGTTTGTCCTGGCACATTCCACTCTGATTTACAACCTAGGAGCATGTCTTCTGAGAAGGCTCTGTTGCCCTAGTAACCAGAGTTGGGGATGTAGATATTATGCCGCCTTGTGGCCATTTCCTGCAACAGCAGCTTTAAACCTAGTGCTAATGATCACTTAACATTCACAAGGGACTGCGCGGCTGTAAATGACACCTGCCCTCCAAAAATGTCTGACAGTCTGAAATTGACAAAAAAATTCAACACGGGGCAAATTTTCAAGAAGAAAATTTCACAAGGTAAAGTTTACTCTTTTTTTAATTAAAAAAAAAAAGACATGGAAAAATGGTCAACATAATGAATAATTGGAGACATGCATATCCAAACGACAAAGAGGTATCACCTCACACCAGTTAGAACGGCAATCAGCAAAAAGTCGACAATAAATGCTGAAGGGGTTGTGGAGAAATGCATACCCTCTATGCTGTTGGTGGGATGTATACTGGTGGCAGCCACTAACGGGAACTGAATGGAGGTGCCATTAAAAGGTAAAAATTGAGCTACCATATGATCTGGCCGACCCACTACTGGGCCTATCAACCGAGAAGACCAGAATCTAAAAGACACAATCACCCAAACGTCCACTGCAGCAAGATTTACAGTAGCCAAGAAATGGAAGCAACCAAAATGTCAACTGACACGTGAATGGACAGAAGTGGTACATGTACACAATGGAATATTAGCCACAAAAAAAGAATGAAACAGTGCCCTTTGCAGAACCATAGATGAGCCTAGAGATAATCATACTACGTGAAGTCAGAAAGAGAAAGACAAATATCCTATGATGTCATTTATAGGTGTTATCTAAAAACGGATACCAATGAACATAGTTCCACAGAGAAAGGCACAGAAAACAAACTTATGGTTAACCAAATGGAAAGGTGGGAGGAATGGGTAAATTAGCATGTTGGGGTTAACATACATATACTAATACAGATAAAATAAATATATCAAAAAGGACCTACCTCATCGCAAGGGAGTTCTACTCAACCGTCTGTAATAATCTACACGGGAACAGGATCGGTAGATGAATCGAGATATGTATATGCATAAATGAACCAGTTTCTGTACACTGAGAACAAACACAACACTGTAATCAATTTACTCTGATAGAAAATAAAAATTAAATTAAAAAAACAAGTAATGAGACATAAGCTTTTGGGGGTTTGTCCTGGCACATTCCACTCTAATTTACAACAAAGGAACAGGACTTCCAGGAAAGGCTCTGTTGCCCTAGTAACCAGAGTGGGGAATGGAGAAATCCTGCCGCCTTGTGGCCGTTTCCCGCAACAGCAGCTTTAAACCTAGTGCTAATGGTCACATAATATTCACAAGGACTGCAGGGCTGTAAATGACACCTGCCCTCAAAAAATGTCCTGCGGTCAGGAATGGACAAGAAAATTCAACACAGGGCAAACTTTCAAGAAGACAATTTCAAGAGGTAAATTCTACTCACACCGTTTTTTTTTTCTTAAAGCACATGAAAAACTGCTCAACATCACTAATTATTAGAGTCAGGCAAATCCAAAATACAAAGAGGTATCACCTCACACCAGTTAGAATGGCCATCAGCAAAATATCTACAAACAAGAAATGCTGAAGGGGTGGTGGAGAAATTGGTACCCTCTTATGCTGCTGGTGGGATGTAAACTGGTAGCAGCCACTAATGAGAATAGAATGGAGGCGGCTTTAAAAGGTAAAAATTGAGCTACCATATGATCCGGCAGTCCAATTGCTGGGTGTGTATCTAAAGACCAGAATTCGAAAAGATGCACCCAAACGTGCACTGCAGCAAGATTTACAATAGCCAAGACATGGAAGCAACCAAAATGTCCATTGAGCAATGAATGGATAAAGAAAAAGTGGCACATGTCCACAATGGAATATTTGTTCAGGCATGAGAAGAATGAAATAATGCCAATTGCAGCAACATAGATGAACCTAGTTGTAATCATACTAAGTGAAGTAAGTCAGAAAGAAAAAGACAAATATTGTATGATACCACTTATAGGTGGAATCTAAAAATTAATACCAGTGAACCAATTGACAAAAGAGAAACAGAATCACAAAAGTAGAAAATAAAATTACAGTTACCAAAGGGGAAAGATGCAGGGAAGGGATAAATTAGGAAGTGGGGATTTACAAATAGAAACTATTACATATAAAATAGATAATCAACAAGGACCTACGTATAA
Source organism: Balaenoptera acutorostrata (assembly GCF_949987535.1). Classification (NCBI taxonomy): domain Eukaryota; kingdom Metazoa; phylum Chordata; class Mammalia; order Artiodactyla; family Balaenopteridae; genus Balaenoptera; species Balaenoptera acutorostrata. Next base: position 19,972,897 of record NC_080068.1, on the reverse strand, counting down.
CAAGGTAGTTCTACTCAACATTCTGTAATAACCTATATGGGAAAAGAATCCAGAGATGAATAGATATATCTATATGTATAAATGAAAAAGATTCTGTACACCTTCAAAACACACAACATTGTATATCACTGTTACCCCAAGAAAAAATAAAAATTAAATAAAAAAAAAAGAAGTGATGAGACACAAGTTTTGGGAGTTTTTTCTGGCAGATTCCACTCTAATTTACAACCCCCAAACAGGATTTCCACAAAGGCTCTGGTTGCCAGAGTAACCAGAGCTGGGCTTGGAAGAAATCCTGCCACTCTGTGGCCATTTCCACAGACAACAACTTGAAAACCAGTGCTTAGGGTCACTGCATATTCGCAAGACCCTCCAGCCTGTAAATAGCACCTGCGTCTTGGGCTAAGTAATGGAAAACGACTTCAAAACAAGGCAGAATTTCATGAGCCGGACTTGAAGAGGTAAATTTTACTCACACTGTTTTAAAAATGACAACATGGAAAAGTGCTCAACATTGCAAATTATGAGGGAAATGCAAATCAACACTACAACGAGGTATCACCTGTCACCAGTCAGAATGGCCATCTTCACAGTCTAAGACAAGAAATGCTGGAGAGGGCGTGGAGAACAGGGAACCCTGCTACACTGTTGGTGGGAATGTACATGGCTAACAGCCACTCTGGAGAACACTATGGAGGTTCCTTAAATATCTATAAATAGAGCTACCAGAGGATCCAGCAATTCCACTCCTGGGCATATATCCGGGGAAAACCATAAATCAACAAGACACATGCACCCCAACGCTTGTTGTAGCACTGTTTACAAGAGCCTAGACTTTGAATCAACCAAAGTGTCCATGGAAGGATGAATGGATAAAGAAGATGTGGTACATATATACAATGGAATATTACTCAGCCATGAAATGAATGAAATAAGGCTATTTGCATCAACTTGGATGGACCTAGATACGATCATGCTAAGTGACATAAGTCAGACAGAGAAAGATAAATATCATATGATATCACTAATAGGTGGAATCTAAAAATTGATACAAATGAACAAACTTACAAAACAGAAACAGAGTCAGAGACTTAGAAAACAAAGTTATGGTTACCAAAGGGGAAAGGTATGGGGGTGGCTTAAATTAGGAGGTTGGAATTGGTATATACAAACTTACATATAGAAAATAGATAATCGTCAAGAATCTGCTGTATAGCACATGGAACTCAACACACTGTAATAACCTCAATGGGAAAAGAATTCGAAAAAGAATATATAGACATCTCTGTATGTGAATCAAGTTGCTGTACACCAAAAAGAAACACAACATTGTAAATCAACCATACTCTGTTATTAAATTAAATTCAATTTAAAAAAAGAGAGAGAGAAATGGTCAATAAATTCGTTCAGGTGTGGTGAAAGGGCTGGTGTCACATCCCTGGAGACAGACCCATTTGGGTCCCAGGGCTGGACTGCTGTGGAGCTGGGGGAGCCGGGGAGGATGTTCCAGCCAATGCAGCCCCCTGGGACCTGTACTGCCTGCTCCCCACTGCATGGGCCACAGTCTCCATGTACAGGTGAGTCCCCCTACAGCTAAAACATGCTTGGGGCACTCAAAGGATGGTGGTCCCCTGCTCTGGTTGAGTTTTGAAAAGTCACCTGGTCTCCACATATTCTGGTGGTGCGGTTCCCACCTCCAGCCTTTTTCCTAGGAGTTGCCCCACCTCCGGAAGACAGCACCCTCAATAGTCGGTTTGGCAAAGCTGGGATTTGTCCAGGGAATAATGGGTAAGTCGTGAGAAGGAATGAGACACCAGCCCTTGGGTTTTGGACACGCACATTCCGCTGAAATTTACAGCCCAAGAACAAATCTTTCCAAAAGGCTCAGGTTGAAGAAATACTGCCCCCTTGTGGCTGTTTCCCAAAACAACAACATGAAAACCGGTGTTTAGGGGCGCTGCATGTTCCCAGGGCCTGCAGCACTCTAAATGATTCCTGCTCTCAAAAAATGTCTTGTGGTAGGTAATCAAAACTGACTTCAAAATAGGGCAGAGTTTCAGGAACCCAATTTCAAAAGGTAAAGTTTACTCACACTGTTTTAAAAAGAGCACATGAAAAGGTGCTCAACATCGCTAATACTTAGGAAGATGCAAATCAACACTGCAAGGAGCTATCACCTCGCACCATTCAGAATGGCCATCTTCACGAAGTCTAAGACAAGCAATGCCTTGGACATTGGAGAGGGCGTGGAGAAAGAGGATCCCTGCTCCACTGTTGGTGGGAATGTAAATTGCTAACAGTTCCTGTGGGACAGTATGGAGGTTCCGTAAAAATCTAAAAATAGAGCTACCGGAGGATCCAGCAATTCCACTCCTGGGTGTATATCCAGGAAAAACCTTAAATCGACAAGACACATGCGCCCCAACGTTCACTGTAGCGCTGTTACCAAGAGCGAAGACTTGGAAGCAACGAAAGTGTCCATCGAAGGATGAATGTGTAAAGAAGACGTTGTACGTATACACAAAGGAAGATTACTCAACCATGAAATGAATGAAATAAGTCCATTTGCTGCAACTCGCAGGGACCTAGATATGATCATACGAACTGACAGAAGTCACACAGAGGAAGATATGTCGTATGATATCACTTATAGGTGGAATCTAAAAATTGATACAAATGAACTAACTTGCAACACAGAAACAGAGTCACAGACTTAGAAAATAAACTTATGGGACCAAAGGGAAAGGTGGGGGGAGGCATAAATTAGGAAGTTTAAATTAGTATTGATACCCTTATATAGAGAAGATAGATAATCAATAAGGACCTAGTGTAGAGAACAGGGAACTCGACTCAACACACTGTAATAACCGCAATGGAAAAAGAGTCCGAAAAAGAATATATAGACGTCTCTGTATAAGTGATTCAAGTTGCTCTGCACCAAAAAGACACACAACACTGTAAATCAGCTTTACTCCATTATACAATTAAATTGCAAAAAAAGAGAGAGATGGTTACTAAATGGCTTGTGGCACAGTGACCCAACTTGGCGATACACCCCTGGAGCCAGAGCTGGCTTGGGTCCCAAGGCTGCACCGTCACGGGGCTGAGCGAGCCGGGGAGGATGTGCCAGCAATTGGAGCCCCCTTGGACTTGTACTGCCTGGTCCCACTACATGGGTGCAAAATCTCCAGGTCAGGTGGCCCCCCCACCAGCTAAAACATACCTCGGACACCCGAAGGATGGTGGACCTCTGGGCTGGAAGAGATTTGAAAAGATACATGGTTTCCACAACTCCTGGTAGTGGGGCTCCCAGCTCTGGCCTCTATTCCTGAGAGTTGCCCCACCTGCAGAAGACATCACCCTCAAAAGGCAGTTTTGCATGGCTTGGAATTCGTCTGGGGCATGATGGGTTAGGCGGGAGAAGGAATGAGACACAAGCTCTTTGGTGTTTGGACAGTCACATTCCACTCTCATTTCCAATCAGGAAGAGGATTTCCCCTAAGGCTCAGGTGGCCCCAATAACCAGAGTGGGGCTTGAAGAAATCCTGCCCCCTTGTGGCCGTTTCCCCAAACAACAACTTGAAAACTGGTGCTTGGGGGCACTGCGTAAACAAAAGGCCCTGGAGGCTGTAAATGACACCTGCGTCTTGGGGTTAGTAATCGAAAATGACTTGAAACAAGGCGGAATTTCGGGAACCAGCTTTCAAGGGGTAAATTTCACTCAGTGTTGCGTTTTGTTTTAAAGAAAAAAAAAAGGTCTATGAAAAGCTGCTCAAGATCCCAAATTAGAGGGAAATGCAAAAAACACAACAACGAGATATCACCTCTCACCATTCAGAATGGCCATCATCACAAAGCCTCAAAAGAAGAAATGCAGGAGAGGGCGTGGAGAAAAGGGAGCTCTGCTACGTGCTTGCTGGGAATGTAGATTGCTAACAGCCACTCTGAAGAACCCTAGGGAGGTTCCTTAAGAATCTGAAAATAGAGCTACCAGAGGATCTGGCAATTCCACTCCTGGTTTTATATACGGGGAAAGCTATAAATTGACAAGACACATGCACCCCCAGCAGTCACTGTCGCACTGTTTACAAGAGCCTAGACTTTTAAGCAACGAAATTGTCCATCAAAGGATGAATGGATAAAGATGTGGTACATATATACAATAGAATATTAGCCATGAAATGAATGAAACAAGGCCAGTTGCAACAACTCCGATGGACCTAGATACGATCATCCTAAGTGACATAAGTCAGACAGAGAAAGATAAATCATATAATATCATTTATAGGTGGAATCTAAAAATTGATACAAATGAACTAACTTACAAATCAGATACAGAGTCACAGACTTAGCAGAGAAACTTATGGCTACCAGAAGGAAAGGTGTGGGTGAGGCATCAATTAGGCAGTTGAATAAGCACACATATCCTTATATAGAGAAAACAGATAATCAATAAGACCTATTCTGTAGCACACGGAACTTGACTTAACACATTGTAATAACCAAAAAAGAATATATAAGAATATGTAAGAATCCGAAAAAGAATATATAGACGTCTTTGTATAAGTGAATCAAATTGTTGTACACCAAAAAGAAACACAACATTGTACATCAGCTATACTCCATTATATAATTATACATATACATATATATACATATACATATACTCCACATACATACATACATATACATATATACAGCTATACTCCATTATATAATTAAAATTAAATTAGAAAAAGAAACAGGGTTACGAAATTTATTCAGGGGTGGTAACCCAAGCTGGTGTCACATCCCTAGAGCTAGAGCTGCTTTGGGTCCAAAAGGCTGGACTGTTGTGGAGCTGGGGGTGCCGGGGAAGATGTTCCAGCAAATGCAGCCCCTTTGGACTTGTACTGCCTGCTCCCCACTGCACGGGGCCACAATCTCCAGATCCAGGCAAGGCCCGCTACAGCTAAAACATGCCTCGGACACCCAAAGTATGGTGGACCTTCTGGGCTGGAAGAGGTTTGAAAAGTCACCTAATCTCCACTCACCTGGTGGTGTGATTCCCACTTCCAACCTCTTTCCTTAGAGTCTCCTCACCTCCAGAAGACAGCACACTCAACAGGCGGTTTTGCAAGCCTTGCGATTCGTCCGGGGGATGAAGGGTAAGGGGGGAGAAGGAATGAGACACAAGTCCTCGGGTGTTCGGACAGGCACATTTCACTCTAATTTCCAATCAGGAGCAGGACTTTCCCTAAGGCTCAGGTTGCCCCAGTAACCCAAGTGGGGCATGAAGAAATCCTGTCGCCTTGTGGCCCTTTCCTGAAACTACAATTTGAAAACCTGTGCTTAGAGGCACTGCATAATAACAAGGCCCTTGAGACTATAAATGACAGCTGGCCTAGAAATATGTCTTGGGGTAAGTAATTGAAGACGACTTCAAAACAAGGCAGAATTTCAGGACCCCGATTTTTTCAAAGGTCTTCTGAATTTATTGATATGATAAAAATTGTCTCCATTAGGGTGTTGTTAATGGATATAATTATTTGATTTTAGACTGCTGAACCAACCTTGCATATCTGGGATTAATCACTCTAAGTAATGATATACAATTCTCTCAAAACATTGTTGGATTTGATTTGTTAGTATTTTGTTAAGGATTTTTGCATCAATGTTCCTGAGAGATATTGATTTACTCAATAGTAAATAGTTTATTTACTATTCATATTTTCCTCTCTGTTTTGATGTTGTGATTTTGGTGTCAGACATTCATTTGAGGAAATTCTCAGTCATTATTTTTTTTTAATATTCTTTGTTGTTATCTTTTTTTCTAACATCTTTACTGGAGTATAATTGCTTTACAATGGTGGGTTAGTTTCTGCTGTATAACAAAGTGAATCAGCTATATGTATACATATATCCCCATATCCCCTCCCTCTTGCATCTCCCTCCCACCCTCCCTATCCCACCCCTCTAGGTGGTCACAAAGCACCAAGCTGATCTCCGTGTGCTATGCAGCTGCTTCCTACTAGCTATTTTACATTTGGTTGTGCATATATGTCAATGCTACTATCTCATTTCATCCCAGCTTACTCTTCCCCTCCCCAAGTCCTTAAGTCCATTCTCTACTTCTGCATCTTTATTCTTGTCCTGCCCCTAGGTTCATCAGAACCATTTTTTTTTTAGAGTCCATATATCTGTGTTAGCATACAGTATTTGTTTTCCTCTTTCTGACTTACTTCACTCTTTATGATGGACTCCAGGTCCATCAAACTCACTACAAATAACTCAATTTCATTTCTTTTTATGGCTGAGTAATATTCCATTATATATATATATATATATATATATATATATATATATATATATATATATATACCACATCTTCTTTATCCATTCATCAGTCGATGGACACTTAGGTTGCTTCCATGTCCTGGTTATTGTAAATAGTGCTGCAATGAACATTGTGGTACATGTCTCTTTTTCAATTATGGTTTTCTCAGGGTATATGCCCAGTAGTGGGATTGCTGGGTAATATGGTAGTTCTATTTTTAGTTTTTTAAAGAACCTCCATACTGTTCTCCATAGTGGCTGTATCAATTTACACTCCCACCAACACTGCAAGAGGGTTCCCTTTTCTCCAGACCCTCTCCAGCATTTACTGTTTGTAGATTTTTTGATGATGGCCATTCTGACCAGTGTGAGGTGACACCTCATTGTGCTTTCAATTTGCATTTCTCTAATGATTAGTGATGTGGAGCATCCTTTCATGTGTTTGTTGGAAATCTGTATGTCTTTTTCGGAGAAATGTCTATTTAGGTCTTCCGCCCATTTTTGGATTGGGTTGTTTGTTTTTTTGATATTGAGCTGTATGACCTGCTTCTGTATTTTGGAGATTAATCCTTTGTCAGTTGCTTCATTTGCAAATATTTTCTCCCATTCTGAGGGTTGTCTGTTCGTCTTATTTATGGTTTCCTTTGCTGTGCAAAAGCTTTTAAGTTTCATTAGGTCCCATTTGTTAATTTTTGTTTTTATTTCCATTTCTCTAGGAGGTGGGCCAAAAAGGATCTTGCTGTGATTTATGTCACAGAGTGTTCTGCCTATGTATTCCTCTAAGAGTTTTATAGTGTCTGGCCTTACATTTAGGTATTTAATCGATTTTGAGTTTATTTTTGTGTATGGTGTTAGGGAGTGTGCTAATTTCATTCTTTTACATGTAGCTGTCCAATTTTCCAAGCACCACATTTTGAAGAGACTGTCTTTTCTCCATTGTATATGCTTGCCTTCTTTATCAAAGATAAGGTGACCATATGTGCATGGGTTTATCTCTGGGCTTTCTATCCTGTTCCATTGATCTATATTTCTGCTTTTGTGCCAGTACCATATTGCTTGGTTACTGGAGCTTTGTAGTATAGTCTGAAGTCAAGGATCCTGATTCCTCCAGCTCCATTTTTCTTTCCCAAGATTGCTTTGGCTCTTTGGGGTCTTTTCTGTTTCCATACAAATTGTAAAATGTTTTGTTGTAGTTCTGTGAAAAATGCCATTGGTAGTTTGATAGGGATTGCATTGAATCTATAGATTGCTTTGGGTAGTATAGTCATTTTCACAATGTTGATTCTTCCAATCCAAGAACATGGTATACCTCTCCATCTGTTTGTATTGTCTTTAATTTCTTTCATCAGTGTCTTATAGTTTTCTGCATACAGGTCTTTTGTCTCCTTAGGTAGGTTTATCCCTAGGTATTTTATTCTTTTTGTTGCAAAGGTAAATGGAGTTTTTCCTCAATTTCTCTTTCAGATTTTTCATTGTTAGTGTATAGGAATGCAAGTGATTTCTCAGCATTAATTTTGTATCCTGCTACTTTACCAAATTGATTAGCTCTAGTAGTTTTCTGGTAGCATCTTTAGGATTCTCTATGTATACTATCATGTCATCTGCCAACAGTAACAGTTTAACTTCTACTTTTCTGATTTGGATTCCTTTCATTTCTTTTTCTTCTCTGATTGCCGTGGCTAAAACTTCAAAAACTATGTTGAATAATAGTGGTGAGAGTAGGCACCCTTGTCTTGTTCCTGATCTTAGAGGAAATGGTTTCAGTTTTTCACCATTGAGAACGATGTTGGCTGTGGGTTTGTCATAAAGGGCTTTTATCATGTTGAGGTAGGTTCCCTGTATGCCCACTTTCTGGAGAGTTTTTATCATAACTGGGTGTTGAATTTTGTCAAAAGCTTTTTCTGCATCTATTGAGATGATCGTTCTGTTTTTATCCTTCAATTTATTAACATGGTGTATCACATTGATTGATTTGCATATATTGAAGAATCCTTGCATTCCTGAGATAAACCCCACTTGATCATGGTGTTTGATCCTTTTAATGTGCTGTTGGATTCTGTTTGCTAGTATTTTGTTGAGGAATTTTGCATCTATGTTCATCAGTGATATTGGCCTGTAGTTTTCTTTTTTTGTGATGTCTTTGTTTGGTTTTGGTATCAGGGTGATGGTTGCCTCGTAGAATGAGTTTGGGAGTGTTCCTCCCTCTGCTATATTTTGGAAGAGTTTGAGAAGGATAGGTGTTAGCTCTTCTCTAAGTGCTTGATAGAATTCACCTGTGAAGGCATCTGGTCCTGAGCTTTTGTTTGTTGGAAGATTTTTAATCACAGTTTCAATTTCAGTGCTTGTGATTGATCTGTTCATATTTTCTATTTCTTCCTGGTTCAGGCTTGGAAGGTTGTACTTTTCTAAGAATTTGTCCATTTCTTCCAGGTTGTCCATTTTATTGGCATATAGTAGCTTGTAGATCCTTTGTATTTCTGCAGTGTCAGTTGTTACGTCTCCTTTTTCATTTCTAATTCTGTTGATTTGAATCTTCTTTTTTTTCTTGATGAGTCTGGCTAATGGTTTATCAATTTCATTTATCTTCTCAAAGAACAAGCTTTTAGCTTTATTGATCTTTACTATTGTTTCCTTCATTTCTTTTTCACTTATTTCTGATCTGATCTTTATGATTCCTTTCCTTCTGCTAACTTTGGGGATTTTTTTGTTCTTCTTTCTCTAATTGCTTTAGGTGCAAGGTTAGGTTGTTTATTTGAGATTTTTCTTGTTTCTTGAGGCAGGATTGTATTGCTATAAACTTGCCTCTTAGAACTGGGTCGTCATGTTTTCATTGTCATTTGCTTCTATATATTTTTTTATTTCCTCTTTGATTTCTTCCATGATCTCTTGGTTGTTTAGTAGCATATTGTTTAGTCTCCATGTGTTTGTAATTTTTACAGTTTTTTTCCTGTAATTGATATCTAGTCTCATAGCACTGTGCTCGGAAAAGATACTTGATATGATTTCAATTTTCTTAAATTTACCGAGGCTTGATTTGTGACCCAAGATATGATCTATCCTGGAGAATATTCCATGTGCACTTGAGAAGAATGTATTATGTTGTTTTTGTATGGAATGTCCTATAAATATCAATTAAGTCCATCTGGTCTAATGTGTCATTTAAAGCTTGTGTTTCCTTATTTATTTTCATTTTGGATGACCTGTCCGTTGGTGAAAGTGGGGTGTTAAAGTCCCCTACTATGATTGTGTTACTGTCGATTTCCCCTTTTATGGCTGATAGCATTTGCCTTATGTATTGAGGCACTCCTATGTTGGGTGCATAAGTATTTACAATCATTATATCTTCTTGGATTGATCCCTTGATCAGTATGTACTGTCCTTCTTTGTCTCTTGTAGTAGTCTTTATTTTAAAGTCTATTTTGTCTGATATGAGTATTGCTACTCCAGTTTTGATTTCCATTTGCATGGAATATCTTTTTCATCCCCTCACTTTCAGTCTGTATGTGTCCCTAGGTCTGAAATGGGTCTCTTGTAGACAGCATATATATGGGTCTTGTTTTTGTATCCATTCAGCCAGTCTATGTCTTTTGGTTGGAGCATTTAATCCATTTACATTTAAGGTAATTATTGATATGTATGTTCCTATGACCATTTTCTTAATTGTTTTGGGTTTGTTTTTGTAGGTCTTCTCCTTCTCTCATGTTTCCTGCCTAGAGAGTTTCCTTTAGCATTTGTTGTAAAGCTGGTTTGGTGGTGCTGAATTCTCTTAACTTTTGATTATCTGTAAAGGTTTTAATTTGTCCATCAAGTCTGAATGAGATCCTTGCTGGGTAGAGTAATCTTGGTTGTAGGTCTTTCCCTTTCAACACTGAAAGTATATCCTGCCACTCCCTTCTGGTTTGCAGAGTTTCTCCTGAAAGATCAGCTGTTAATCTTATAGGGATTCCCTTGTATGTTATTTATTGCTTTTCCCTTGCTGCTTTTAATATTTTTTCTTCGTATTTAATTTTTGATAGTTTGATTAATATGTGTCTTGGCTTGTTTCTCCTTGAAGATACCCTTTATGGGACTCTCTGCACTTCCTGGAGTTGATTATTTCCTTTCCCATGTTAGGGAAGTTTTCAACTATAATCTCTTCAAATATTTTCTCACAGCCATTCTTTTTCTCTTCTTCTTCTGGGACCCCTATAATTCGAATGTTGGTGTGTTTGATGTTGTCCCAGATGTCTCTGAGACTGTCCTCCATTCTTTTCCTTCTTTTTTCTTTATTCTGCTCTGCAGCAGTTATCTCCTCTTATTCTATCTTCCAGGTCACTTATCCGTTCTTCTGCCTCAGTTATTCTGCTATTGATTCCTTCTAGAGAATTTTTAATTTCATTTATTGTGTTGTTCATCATTGTTTGTTTGCTCTTTAGTTCTTCTAGGTCCTTATTAAATGTTTCTTGTATTTTCTCCATTCTATTTCTGAGATTTTGGATCATCTTTACTATCATTACTCTGAATTCTTTTTCAGGTAGACTGCCTATTTCCTCTTCGTTTGTTTGGTCTGGTGGGTTTTTACCTTGCTCCTTCATCTGCTGCTAATTTCTCTGTCTTCTGATTTTGTTTAACTTACTGTGTTTGGGGTCTCCTTTTGGCAGGCTGCATGTTCGTAGTTTCTGTTATTTTTGGCATCTGCCCTCAGTGGGTGAGGTTGGGTCAGTGGCCTGTGTAGGCTTCCTGGTGGAGGGGACTGGTGCCTGTGTTCTGGTGGCTGGGGCTGGATCTTGTCCTTCTGGTGGGCAGGGCCACTTCCGGTGGTGTGTTTTGGGGTGTCTGTGAACTTAGTATGACTTTAGGCAGCCTCTCTGCTAATGGGTGGGGCTGTGTTCCTGTCTTGCTAGTTGTTTGGCATGGGGCGTCCAGCACTGGAGCTTGCTGGCCATTGGGTGGAGCTGGGTCATAGTGTGAGACGGAGATCTCTGGGAGAGCTCTCACTGATTAATGTTACGTGGGGCTGGGAGGCCTCTGGTGGTCCAATGTCCTGGACTCAGCTCTCCCACCTCGGAGGCTCAGGCCTGACACCCCGCCTGAGCACCAAGACCCTGCCAGCCACACGGCTTGGAAGAAAAAGAAGAAAAAAAGAAAAGAAAACAAAAACAAACAGATAGCACCCCAAAACAGATGGTAAAAGCAAAACTGAAGAGACAAAATCAGACAAAGAAACATACACACACACACACACTCATAAAAAGAAAAAAACAAAACAAAAAAACGAACAGACAGAACCCTAGGACAAATGGTAAGAGCAAACCTAAACAGACAAAATCACACAAAGAAACATACACCCACACACTCACAAAAAGAGAAAAAAGAAAAACAAAAAGGAAGAGAGCAACCAAACCAAAAAACAAATCCACCAATGATAACAAGCACTAAAAACTAAACTAAGATAAACATAAAACCCAAAACAAATCAGAAGCAGAAAGCAAACCCCAAGTCTACAGTTGCTCTCAAATCCACCACCTCAATTTGGGAACATTCGTGGTCTATCCAGGTATTCCACAGATGCAGGGTTTATCAAGTCAATTGTGGGGATTTAATCTGCTGCTCCTGAGGCTGCACTGAGAAATTTCCCTTTCTCTTGTTCGCACAGCTCCTGGAGTTCAGCTTTGGTTTGGGCCCAACCTCTGCATGTAGGTCGCTCTCAGGTATCTGTTCCCACCCACACAGGACGGGGTTAAAGCAGCGGCTGATTAGGGGGCTCTTGCTCATTCAGGCAGTGGGGAGGGAGGGGTATGGTAATTATAATTGGAATGTGGGGCGATCCTGCAGCGGCAGAGGCCAGTGTGACGTTGCAACAGCCTGAGGCATGCCATGTATCCTCCCAGGAAAGTTGTCCCTGGATCACGGGACCCTGGCAGGGGCGGGCTGCACAGGCTCCCGGGGGCTGTGGGTAGTGACCTGTGCTTGCACACAGGATTCTTGGTGGCAGCAGCAGCAGTGTTAGCTGTCCATGCCCACCTCTGGGGCCTGAGATGACAGCCATGGCTCATGCCCATCTCTGGAGCTTGCTTAGGCAGTTCTCTGTCATCTGTGGGCACATGAAGCAGGAAGCCCCTCTCCTCATGCACCCCAAAACAGTGGTCCCTTGCCTCTTAGGCAGTTCCAGACTTTTTCCCGGACTCCCTCTGTCCAGCTGTGGCGCACTAGCCCCCTTCAGGCTGTCTTCACGCAGCCAACCCCAGTCCTCTCCCTGGGATCCAATCAAAGCCCGAGCCTCAGCTCCCAGCCCCCACCCACCCCGGCGGGTGGGCAGACAAACCTCTCAAGCTGGTGAGTGCGGGTCGGCACCGATCCTCTGTGCGGGAATCTCTCCACTTTGCCCTCTGCACCCCTGTTGCTGCGCTCTCCTCCATGGCTCTGAAGCTTCCCCCCCTGCCCACCCCCCCGTCTCTGCCAGTGAAGGGGCTTCCTAGTGTGTGGAAGCTTTTCCTCCTTCACAGCTCCCTCCCAGAGGTGCAGGTCCCATCCCTATTCTTTTGTCTCTGTTTTTTCTTTTTTCTTTTGCCCTATCCAGGTACGTGGGGAGTTTCTTGCCTTTTGGGAAGTCTGAGGTCTTCTGCCAGCATTCAGTAGGTGTTCTGTAGGAGTTGTTCCACATGTAGATGTATTTTTGATGTATTTGTGGGGAGAAAGGTGATCTCCACGTCTTACTCTTCTACCATCTTGAAGGTCTCTCCCTGTCGTCATTATAATTACTATTATTATCCCAATTTCTTAAACAATATTTCAATACTTTATCTATTTGAAAAAATATTTTAATTTTTTTCTTTGCCTTTTTGTGGTCTAATACATGGTAAATATTTAGGTGCTAACATAATCTAAAAATGCTTTTTTTTTTTAACAGCCAACCAAAATGGAATCAAGAAGAAATAGATGACTTGAACAGCTTGATCATTAGAAGTGAAATAGAATCTGTAATAAAAAAAAAACTCCCTACCAACAAAAGTCCAGGATCAGATGGCTTCACAGGCAAATTCTACCAAACATACAAAGAAGAACTTATACTGATTCTTCTCAAACTCTTTGAAAAGATTGAAGAGTAAGGAATACTTCCAAAGACATTCTATGAAGCCACCATCACCCTGACACCAAAACCAGATGAAGACACTAAAAAAAGAAAATTACAGGCCAATATCTTTGATAAATATAGATGCAAAAATTCTCAACAGAATACTAGGAAAACTAATCCAAACAACACATAAAAAGATCATAACCATGACCAAGTTTGATTCACCCCAGGGTCACAAGGATGTTTCAACATATGCAAATCAATCAATGTGATACACCCCTTGAACAAAGGAAAAACAAAAACCAAATGATCATCTCAATAAATGTCAAAAAAGCATTTGATAAAATTCAATATCCATTCATGATAAAAACTCTTACCAAAGCAGGTATAGAGGGAACATATCTCAACATAATAAAAGCTATTTATGACAAACCCACAGCCAATATAATACTCAATGTTAAAAACGTGAAAGCCTTCCCGCTAAAATCTGGAACAAGACAAGGATGCCCACTCTCACCACTTCTCTTCAACATAGTATTGGAAATCCTAGACACAGCAGTCAGACAAGAAAAAGAAATAAAAGGTATCCAGATTGGAAGGGAAGAGGTAAAATTGTCATTATATGCAGATGACATGATAATATATATAAAAGAAACCCTACAAATTCCACACAAAAACTACTAGAACTGATAAACGAATTAAGCAAAGTAGCAGGATACAAAATTAACATACATAAATTGGTTGCATTTCTTTACACTAACAATGAAATATCAGAAAGGGAATGTAAACAATCCCTTTTAAATAGCATCAAAAAACAAAATATTTAGGAATAAACCTCACCAAAGAGGTGAAAGACTTATATGCTGAGAACTATAAAACATTAGTAAAGGAAATTGAAGATGATTCAAAGAAATGGAAAGATATCCCACACTCCTGGATTGGAAGAATTAATAGTGTTAAAATGGCCATACTATCCAAAGCAATCTACAGATTTAATGTGATCCCTATCAAATTACCCAGGACATTTTTCACAGAACTAGAATAATCCTAAAATGTACATGGAACCATAAAAATTCAGAATTGTCAACACAATCCCGATGAAACAGAACAGAGAAGGAGGCATAACCCTCCCGACTTCAGACAATACACAAAGTTACAGTAATCAAAACAGCATGGTATTTGGCACAAAAACAGATATATGGATCAATTCAATAGAATAGAGAGCCCAGAAATAAACCCACACACCTATGGTCAATTAACCTTCGACAAAGGAGGCAAGAATATACAATGGGGAAAAGACAGTCTCTTCAGCAATTGGTGTTGTGAAAGTTTGACAGCCGCATGCAAATCAAGGAAGTTAGAACACACCCTCCCACCATACACAAAACTAAACTCAAAATGGTTTATATGCTTATACGACATGACACCATAAAACTCCTGGAAGAGAACACAAGCAAAACATTCTCTGACATAAATCATACCAAAGTTTTCCTAGGTCAATATCCCAAGGTAGTACAGATACAGTAAGTCCCCTACATATGAACCTTCAAGTTGCGAACTTTCAAAGATACAAACGTGCATTCACATGTCCAATCACATAAGTTAGTTCATGTGTCTGGTGTACACTGTCACAGGCGTGCATGCTCTACAAGTGGTTGTGCTTTTGTGTACTTTACTGTACAGTACCATATAGAGTACAGTACTGTACCTTTACTTCAAGCCCAAGATGTCTAGAAGCAAGCATAAAAGCAGTGGTGATGTAGCTGGTGCTGCTAAGAATCGTCAAGTGATAACGATGGAAACAAAAGTGAAAATAATTGACAGAGTGGAGAGAGGTGACAAGATGGTAGACGTCGCTCATTCTTATAACCTGAACTGTTCAACCATCGGCACAATTCTGAAGAACAAGGACAATATCATGGAACATGTGAAGTCTGCTGTGTCGATGATGTCGACAATAATATTGAAGAAGCATGGAAAAGTGATGGAGGAGGTGGAGAAATTTCTCAGTGTGTGGATGCAGGATCAGCCTCAGCGTCCAGTCCCGCACAGCTTAATGCTGATTCAAGAGAAAGGTAAAACCCTCCATGAAGACATGAAGAAGAAAAAAGGCGAAGAATCAGAGGGTGCATCTTTTAATGCCAGCCATGGCTGGTTTCATCAGTTCAAGGCTAGAGCCAACCTTGACAACATAAAAGTAAGTGGAGAGGCAGTGAGTGCAGATATGGTAGCTGCCTGGGAATTTCCTGAAATGCTTCGAGAAATTATTGATGTATTGTATTTACCCGAACAGGTTTTTAATGTGGATGAGACAGGACTGTACTGGAAGAGAATGCCAGACTGAAGTTACATCAGTAAGGAGGAAAAGTTGATGCCAGGCTATAAAGCAGCAAAGGATAGGCTAATTCTGTTGTTTGGTGGCAGTGCTTCCGGCAATATGAAGCTGAAGACTCTCTTAGTTTATTATTCAGAGAACCCAAGAACCCTTAAAAACATAGCCAAGTGCTCTCTTCCTGGTGTGTGGAAGAGTAACCCCAAAGCCTGGGTTACACAGGACATTTTCCAGGACTGGTTCTTCCACCACTTTATCCCAGAGGTAGAAAAATATTGGTTGGAGAAGGACGTCCCATTCAACATTCTTTTGCTGCTCAACAATGCTCTGGACCACTCCCCTTCATTCATGGGTGTCTTTCATCCCAACATCAAAGTAGTACAGCTGCCACTGAATACTACGTCGCTCATCTAACCTATGGATGAGGGAGTTATAGCGACTTTCAAGAAATATTATTTACGTCACACTTTTTGTCAGGCAGCAAAGGTGAGTGATGAATCAGGAACAACCTTGTGACAATTTTGGAAGGACTATAACATCTACAAAGCCATAAAAATCATTGATTTTGCTTGGCGTAAAGTTACGGCCATCACCATGAATGGGGTTTTGAAGAACCTTTGCCCACAGTTTGTTCATGATTTATGTGGATTTGAGAAGGTGGATGAAGTGTCCAAAGGGGTCTTCAGCAACGTAGTGACCCTCAGCGAGAAGCTGGAGCTAGATCTGCAAGAGGACAACTTCACTGAACTCCTTGCTGTACAACACGAGGAGCCTACTAATAAAGACCTGATGGAACTGGAGGCCCAGACAAAGGATGAAGAGGGACAAGAGGAAGAATAACTGAGGAACCGAAGAGATTCATGACACAGGAAATGGCAAGGGGATTTTCTTTATTTGAGGAGGCACTGTTAGTTTTTGAGGTACAGGACCTGAACATAGAACAGTACATGAACATTGCAGCAGCTCTACCATTTCCCACCTCCTTTCCCTCCTCCAGTCAGTAACTCTTCTTGCCTGGTTCACTCGATGCCAGCCCCAGCATGCCAGTTGTTGTACTATACTACTGTACTTTTCAAGGTACTGTACTGTAAGTTTAAAAATGTTTTATTTTCTGTGTTTGTTTTTTATGTATTGTTTGTGTGAAAAGTAGTATAAACCTATTACAGTACAGCCAATTGTGTTAGTTGGGTACCTAGGCTAACTTTTCTGGACTTAACAAATTGGAGGGACTTCCCTGGTGGCGCAGTGGTTAAGAATCCACCTGCCAATGCAGGGGACACGGGTTCAAGCCCTGGTCTGGGAAGATCCCACATGCCACAGAGCAACTAAGCCCATGCGTCACAACTACTGAGCCCACACTCTAGAGCCCGCGAGCCACAACTACTGAGCCTGTGTGCTACAACTACTGAAGCCGGTGTGCCTAGAGCCCATGCTCCGCAACGAGAAGCTACCTCAACGAGAAGCATGCGTGCCGCAACGAAGAGTAACCCCTGCTTGTCTCAACTAGAGAAAGCCCATGCACAGCAACAAAGACCCAACGCAGCCAAAAAGAAATAAAATAATAAATTTATAAAAAAAAATAAAGAAACTGCTGTAAACATTAATTAGGGTTGTCTTCATGTATTTCTCAGTGTTCTTTTTAGATAAATTCTAGTTCAGGTAAACTGGAGTAAAACCCAAGCTCTAATATTTATTGAGTGTTTGACAAAGTATCTCAAAAAAGAGCAACCTGCTCTCCTTGGGTGAGGATACATTCCTTCCAAAATTCCTTATCCACCCACAGGGTTTAGAGTCCACCCTTCATTTGTAGAATGTCTCCTGGAATCTTCTGCTTCCTACAATAGGGTTTCAGATTGCAACGTTCCAGGAAAGATTGGGAGTTTGTGGGTATAATTTATCTTATTCTTTTAAAATTGCAGCCTCCCTTTTAATATACTTTGTAACTACTTGGGATGTGTCTATATGAACTGTGTACTATATGCTTCTGTTATAGTCCTTACAATATTTTATTGTCTTATTTTCTGTAACAATTTTCCATGGATTCTTTGGGCTTATGGTATATTAAAAGCAAGACTGCAATTTTAAAAGAATAAAATAAAATAAAAATAAATCTAACAACACATGTGAAAAGCCTATATGAATAAAATTATCAAGTACTCTTTATATAGATAATGCAGATTTGAAGAAAAGAAAAATTAAACTATTTCCTTAAATGAAACAATAAAACTTACATAGAGAGATAAAATATACCAATACCTATATGAGTGTATATGTATACATATGTAAGTATATTGGTATGTATATATGCATATAACATATATATGTGTATATTTGTATATCTATGTATGTGTATACACACAGCTATTTTTCAGGGGATAGATAATTTATTGTTTACATAAAATAATGAGAAAATACATATAAAATATATGTAAAATAATGAAAAAAAATTATAAAATTAAAATTTCATTATTATTAACTTCAGTATATTTTACATACAAGATATTTTATATAAATTTCATGGAAACTATGGAAAACAAACTAGTGTAGTTACACAAAAGATAAAGTAAAATAATGAGCACATACCACATCAAAAAAAAATACAAAGGAACAATAACAACAACATTAATAAATGGAAAACCATGAAAGGGTAATTGTAAGTCCTTATCAACAATTAAGTTAAACCTTAACAGACTAAATTCTCCAATTAAAAGATAGAAAGTGGTTGAATTAATTTCACAAAAAGAACCTACAATATGCTGCCTAGAGACCACTTTACCTTTAAGGACATATATATGTTAAAGTGAGAGGATATAAAAAAATTTCATGCAAATGGCAACCAAAACTATACTTATATCAGCTAATACATATTTTCAATCAGGATTAGTCATAAGAGAGAAAGAATGTTACTGTACAGTGATAAATGGATCAAATTATCAAGAAACTATTCTAAATATAAATGTATATGCACTCAACACTGGATATGTAATATTTAAAGCAGATATTAACAAAACCGCAAGGAGGGATTCCCTGGTGGCGCAGTGGCTGAGAATCTGCCTGCCAATACAGGGGACATGGGCTCGAGCCCTGGTCTGGGAAGGTCCCACATGCCGTGGAGCCACTAGGCCTGTGAGCCACAACTACTGAGCCTGCGTGTCTGGAGCTTGTGCTCCGCAACAAGGGAGGCCGTGACAGTGAGAGGCCCACGCACCGCGATGAAGAGTGGCCCCCACTCACCGCAACTAGAGAAAGCCCTTGCACAGAAACGAAGACCCAACATAGCCAAAAATAAATAAATAAATAAATAAATTAACTAATTAAAAAAAAAATAAAACCGCATGGAGAAAAAGCAAAAAAGCAATAGTCAAACACTTCAATACCCACTTGTAAACATTGGATAGATCATTCAGACTGAAAATTAATGAGAGAACATTGACCTGCATAACACTTCAGAAAGGTAAACAGAACAGATATATACAAAACATTCCATCCAAGGACATCAGAAAACACGTTCTTCTCACGGGCACAGAAAATATTCCCCAGGATATGTCATTCCTTGGCCACAAAGCCACCGTTAACACATTTAAGATTAACATCATATCTCATAACTTTCCAACCACAATGATATGGAACTAGAGAGAAAAAGCTGAAAATTTTACAAATACATGGAAATTAGCACACTCCTTAATAATCAAAGGGTCAATGTAGAAACTGAAAGAAAATTTCCACAGTATCTTGAGAAAAATAAAAATAAAAATTCAAACTACCACAATTCAGGAAATACATCAAAAGTAGTTATGTGCTTACATTTTATTTATTTAAAAATTTTTTTTCCTATTTATTTAATTAATTTATTTATTTATTTTGGCTGTGTTAGGTCTTTGTTGCTGCGCACGGGCTTTCTTTAGTTGTGGCAAGTGGGGGCTACTCTTCATTGCGGTGCGCGGGCTTCCCATTGCGGTGGCTTCTCTTGTTGCGGAGCACGGGCTCTAGGTGCGCGTGGGCTTCAGTAGTTGCAGCACGTGGGCTTAGTAGTTGTGGCTTGCGGGTTCTAGAGTGCAAGCTCAGTAGTTGTGGTGCACAGGCTTAGTTGCTCCGCAGCATGTGGGATCTTCCCGGACCAGGGCACGAACCCATGTCCCCTGCATTGGCAGGTGGATTCTTAACCACTGGGCCACCAGGGAAGCCCCATGTGCCTACATTTTAAAAAATGAAAGTTTTCAAAAAAATAACTGAACTTTGTCTGTGAAGGAAGCAGGAAAAAAAAAAGAAGCAAGCACAAAATTAGGAGAAGAAAGGACAGAGCAAAGATTAGAGAATAAACAGTGGATAAAAGACTAAAAAAAACAGAGAAAAAAATCAACTAAAAGTTTGGTTTTTAAAAAATAAAGCAACTTGACAAAGTTTTAGCTATGCTAACCAAGGAAAAAAGAAAGAAGTCCAAAAATCTGATCAATAAGAGACATCAAAGAAATACAAAGGACCATAAGAGTTTATTATTAACAATTATACAGCAACAAATTCGATAAATTAGAATAAATGAATAAATTCCCAGAACTACCAAGACTGAATCACAAATAGAAGCCAGACCAGACAAATAATAAATGAGGACACTGAAACAATAAACACAAATCTCCTGACAAAGAAAAGCCCGAGACCAGATGGTTTCACTGGTGAATCCTACCAAACATTAAAAAATAATGCCAATCATTAATTATCAAACGCTTCCCAGAAAACTGAGGAAGAGGGAACACTCACAAGCTCTTTTTGAGGACAGCATCTCACAGACACCAAAGCCAGATAAAGAACACTACAAGAAAATAAATCTATAGGCAGATATGCCTGATGAATATAAATGCAAAATATCTCAGCAAAAGTCTAACCAAACTCAACAGCAAAATAAGAAGATCATACACCATGATTAAATGAAACTTATCCCTGGCATGAAAGAATGGCACAATATCACTCTATTATATATAATTATATATAACATAACATATGAATCAATATAAATTATATATATATAAATTGATAAGGGTGATCCACAATGATAATAGAAAGAAGAACAAATATATGACCCTTTCAACTGATGCAGAAAAAGAAATCAATGAAATTCAAAACACTTTTATGACAAAAGCTCTCAACAAGTTGGGAACAGAAGGAGCATACCTCAAAATACACAGACTAATGCACACCCACTACTAACCTTGTACCCAATGATGAAAAACTGAAAGCTTTTCTTTTAAAATCAGGAAAAAGATAAGGGTATCCACGCCACTACTCTTATTCAAGACAGTACTGAAGTCTAAGCCAGAGCAGACTGAAACAAAAACAAGAAATAAAAAGGTATCCAAAGCGAAGAGGAAGAAATAAACCTTTCTCTCTTTTCAGAAAACATGGTCTTATATATGACTACCCCCCAAAACGGTAGAACTAATAAATTAATTCAATAAAGTTACAGGATACAGAATCAACATACAAAAATCTGTGGCATTTCTATACCCTTAACCACACAGTATCTGAAAGAAATGAAGAAAATAATTCTACTTACAATTGTATGAGAAAAATATGTAGAAATAAATTTCACTGAGAGAGTGAAAGACCTGTGTACCGAAAACCACAGGATATTACGGAAAGAAACTGAAGACAACACAAATAAATGTTAAGATAGTCTTTGGTCACGAATTAAAAGAATTAATATTGTTAAAATATCCATACTTCCCAAAGCAATATACAGATTCAATGCAATCCCAATCAAAATTTCTAGAGCATTTTTCACAGAAATAAAACCAACAGTTCTAAAATGTGCATGGAACCCCAAAAGAATCCAAATAGCAAAAGCAATCATGAAAAAGAAGAAAAACAAAACTGGAGGCTTCATGCTTCAAGATTTCAAACTCTATGACAAATCTATGGTCCCCAAAACAGTATAGTATTGACATAAAAACAAACACATACATCAATGGAAACAATAGCACGAAAATAAACCTAAGAGTATATGGTCAGTTCACTGAGGACAAAGAAGCCAAGAATATACAAGGGGGAAATATTAATAATCTCTTTATTAAATGTTGTTGGGAAAGCTAGGCAGCCCCATGCAAAAGCATGAAACTGGACCACAATCTTCCACCATACACAAAAAATAACTTCAAATGGGTTAAAGACTTGAATTAAAGAGGGAAAACCATAAAACTTCTAGAAGAAAACACAAACACAGCAAGTTCCTTGACAGGTCTTGGAGATGCTTTTTTGAATCTGACAATAAAAGCAAAACCAACAGAAGCAAAGTAACAAAAGGGAGGATATCAAATGAAAAAGCTTATGTACATCCAAGGAACCATCAACAAAATAAAATGGCAATCTACTGGAAAAGATGAATAATACCTTAATAAACCTACCTTTGGAAAAAACTTTGTAGCAAGATTAAATGAATCTTACACCAAAACTCTACTGTTTTGGTTGTTAGGAAATATATTAATATAACTCATCAAATTATATTGACACATTTAGGAAAGGCATGTGATCAACTTCATAGATGCAGACAAAGGAGCATGGGAGAACTCTACAGGTAATAATGATAAAAATAAAGATGATATTAATGCATAGGTACTCAAAGAAACATCACATACCCCTAGCATTAGTTCACCTACAGACAAATAATACATTTATGTCCTCTAATTGTCAGAAAGGTCACTAGGAGATATGAACACCTAACTGATTTAGCACTTTGAGGTATCAGTAAAACAATTAGTATTGGAAAAGAAGGATTAAAATCATCTCCATTTGCAGAGCATATGGATATATGTATTTAGTAAGCCCAAAGAGTCCATGGAAAATTGTTACAGAAAATAAGACAATAAAATATTGTGAAGATTATAACAGAAGCATATAGTACAGACTTCATATAGACACATCCCAAGCAGTTACAATGTATATTTAAAAATAGGCTGCAATTTTAAAAGAATAAAATAAAATAAAATGAGAATAAATCTAACAACACATGTGAAAAGTCTATATGAATAAAAATTATCACAAACTCCTTATATAGATAATGCAAACTTGAAGAAAAGAAAAATCAAACTATTGATATTTCCTTAAATAAAATAATAAAACATATATAGAGAGGTAAAATGTACCAATACATATATTTGCGTGTACATGTATACATATGTATGTATGTTGGTGTATATATATATATATATATATATATATATATATATACACACACATATATACACACATATAAATATAGAGGTATATATTTGTACATATATGTATGTATATACACACAAATATTTTTCTGGGGATAGATAATTTATTGTTTACGTAAAATAATGAGAAAATATATATAAAATGTATGTAAAATAATGAAAAAATTTATGAAATTAAAGATTCATTATTATTTACTTCAGTATATTTTATATACAAGATACTTTATATAAATTTCATGGAAACTACAAAGAAAAAAATCTACTGTAGTTACACAAATGATAAAGAAAAAGAATGAACACATACCACATCAAAAAAAAAATTACAAAGGAATTACAACAGCAACAATAACAAATAGAAAACCAAGAAAGGGGGACTTGCCTGATGGTTCACTGGTTATGAATCTGTGCTTCCACTGCAGGGAGCACAGGCTCCATCCCTGGTTGGTGAACTAAGATCCCACGTGCCATGTGGGCATGGCCAAAAGATAAAAAAAAAAAAAAAAAAAAGAAAGGGTAATTGTAAGTCCTTATCAACAATTAAGTTAAATTTTAACGGACTAAATTCTCCAATTAAATGACAGAAAGTAGTTGAATTAAATTAAAAAAAAAACCTACAATATGCTATCTACCAGATACTCACTTTAACTTTACGGACATATATAGGTTAAAGTGAGAAGATGTAAAAAGATATTCCATGCAAATGGCAACCAAGACTATACTTATATTAGAGAATACATATTTTCAATCAAAATGAGTCACAAGAGACAAAGAATGTTGCTATGCAGTGATTAAAAGGTCAAATTATCAAGACACTATTCCAAGTATAAATATATATATGCACCCAACACTGGAGCATGTAAATATTTAAAGCAAATATTAACAAAATCACATGGAGAAAAAGCAAGAAATTAATAGTAGGGCACTTCAGTAACCACTTGTAAATGTCAGATAGATCATCCAGACAGAAAATTACTGGGAAAACTCTGACCTGCAATAACACTTCAGAAAAGTAACATAACAGATATATACAGAACATTCCATCTAAGGACACAAGAAAACACATTCTTCTCAAGAGCACATAAAATATTCCCCAGGATAAGTCATTTCTGGGCCACAAAGCCACCCTTAACCCATTTAACTTTAAAACCACACCTCATAGCTTTCCAAATAGAAGCAATACTCTCAATATTACTAACAATAAGTATTTCTCCTTGCATAAGCTTATATCAGAACACATAACCCACTGATAGTTAACAATAAAATAAACCTAAAGTAATACTTAATCTAGTCAAACATCGTTAACCCAACACAAGTGTGCATTCAAAAAAAGATTTTTTTAAGAAGTAAAAAGTACTCGGCAATCACAAACCCTGCCTGTTTCTTAAAAACTTTGCCTCTAGCACATCTGGTATTAGAGGCACTGCCTGCCCAGTGTCATCTGTTTAATGGCTGTGGTACCCTGAGTGTGGAAAGGTAGAGTAGTCATTTGTTCTCTAAATAAGGACTTGTATGACTGGTCACACAAGGCTTTTACTGTCTCTTTTAATCAGTGAAATTGACCTTCCTGTGAAGTGGCAGGAATAATATAAGAAGAGAAGACCCGATGGAGCAACAATTAACTAATTAATCCAGAGAAAAATAAACTGAACTTTAACATAGCTTTTAATGAATTAACAATTTTTAAAGCAACTATAGTCCAATAAAAATTAATTTTAAAAAAGCGGGCAGAAAAGAAAAAAAAAACAATTTTGATTGAGGTGACCTTGGAGAATAAAACCACCTCTGAGTGATTAAAATTTAGACCAACTAGTCAAAATGCTTTATCACCTGTTGTTCTAAAACACTGATCAACCGAACAAGTTATGCTAGGGATAACAGTGTAATCATATCCTAGAGTTCATATTGACAATTCGGTTTATGACCTTGATGCTGGATCAGGACATTTCAATGGTATAACTGCTATTAATGGTCTGTTTGTTCAACGATTAAAGTCCCACATCATCTGAGTTCAGACTGGAGTCATCCTGGTCATTTTCTGTCTATTATAGATTTCTCCCAGTATGAAAGGACAAAAGAAATACGGCTTACTTTACAAAATGTCTTCAAACTAAATGATATAATCTACATTCAATTAATTTATACATACCCTACTGTAGAACAGGGTTTGTTTCGGTGGCAGAGCCCAGTAATTATGTAAAACTGAAACTTTTATCTGCAGTGGTTCAAGTCCTCTTCCTAAGAATATGTTTATAATCAACATTCTTTCACAAATTACCCAATTTAACTCACCATAGCATTCCTCATATTAACTAAATGGGAAATCCTAGGCTATATACAAATCCAGAAAGGGCCAAAAATCATCAGCCCCTATGGATTATTACAACTCATTGCTGATGCATTCAAATTATTTATTAAAGAACCACTATGACCATCAATTTATATATTATTGCCTCAATGCTGGCCTTAACCCTGGCTCTCACAGCATGAATTCCTCTTCCCATATCTTATCCATTAATTAGTATAAATGTAGACATACTATTTATATTAGCCATATCAAGCCTAGCCATTTATTTTATCCTCTGATCTGGATGAGCTTCAGATTCAAAATACTCACTCATTGGAGCTCTACGGGCAGTAGCACAGACAATCTCATATGAAGTAATGTTAGCAGTAACTCTCTTCTCAGTCCTACTGATAAATGGATCATTTACACTTTCAACAGTAATTATTACACAAGAACATCTATGACTAATTTTCTCCTGACCACTACCCAGAATTTATCTCTATACTAGCAGAAATCCAACGAAACCCCACTTGATTAAACACAGTAGAATCAAAGCCTGTATTTGGCTTCAATGTAGAAAACATAGTGGGCCCATTCACCCTGTTCTTCCTAGAGAATATGTCAATATCATTATAATAAACATTTTCACAACAATCTGTTTTTAAGAGCATTTGACAATCCCTACATGCCAGAATTATATACAGCCCAAGTCATCATTAAAACACACCTAACAATCTCCTTTCTATGAATTCGAGCATCCTACCCACAATTTTGAAATGATCAACTTATACATCTCTTATAAAAATTTTTTTACTACTAACATTAGCCCTATGTATATGAGAGTTTTCACTACCTGTCATACCAGGCAACCCACTACAAACTTAAGAAATATATCTGACAAAAGACTTTGATAGAGTAAATGATAGAGGTTTAAATGCTCTTATTCTTGGAATTGAACTTATTCTTAAGAATTTCACATTCTCCATGCTACCACATTACACCACGTGCTATAGTAAGGTCTGCTAAGTAAGCTATCAGGCCCATACCCCCAAAATGTTGTTGTATATCCTTCCTGTACTAATAAACTCTATTGTTTTTACTATCATTCTACTGATCATTATCTCAGGAAACATAATTGTAGTAATAAGCTCACACTGGTTAATGGTATCCCCATTCTAAAAAAAACATGAACCCAAAAGCTATAGAAGCATCCAACAAATATCTTCTAAAACAATCCTCCACATCAATACTGCTTATAATGGCTATTATCATTAATCTAATAT
Organism: Balaenoptera acutorostrata; assembly: GCF_949987535.1. Lineage (NCBI taxonomy): Eukaryota > Metazoa > Chordata > Mammalia > Artiodactyla > Balaenopteridae > Balaenoptera > Balaenoptera acutorostrata. Next base: position 19,946,421 of record NC_080068.1, on the reverse strand, counting down.
ACTCTGGTCAAGGAATACAATGAATTACCAAAACCTTTAATCCAGCAGCATCCACTATCATAACAATAGCCCTTGTCACAAAAGTAGGACTTTCCCCATTTCACTTCTGAGTGCCTGAAGTCACACAAGGCATCCCATGAACAGCAGACCTGATGCTATCAACATGACAAAATTGCACCCCTATCAGTTTTATACCACATGTCACCATCCATCAACCTAAACATACTATTAATCACAGTGATATTATAAATCATAGCTGGAGGCTGAGGCAGACTTCGCCATACTCACCTGGAAAAAATTACACCCTCCTCATCAATTGCCCATATAGGATGAATAACAGCTATTATAATGTATATTCAGATTATAACAATCCTAAACATACTAATTTATATCATAACAACACTATCTTCTTCTTATTTATGCCCAGGTCATGTACTACAAGAGTATCATTATCACACACATGAGATAAAACACCTCCCATCACAATCCTTTTCCTCACCATTATAGTATCATTAGGACATTGCCCATCTCTATCGGGGTTTTTACCCAAATGAATAATTATCCAAGAGATGACAAAAATGACAACATCATTCTACCAACATTAATAGCCATCATAGCAGTCCTCAGCATATATTTCTACTTGCAGCTAACATACTCCACATCACTAACTATATTCCCTTCATTAAACAACACAAACATACAAAACAAATAACCTTCCTATCATTACTAATCATAATAGCCACACGATTACTACCCTTAAAACCCATTCTATCGGTGCTGGACTAGGAATTTAGGTTGGTTTAGACCAAGAGCTTTCAAAACCCTAAATAAGTACAATTTACTTAATTCCTAAAAATAAGGATTGCAAGACTCTTTCCTACATCAATTGAATGCAAATCAAACATTGTAATTAAGTCAAATCCTTATGAGATTGATGAGCTTCGACCTCAGGAAATTTTAGTTAACAGGTAAATCCTCTAGTCAACTGGCTTCAATCTATTTCTCCCACCTTCAAGGAAAAAAAGGCAGGAAAATCACTGGCAGAATTGAAGCTGCTTCTCTGAAGTTACAATTCAATTTGTTGATTCTCCACAGGGTTTGGCAAAAAGAGGGCTCAATCTCTGTCTTTAGATTTACAGTCTAATGCTAACTCAGTCATTTTACCTCTGTTCATACACTGCTGATTATCTTCAACAAATCACAAAGATATCGGCATTTTATATTTACTATTTGGTGCTTGAGCTGGAGTAGCAGGCAGCACCTTAAGTCTATTAATCCATGCTGAGCTATGCTAACGTGGAGTGCTACCCGGAGATGCCCAAATCTGTAAGGTAGTCAGAACAGTCCCTGTACTTGTAATAATTTTCTTTATAGTTGTACCCATTATGATTGCAGGCTTTGGAAGCTGACTTGTTCCACTAATAAGTGGGGCACCTGACATAGCATTTCCCCGAATAAATCATATAAACTTTTGACTCTTCCCCCATCATTCTTACTCCTACTCATATCACCAATAGAAGCTGGTTCTGGTACCAGTGGAAACGTACATTCAGGTCCAGCCCGCAATCTGGCCCACGCAGAAGCCTCTGTCGACCTAACCATTTTCTCCTTACTTTTAGCAGGTGTCTCTTCAATTCCTGGTGCTATTACTTTTATTACTATAGTCTTTAGTATAAAACCAGCAGGCATACCCCAATACCAAACACCATTATTTGTTTAAACTGCCCCAACTTTAGCCAAATTACTATAATTATCACTCTCAGTCCGAGCAGCCAGAATTGCCATACTGTTAACAGATAGAAATCGAAACATTACTTTCTTTGACCCTGCAGGAGGAGACCCAATCCTATACCAACACCTAATTTTGAGTCATTGGTCACCCTGAAGTCTGTATTCATAGCCTACCAGGGTTTGTTATAATCTCACATATCATTACATACTATTTAGGACAAAAAGTGCCTTTCAGCTATTTGGGAATAGTATGAGTCATGTCCACTGCTTTTTAGGATTTATCTTGTGGGTCCATCATATGTTTACCATAGGGATAGATGTCGACCAGTGAGCATACTTTCCATCAGCTACCATAATTACTTCTATCCCTACAGGATAGAAGAAGTAAAAATATTTAGCTGATTAACAACTCTTCACGGAGGTAATATTATATGACCTCCCACTATATTATGAGCTTTAGGCTTTAGTTTTTCTTTTTACAGTAGGTGGTTTGACAGGAATCACCTTAGCCAACTCATCCACAGACATTGTCCTCCAGGGTACATACTATGTAGTAACACACTTCCATGACCTAATGTCCATGGGAGCAGTCTTCACTATGATAGGAGGCTTCCTACACTGATTCCCACTATTCTCAGGTTATACAGTTAACTCAGCATGAGCAAAAATTCACTTCATAAGTATATTTGTAGTAGTAAATATGACTTCCTGCAGCACTTTCTTGGCCTCTCAGGGATGTCACTACGTTAGTCTGAGTACCCTGAGGCACACACAACATGAAATATTTTGTCTTTAGGCTCATTCATCTCAGTAGCAGCAGTAATGCTAATAATCTTCATACTTTGAAAAGCATTTGCTTCTAAACAAGACGTCTTAGCAGTGGAAACTGCTACTCCTAACCTAGAATGGTTACACGAATGCCCTCCACCATATCCTATGTTTGAAGATCCTAACTATGTAAATGTAAAATAAGGAAGGAAGGACTCAAGTCCTTTTCAACCAGTTTCAAGCCAACACCATAACCATTATGTCTTTCTCAATAAATGAGATAAAAGTAAAAAGTAACTTTGTCAAAGTTAAATCATAGGCTAAAATCCTGTATATCACTAAGGCATATCCATTTCATCTAGGCTCTAAAGATTCAACATCATCGATTATGGAAGAACGTTTACATTTTCATAATCACACATTAATAATCATTTTTAAAATAAGTTCTCTAGTCCTCTATATTATTTCACTAATATTGACAACTAAACTCATATACGTACAATAGATGCACAGGTAGAGAAAATTTGAACAATTTACCAGCCATGGTTGTAATCTTAATTGCCCTATCATCATTGTGAATCCTTTACATGATACATGAGGTCAATAACTCTTCCCAAACCATAAAAACTATGGGTCAGTAATGATCCTGAAGCTACGAATACACAGATTATGAAGATTTAAATGTTGACTCCTCTGTAATCCCCACATCAGAGCTAAAACCAGGAGAATTATGACTAATCGAAGTCAACAACCAAGTAGTATAGAGATGGTCACTGAAAATGTTTTACACTCCTGAGCTGTTCCTTCTTTAGACCTAAAAAGAGCTGCTATCCCAGGACACCTAACTTAAAGAATCCTAATATCAACAGGACCAGGCCTATGTTGTGGACAAGAGAGATCGTTTTCCTGAGTTCAAAGACAGGACAGAGGGATATGGCTGAGATATGGGGTGAATCTGGAGCCCATGGGGATGCACTCTCCAAGCTCCAGGATAGGAATGGGGCCTCTATGGTACCAGGCCACCCACCACGCCCTCTCGAGCAGGATCTGGGCAACATTCCCTGTCAGTGATGAGGCAGCCCTAGCACTTGTCACGCCCCGATGTTGTGTCCTATGTGGGCCCATTGCTCTTGGGACCACACCCCACACTCTGCAGGTCCATGCTACAGGGTCCTTCGTGCCTCAGGAGTAGAGACCACACAGCAAGCAGTTCCCTCCCCAACCAGCAGGAGGAGGGGAGGAGAGCAGGGGCACCTGGGGAATCTCACTCAGACAACACCACCCCAGCGGTGCCAGCGGGGACAGTGATGATGCAGATGAGGCACAGACCAAGAGATGGGACCAGAGGACCCAAAAGGCAGCTGGTCAGGTCCTGGCTCATCTGCACCCCGGACACCTTTGTCCCGCATACACCCCCTTCCTCATACACCCTCTCCTTAAATGCAGATTCTTCAGAGGCAAACAGGCAGAGCTTCAGACTGAAAGTCAGCTCTTCCAAAACGACCCGTCAGCAAACACTGCAGGATTCCACTCCAGTGGGTGCCCTGGAGTCAACAACTCAGGGACTGAAGTGGATATCGGTGCCAGGGGCAGTGGGAGGGAATGGGAAGTGAGACTTTTTGGTTTTGCAAGATGAAAAGTTCTAGGGATGGTGGTGATGGCTCCACGAGAAAGTGAATATATCTGATGCCTTAGAGATGTGATGGTGATGATGGTAAAGGGTATGTGACTTGTGTTTTATTTCACTTAAAATAAATTCTTAATGTCTTGTTAATTGAGATTTTGACTCCCCTTTATAACAAATGTGGGAGGCCCAAGCACAGTCCCCCACCTCAGTGGCCATCATGGTGCCCTCCCATGGCACATGGGGGACCATTCTTAGGGAGGCTAGTCTGTGCTCACCTGACCTCTGTCCAGAGGGATCCAGACAGTGGTGACCCCCATGGATTAGATACGTGATATGCTATTATATTAATATGATACCACCAAGGGTTGTCACTCACCAGAACACAGAGCAGCTACCCATTCAAACATGCCTGACCTCATATGATTGTGACAAGATTAAGAGAAGAAAAGGAACCATAGGTTAATCAGGGCAACACCCTCAATTCAGATGTTGGAAATCTCAGAGGGGATAAGAACCACTGCAGGCAAAGAGCAGATATAGGGTCTCCCCGTACACGTGATCCTGATGCATGCAGATGGGGTGAGACCCACACAGTCCCCAGACCCTGTACCTGGGGTCACACATCCACACTCACCGTGGTGACCCCACCTCCCCAGACCCTGCACCTGCGGTCACACATCCCCTTGGTCAGGACACCGTGGCTCTGCTGGTTGGCACCCTAATGTGGAAACAAGCTGGGTTCCTGGGACCTCCTGGGATGGCAGAGAGAAGTGTAGGGTCGGTCTCCCCTCCCCACACTTGTCCCAGAGAAGTCCTCCTCTTTTCACTTTGGTTCTGTGTGATTTTAACTGTTTTTAAAGCTTTCATGCTAGAGTTGAACACACGACCTTGGTGCTAGCAGGCTCAGTCCTTTCTCGTCTCGCTTACATGTTGAGAAAACTCACAGGACAGCAGGGCTGAAAGCCGAGGGGCAGCTCTGGACTCTGCTGAGTAGGGACGGTAGACTGGAAGGAGAGCTCAGCAGCAGCCTCAGCTGTTACCCATCGGACTTTTGCCCGATCTGCGTGCCCTGCAATCAATTCACCAGCTAAACCTGCCTCCCTACGCACCATGCACATGCTGGTAAATTGGAATTATTGCCAGGTAGCCCTCCTGAGGATTCTCCACGAGCCCCAGGGAAGGTGAACCTTGCAGGGATTAAGACTAAGGCCCCGACCATAGCACTGACCCTTGGGAGGACCAGGTCACCACACGCAGAACAGAGGCTGTTACGTAGACAAGCCCACCTCAGCTCCAGACCCCAGACATCTAAGCACTGACATTCAGATGCAGGCAAGGAGCTTCCCAGTACTGAGGCCAGGCTGGGTCTCTACCCAGGTCCTAACGTACACAGAACACAGTCAGGTCTAAATGTTATTATAGACAGCACATGGTCAGCTCTAAACATAATCAGTAGACGTGACATGGAGAGGTCTAAATCTACCATGTAGACAGAACTTGATCAGGTTTAAGCTAACTCAGGGCTGATCTCCTAGGAGGTAGAGGTCACACCCATGGGATCTCTCATCTTTGGACACAGGGCTCACCCCCTTGCGGGAACTAGGATGTACATTTCTTGGAGAATAAATCAACATCAGACTCCACCCTTCACTCACATCATGAAACAGAACAAAACCTTTGTCATTAAACATTTCAACAGGCAAAACAAAAATATTACCAATTATTTCTCTGGCCACGTGATGGTCAGGATCCAGGGGCGAGCCAGAAACTTCCTGTAGTGCAGCCCAGTCTGCTGCCAGGACAGACAAGAAGTGGCCTGATTCCAGCATCGCAGGCTTCCCGCACGAGGTGGCCACACTGGAATCCCAGGCAGGACAGTCCTGGACGGTCCGGGCAGGGAGAGCCGGTCCGTCCATTCCGCGGGCTGACTCCGGGCGGGGCGCTCAGGGCTGATGAGAGCCCTGCACTCAGGTGCTGCTTCCCTACAGAGTGCGCGTGCGTGCGTGTGCGTGTGTGCGTGGGTGTGCTTGCGTGCGCGTGCGTGTAGAGGGGGCGGTGGCTGACAGCTCCTATGTCTCCCGGTCAGGTGACCTCATGCCCTGGGGCTGACCCCCAGCACGGGCACCGCGCTGTCTTCGAGGGGCGGCACGGGGAGAGGTAGGGGCACAGAAGCCGTTGGAGAGGAGAACCCACCGTGGAACTCTTTGCACACTGGCTCGCCCCACCCGGGGACCCGCCTGCCCATCGTGGGCCCCATGCCACCCCCCACCCCCCACCCCCCGACCCCCAAGGGCAGGGTGCCTGCTCTTTCAAAAGCACAGGGTCTCACATGAAGGAGACCCAGTGGGGCTGTCACCCTCCCACTCCTGATGCTGAGTTTGGGGAGAATGAACCCCCTTGACTGGGCGATGGGACCCTGTGAGGAAAGAGGTAGCGGCCCCATCTGAGTCGGGGCCTGGCTGAGAGATGGGAACACAGGAGCCAAGTGCAGGGCCTGGGAGGGGCACCCCCAGCCTTGGCCGGGCTCTCCAACTGCGACATTGTAGTTTAGGGGACCTGGGACAGGTGACTGAATGTAATGGGAGTCTAAACTGGACCCTGAATGGGGCTTAAAGAAGGTGTGAAGGATGTTACTGAGACAGTGACAGTCATTGGAAGACAAACTCTGTGTCAGGACATCCTGCTCCATCCATTTAAATCCCTGAGATCTGTGACCTTTACGTGGCTATGCAGGATTGTTAGAGCAGCTGCGTGCGGATATATCTGGGGCACAGTTCAGTCTGCAGCCAACTTGCAAGTGGTTCCAGCAAACACACAGGTGTGCGCACAGGCAGGCACAGCACACACACAGACACATGCACGTGCACAGCACAATATATTCACACACTAGCATGTGAACACACATGCACGCATATGCCCATGCACACACTAACGTGTGCAAGTGCACATACCTATGCACATGCACAGCATATGTATGCAAACAGGCACATGCACACGCATAGCACACACACAGGGAACAAAGCGAATACCATAAAGCGCTAATTCTTGAACACAAGTGAAGCTCAAATGTATTCTTCCCTTTTTCTTAGCTTTGATGTTTTTCAACATAAAAAGTTTAAGAAAAAAGTTAATGGAAAATGACTTGATTCACAGGACTCTCTGAAGTTATTCCACAAATATTATAAGACGAGAAATGAATGTAGATATTACATGTGTCCATTGTTGGATGAATGGAGAAGCAAAACATGGTCCATCCATACAATGGAATGTTATTCGGCCTAAAAAGGAAGGCGATTCTGACACAGGCTGCAGCAGGGATGAACCTTGAGGGCATCATGCTCAGTGACATAAGCCAGACACAAAAGAACAAATAGTGCCTGATGCACCCATACAAGGACCCTAGAGCAGTCAGAACCATAGAGACAGAAAGCAGGATGGTGGGTACCAGGGGCTGAGGGAGGGAGAATGGGGGGTTAGTGTTTAATGGGGACTGTGTCAGTTTTGCAAGATGAAAAAGTTCTGGAGGATAATGGTGGTCAGCGTTGCACAACAGTGCAAATTACTTCATGACCCTGAAATGTGCACTTGAAAACGGTTAAGATGGTAAATTTTATGTTATGTGTGTATTTGACCACAATTTTTAAAACTTGTTAAAAAACAACAGGAAATAATCCATGAATGCAAGAAGATGCACAACTTCACTAATAACCCAGGGATTAAAACCATAAGAAAAAACTGCGTACACCTACCAGACTGGCAGACATGAAAGACACAGTATCAAATATCAGCAGGATGTGGAGCAATGGAAAGCCTGGTATGCAGCGGCGGGTGCAACCACTTCTGAAACAATCGGGCCTCAGATAGCGAAGTCCGTGCCCACAGACCCACAGCGCTCCTCGCGGTTGAACACAAACCCACCAGCCCTGCATCAGGACACACGGACATGGACTCCGCAGCCACAGGAGCCAAACCTGAAACCAACCTGAAGGTCATCACAAGCGGATGCAGAAATGAACCATGCACACTCCTATGAAGGAATATTCCGCAGCAATGGAGTACATTTTTGTTTAAAGTTAGTAAAACTATAAAAAATTTTTTAAGAAACTGTATTTACAAATGAAAGAATCTGATGGACACAGTGCTGAGCCATCAAAAGCAACAAAGTAGCACGCATGGTACACCCACTTACAAAGTCTGAAACTAGGCAAAGCTGGGCTGCATCATTCAGGGATGCATGCTTGGGCGTAAACTATGAGGACAAGATCGTGGCGCAAAATCAGGAGAACAGCTGCCTCACGGTGGGCAGGAGGCTGGGACGAGGGAAGGGCACTCCTGGGTGCCCACTTGCCATGCTCTATTTCTTGATCTTTATGATTATTCTTTACATGTATATAACCTAATCCTTTTTTTTTACTCTTCACACCTTTTTTTTTTTAATATCTTTATTGGAGTATAATTGCTTTACAATGGTGGGTTAGTTTCTGCTGTATCAAAAAGGGACTCAGCTAAACGTATACATATATCCCCATATCCCTTCCCTCTTGCATCTCCCTCCCATCCTCCCTATCCCACCCCTCTTGGTGGTCACAAAGCACTGAGCTGATCTCCCTGTGCTATGAGGCTGCTTCCCACTAGCTATCTATTTTACATTTGGTAGTGTATATATGTCCATGCCACTCTCTCACTTCGTCCCAGCTTACCCTTCCCCCTCCCCGTGTCCTCAAGTCCATTCTCTACATCTGCGTCTTTATTCCTGTCCTGCCCCTAGGTTCGTCAAACTTTTTTTTTTTAATTCCATATATATGTGTTAGCATACGGTATTTGTTTTTCTCTTTCTGACTTACTCTGTATGACAGATTCTAGGTCCATCCACCTCACTACAAATAACTCAATTTTGTTTCTTTTTATGGCTGAGCAATATTCCATTGTGTATATGTGCCACAGCTTCTTTATCCATTTATCTGTCGATGGACACTTAGGTTGCTTCCATGTCCTGGCTATTGTAAACAGTGCTGCAATGAACGTTGTGGTACATGACTCTTTTTGAGTTATGGTATAACCTAATCCTTAATATGTACTTACAGCTTATCATTTTTGTGTATTAAAAAGGGGGTCTCCTCATCAAAGTAGAAGGAGACCTGCTTCTCCCAGGGAAGTAAAGGAATAATTTCTACCAGTTAAATCTCAATACCATGGCTTCTTCAACCATCAAGCCTGACAACAACTCCTGTGAGAGAGGCACTGGGGCCACGACACTCAGAAGGAGGCTCTGGGACCTCAGTCCTGGGTCACTGCCTCTGAGGAGCCCACGGCACCTGGTCAAACTTCTCAGTCATTCCGTGCATGACGCTTTTGCCTTGGTTGCTCTGGCACAGCTCGGCCAGCACCATCGCTGGGAGAGAAAGAAGAAACGTGCAGAAGAGGGAACCGGGCTTCAAGCTGACCCACCTCCTTCTACGGAGACGATACCACAGTCCCTAAAGAGGACAGCAAGCACGGAATCCAGCCTCTCTGCCTGAGGCCTAGCACACTAGCGCCCCACGCTTCTGATGCCACAGGGAGAATTTCGCAAGGTGCCTTCAGACCACCTGGTTGGACACATGGGGCTTTCAGACACGCAGGTCCTGTCCGACCCCGCACCTCTGGTGTCACATTCTGGAGGTGGGCCTGCAAGCCTCCAGGTTTTCACTTTTGGTAACATCTTTGTTGACATTGCATTTCTGTACCGCACAGTTAGTTAACCCATTTTAAGTATTAGGCTCGGTGGTGTTTTGCATATTCACAGGGTTGTGCAGCCACCAGCACAATGCATTTGACAACATTTCCACCAGACACCCACTCTTTAGAGGTCACGCCTCATTTCCCACAGCCCCGGCATCCGCAGTCCACTTCCTGTCTGTGTGGGCGTGCCTGTTCCGGATGTCTCATGTAAGTGGAATCCACTAATTGTCTTTTTGTGTCTGGCTTGTCTCACTGAGCATCATGTTTTCGATGTTCATCCACATCATAGCCTGTGTCAGTGCTTCACTCCTTTTCCATGGCTGAGTCACCCTTACCCTCTCTGCTTTTAACTCTATAATTAATTGTCACTTCCTGCCTGCACTGCACAGGGCTGATGAGAATTTCACCTTCTGTCATTCTTGGGGTGTAAGCTGAACTTTTAACCAACACCAAGGGGTCCTGTGCAGAGGCTGAAAGCCCAGCCCCACAGGGTGCACAGTTGCCCTGTGTGACTAGAGCCCAGGAGGAAGGGTGAGATGGGCCTGCCTGTTTACAGGACCAGCGTCCTAACGTCTCATGTGAAACCAACTCGCTGGTCAGCCTCCCGTGAGAGCTGCTCCCCACGTGCCAAGCGGGCAAGACAGAATGGTCAGGGACCACGGCGCTGCCTTCAGTTCAGGCCCACTCATGGTAGCTGTCTAGTTGGGAAGTACTGAGGCTCCAGGGGAGGGTCCCTCCTGCTTCTTCCAGCTTCTGGGGGCTCCAGGCATCCCTGGGCTTGTGGCTGCATCCCTCCTATCTCTGCCTTCATCTGCATGTGGCTTCCCCTCTGTGTGTCTGTCTCCGCTCATCTTATAAGGACACAGTTACACAGGATTGGGGCCACCCTAAGGCCCTTGTCTTACCTACTTACATGACCAGGCCCTACTTCCAAATGAGGTCATGTCCTGAGGCCCTGGGGTCAGGACATGGATGTCTCTTTCGCTGGGGGGTACATAATCCCTCTTCACTCTGAGATAACAGATAATATTGCCCAGAAAACAAGCAAGCCCCTTACCCAAGCCAGCCCCTCGAAGAGGTCTGAGCCTGCCTGGTCTCTTGGAAACTGACTGGGCAGGAGAGTGCAGCTCAGGACCCGAGTGTGAAGGACACCAGGAAGCACCCGTGTGAGTCTCCCCTTCACAGCTGCAGCACGGGACCAGCTGAGGAGGTCCAGCAGGGCGACCCCGAGCTCCTTAGAGGACTCGACCCACGTGGTCTGGGGGCGACAGGCAGCAGTGAGCGGGAATGTGATTAAGTGTATGTGATGGGCCTGCAGTGAGCAGGTGAGCACACGTGTGCGTGTGACTTGAGGCACACGTGATGGGTCAGCAGTGAGCCCACACGTGTGAAAGATCAGGTGCATGTGATGGCCAGCGGTGCACACACACACGGGATGAGGTGCACGTGGCATCTTAGCGGGCAGGGCACCACAGGGCTGCAGTGCTGCCAGTGGATCGAGCCACCGACCCTGCCCGGTGTGGAGCATCCCTCCCCCGACCCCCGTGTCCCTCCCCCATCAGGTGCCCCAGCAGCTCCCATGTCCCCAACTGCCCCCCCCCAGTGGCTGCACCTGCACAGAATACTTCCCCTGGGCAAGTACTCCTTGAAGAGGGTCACCTCCGTGGTGAGGGTGACCTTCGTCTTCTGCTGCTTCAGCGGGAGCTGCCCCCGCCAGTGGCTGCTCTGCACCAAGGCATCCAGGCCGCCAAGGGGTGGTCCCTGCACCTGAGACCAAAGTGAAGGACTTGAGGGGCTGCGTTTTCCCCCACCGGGAGCCCCATATCTGGGGGGCGGGGACAGCGGGGCATGTCAGGCACACAGTGCCGGACATTCCGGTTCATCTTCCCCCAACACGGTGGGTGAAAGGAGAGCCACGTGGGACCTCCGACCACACAGGACAAGGCGCATGCCGAGGACCATCTCACCACTGTCGGCTGGCCCATTCAGTTTGCTCTCCTGTGAAATGCTGTTCGTGACTGGCCCAGTTTTCTGCTGGGCTATGTATTGTTGGGACATATGTGTGGGTATTGATGATTGGGTTATTTTACATATGTGTGTGTGTGTGTACACATCAACATATATATATATATATTTAGACAAATTCATAATGTCATGTATCCACAATTATAGTATCATACAGAGTATTTCTCTGCCCTAAAAATCCTCTGTACTCTGCCTATTTGATGCCCCCAGCCCCTGGCAACACCACCCTCTTACTGTCTCTGTAATCTGCCCTCCCCAACATGTCATTTGGTTGGAATCACACAGGACATAGCGTCTCAGATCCACTTCCTCTTCTTTTTTTATTTGAAATTGTCTTTTCATTCCACTTCACTCAAAGAATGTTATTCCAGTGGAATGAACTTTGTTGCCTAAAAGTCTCATTGATTACCCAGCATATCTATGCTTACAAATAGAGAATTAAATTTTTGTTTTATTTATTGTGACCATAGAGTTCTAAGGGTTAAATTTTTTTCTGAATTATTATTACAGTTATAAGTAGTTCCAACTCATTAAAACAGTATATATATATGATTACATTCTTATATTATTAAACAAAGATAAATACTTATTTGAAACCTATCTTTTAATAGAATGAATGTAACTTTTCCTTTTTATTTTTTATATGTATTCAAGAATGACCATGACTAATTGCTAGGAAGAGAAAAGATTCAATAATTTGATCTATTCCTAGTTAGTATTTTTCAGATATTAGCACTGAGACACCTTATTCATATAAAAGTGAGAGTTTTGCTTTAAAAATGTCACTTATTCTTTCAATTCCTTCCCAATTACATACCCAAATATTATACAATAGGTTTGGTAACCTATCAGCTGACAATGAGATTAGCTTTTCTCTCAATCTTGTTGAAAGCAAACCATGGGAAACTTTCAAGAGGATTTATGAGAACCGCTTTTCAGTATCTGGGAAGCAGGGCAAAGGCTTCACCAGGCTCAGCAACTGAGCAACTGTGGATTTGATCAGCTACTCTTTCACTGAGAAAGTCTTGCTTAACCTGATTGCCCAGGAAAGTTGCAACACTATGCATCTTATTCTGCCTTTGTGCATGTGGCATTTTATTTTAATAAAGGGCTCTTACTACAGGATGTGCTTTAAGTGCATTTTCTTCAAATCTGCATATTTACCTTATTCTGCTTGTAGAAGATGATTGGCGTGTCCATCCTCCCTGCTTGGCCCACCAGCCTGGTTGGATTCTCTGATAGTCAAGCCTCATTTCAATGTTCACTGCAAGAAAAAGGTGTGTGTGTGTGTGTGTGTGTGTGTTGAGAGTAGGCTCACCAAACCGGTGAGAGGCAAACTGCAGGACGCATCCCTGAAAGCAGCCTCGCTGGGATCAGAATAAAATGGAGCTGGGGTGAACACCGTTCCTATTTAAGTCACAAAAACAAGAGAGATCAAAACGCCGCTTCTCATTAAGCCGCTCCTCATGCAATGATACATTATTACCGAAAACTCTGGGATATTTTAACAGCTTTATTGAGGTGTAATCAACATACGACAAATGCACACGTTTGAAGTGTACAATTTGATAGGTCTTGAAACAAGTGTACCCCAGCAAGATAATGATTATACTGTCGATGAAAAATTAATCAATGGTCAATCTAAGTAAGAAATGGAAATTTTTTTGTGTGCCAACCTAAGTATTATAACCCGGGACACAGATTTTCAGAAAGCTCTGAGGACTGTTCTGAAAAGGTGAGGGGGGAGGTCAGTATACTTGTGAATTTGACGAAGGGGTACGTGCAACCAAGCACGCAGCTTGGTAGGATGTTACTTCTATTCACGAGGAACAGATACCTTAATGGTTTTAGTGCTTTTCTAAGTGTGGGAAGAGGCAAGAATCCAGGTTCATAAAAATTTTCTCCTGAAAATATCTAATTCTCTGAGGGCCAGTTCTGCCAGTTTTCCCAGAGCACAAAGTGCCTCACCCTGATCTTCGCCCTGAATTCCTTTCAGGGTGTCTTGTAAGTCAGCGACTGTGGTGGCTGATGACTTAATTCTTGTAGAACTGGACGGTGGGCAACATTCTTTATGTAACAATCCCCTCCCTTTTGGCCTTAATTTTGACCAAGGTTTAGGAGGCATTTCATGACCAATTTATCCCATGGCGCTAGGAATGCTCATTCCCAGGTCAGGCGAGGATTTCCTTGATAGGCAGCTCAGTGTGCTGTTCCTGGGCCCTGTTAACAGTAGCCCAAAGCCTCTGGACCGCCTGTCCTACTAGTCTGTTATGGTCCAGGAAATGGTTCCCTCTTGTGGCTTCTTCCCATATCTAGAGTTACACTGTTACAATCACTGATCTTATAGAACTATGTATTTGACAATTGTTTTAGGTCACCTAGTCATCATTATTTTTAGCCAAAACTCCATCACACGTTTGGTAATGCAAGAAACAAAAATCTTGCAAAATAGGTAGAATACAAGTAATATAGCTAGTGACATTAATAAGGTCATAAGTAAGTATTTAAGCTAAGAACTTCTTTTAGGTGCAGCCCAGTATCTCCCCAGGTCATCTGACCAGTCTGTTCTGCACGAGTCATTATCTTTAAGGGAAGTGATATAGTGGCCTTGTCCATAAAGTCCACCAAAGATGTCTGCACATACAAGGTGAGTGGTGGGTCATCGTGTTCTCAATCTCAACAGGATCGAGAAAGGAATGTTGTCTTCTAAGGAGTTACGTGGCTGTCGCCAGAAGGAGAAAAATTGATTTTTGTGGCTGAGCAGATATTTCTGCCATTGGGGAGGTCAGGCGAACACATAATGCAGATGCCCATGCACACTAGTGGGGAGGGAGGAGGCCGAAGGGCAGGGAAAAAGTTTATGTTTTAAATTTTTCTTGCCTTGCCTTAACATATGAATTTTTATTTCATCCATACCCTCATCCCCAGAACTTTCCTCCCGCTCTCCCCAATCCAGGCAAAGTCGGATCTGCTTTCTGTCACTACAGATTACTTTGTATTTTGTACTTTGTAAATGCACATGCGAGTGTGTGTACGTGTGAGGGGGGGTATCAAACTTTGGTTTTCAGCTTCAGAATAAGTAACTAAGAAGACATAAAGATTAAAAAATGCCTTCAATGACTTTATCACAGTCAAACTTCAAGGTAATAGAAAGGTATTTACTGGGGGTGGGGCAGCGCAGATCGGGTCAGCAGGGAGGATATGCTGTATTAATAGAAAAGTGTACAGACAGATACTGTATTAATAGAAAGTTATAAACATTTTCGAAGGTTTGATGAGGACCAGCCACAAGCGTAGTAAACAAAAGAAGCTCTGGCCGCTCCAGGACAGCACACCCACTGGGAAGAAGTCACAGGGCGCTTCCTCCAGGGCACAAGGCCAGCCCTGGACAGCGTGACAGATGACCCCATCCTGTCCTGACTTTCCCGGGGTCTTTCTTTTCACGTAGAGAAAAGCTGAGAAGAACTGCTAGTATTAAAAACGTGACACATTTTTGTGATCACCGCTCTCACCGGCCCTGCGGACACCTTGTCGTCGTGGGCTCCCACTCGGGGGCAGTGGTTCTCATGTGGTTGGAGGATGGACGAGGCACGCGTGCAGAACTGTCCTGGCTCCACCCACAGCTGGTTTCCCGCCGCCTGGTGAGGCCACCTGCCCCATCTCCTGTCCTCGCCCTTAACACAAACATCCCCAGGCCAGGAAAGGCAGGCAGTCTTGTGTTACAGGCATGCCTGCTGTGGGCGGAATCGTGTCCTCAAAATTCACATGCTGAGTCCTGACCCCCAGGACCTCAGGATGGGACTGTGTTTGGAGACGAGGTCTTTAAAGCAGTGATTAAAGTAAAATGAAGTCACTAGAGTGGGCTATACTCCAATGTGACTGGTGCCCTTATAGGAAGAGGAGATTAGGACACAGACAGGCACAGAGGGATGACCATAGGAGGACACAGGGAGAAGACGGCTGTCTACACACCAGGGAGAGAGGTCTCAGCAGGAACCAGCCCTGCTGACACCTTGCTCTGGAACTTCCAGCCTCCAGGACTGTGAGAAATAAACGTCTGTTGTTTAAGCAGCCCTGTGTGTTGTGTTTGTTATGGTAGCCAAGTTAAGACATCTTGCATTTATGGGGCCTTAAGGATTTAATGTCCTAGGAAGAGGGGACTGCACCAGGGTCCCTCTGCATGTGAGCTGCTCTGAGTGCAGGGGCTTCAGGCAGGCCAGTCTCAGGGGCAGCTGCAAAGTGACTCCTTCCCAACCACACACTGTCCTGCGCCCTGGACAGGGGGGCACGTGTCCCTGTTTGGGAACCTCTGGTCTCAGCTGGGTTCTCCCAGCTGGTACTGTGCATTTGTGGTCGACACAAAGGTTGGGGTTCTCGGGCACGTTGCGGTGGTGCCCTGAGCTGCCAGGCCTCCTGCAGGAAGGGCTGCCTTGTGCCTGCCCATGATTGACTGGGAAGGACCTGCTCGTGATTTTCTGAGCCGAGAATCCGACTCTGTGCTGCTTTACACACAAGTTATTTCTATACGGCTTTAAGAAATGCTAAATTTTGCAGGAATATAACAACGATGTGATTCTAGGAAAGCTTGTTCTCACAGTTATTCAGAACTTTACCAAGAATTCTCTGATATTTTGGAAAACAAAATCTCCTGGTAAAGTGGCTCAGAGTTTCTGAATTGCCAGTAAATGCACCAAGATTGCTGTCACCACTGTAATTGGAGTTATATACAACGATGCCTATTTGTCCTCGTTTAAAAACATTAAATACAAAGTTTGAATCGAGTTGAATGTTATCTGCCTTTTCTTAAATTGAAACTGAAGAAAAATTGAAGCAAACATCTGATTACTTAGTGTAGTTGAAGCCAAGTACTCACCTATTAAATTATGTATTATTTCATTAAAATGTATTTATCTTTAATTCTCCTCTCTATTGTAACTATAGCTGCATACCCACATATACAAAATTATACTTAAATTATATGTGTAGAGAGATTATCTTATCTCTTCCTTATAAGAAGAGGGAAATCTGGACACAGACACAGAAGAGAAGCCACGTGACGATGGAGGCAGAAGTGGGGGTGATGCAGCCCCAAGTCCAGGGGCGCCAAGGATTTCTGGAGACCAGAGAAGCCGGGAGAGGCCAGGGCAGATTGCCTGAAGTTCCAGCAGGAACCAACCACACCTTCATTGTGTATTTCCAGCGCCCAGAGCTGCGAGAGAGAAATCTCTGCTGTTGTGACCACCGCCACCCCCCGGTTTGTGGCATGTTGTCACGGTCGCCCCAGTATCCCCACACCTGCCAGATGATGAGACACGATGCATCGGAGGAAAGAGCCCCTCGGTATCTGGACGAGCATCTCTACACACACGTCTGGGTGCTGAAGATGGAGGACACGCAGCCGCCTCCGCACCCGAGCCGGGCGTCGGGCTGCCCTGCCGTCCCGCTCGCTCCTGTCGTATGTCCAGTGGATGACCAGCCTCTGCTGATGCAGGCGCCCCACCGCTGTCCTGCGACCTCCCCACGCACATCCCACCCACAGGCCGTGCTCCGGCCCTGGCCGCTCAGCAGCCTCAGCTTGGCTGCAGTGACGGGTCAGGGGACCCGCTGACCCCTCCCAGCCCAGGGGCGGTGCCCGAAGCAGGAGGCCCTGGGCAGCCGCCCTCCGTCCCGGACCAGGTGAGGCCTGGAGCGGGCACCTCGAGCTCCTCAGGGCCCTGGATGCAGCCCCACGTGCCGCCAGCCCCACACACTCCCCGGCAGGCTGGAGGCTCCATGTCCCCAGGCACAAGGCACTTCTCGAAGACGGCCCTGGGGTGTGTCTTCAAACCGCTCCACGTTTGGCCCAACCTGGCAGGGAGCCCGCGGCCGGCCGCCTTCGTAGGAGCAGACAGAGGGCATCCCTGAGGCCCCCGTGCCTCTGCCCCTAAGTGACCCCGCCCGTCGCAGACCAGGCCGCCTGCCTCTGACCGCCGCATCCCCCCCCAGCTCCGGCCCGGCCCTCTAGAGACTCCTCACTCCCCGGAGGGCAGGGCTGACCGCCCCTCGGCCTCCCTCCCGCCTCTGCCTGTCCGTCCGTCCTCCCTGAGTCAGGACACCGCTTCCTCCGTGAGGCTCCTGGATTCCGGCCTGGGGGACCCACATGTCCCCACTAGCTGTGTTGACCACGAGGATTGTCACCTCAAGAGGCCCCGGAAGACGGACCCCCGGGACGTCAGAATTGGACTTTGTGTGCAGATGGGCCACCGCAGAGCTGCCCGGGCTGAGACGAGGTCCCTGACCTGTGTGCGGGCGTCCTCATGGGGGACATTTGGACCCAGACACACGGGGGAGAAGGCGATGTCACGGCAGAGACAGAGACGGGGCTGGGAGTGGCCTGGGACCGACCGACCCCAGAACCCGCGGCGGAGCTGGCCCCCAGCACCTGGACCTCGGGCTCCAGGCCTGAGAGGAAGCGTCCCCTGTCCCAACCCCGCCCCCCGTCTGGTGTCCTGTGCCGGGGCCACAGGAATCCCACACCTGGCCTGCGGGGCGCGGCGCGGTGCTTGCTGACACCTACGACCGTCACTGGCTGCCTCCCCTCTGGGCATGACGCCCACTCCTCCTCGGGGAGGGACCCAGGGCCCAGGACCCCTGTCCCACACGTCCCCGTCACGGCGACCTCTCCCCCTCCCCCAGCCACCCCTGGGGCATCTCAGGACCCCGAAAGGAGCCGCAGCGGCGTGGTGACCTCGGCGAGTGGCCACAGGCCACCACACCCATCCCCAGACCTGAGTGTGGCCATCTGAGAAGGGACCCACCAGCCCCCCACCAGCCCCCCGACCCAGGCGCCCCGTTTCACAGGGCAGGTCCTCTTGCCGAGTCTCTGGAGGGGGCTGTCGAGCAGGGGTGATGGAGGCCTGTGAACATGTGGGCCGGAGAGGTCCTCCCCAGGAGCCCAGGCGCAGTGAGCCCAGGACGTGCCCATCCCTCCCCTGCTGTACCCCACGGAGTGAGGAGAAAGCCCCAGTGACCCCCAAGAAGAGACATGACACCCAGAGGACTAGACCATCCACAGACCGGGGACTGAGTGTCCACCTCATTTCCCCGGAGAGAACGATGTCTTCACCGGGGCTGCAGACTGGCCCATGTGCCCACAAACACCCAGCTTCAGGGAACCAGCCACACAGAAAACCCCCTTCCAGGGTCCCCTGTGTTAATAGACCCAGCCTTCGGGGGAGGGGGGCTGGCCCGAGCGAGGATGCACGTGCTCCAGCGCCGGACACTCACTGCCCGTCCCCCTGACCCTCCCCCTGTCCCTCTCCTGCTGCCTGTGCTCTCACCCCCTCAGGAACCCTCCTCTCCAGGCTCCGAGCACCCACGTTTCCCACCTCCACCCCGTCACTCTCCACTTCAATGTGCCTGTTTCCCCGCCAGGTGAAGGGGAGGGTGAATGCCCGGCACCGGTGTTTCCAGCGGTGTAGACGGGGCTTCTCTTCTCTTGGCGGCTGGGGTCTGGCCGGACACCAGGTGGTCTCCAGCGGTGCGGGGCTAGGCGCCGCCCAGCCGGAAGCAGCCCTGATCCCGCGCCTGCAGCGCCGCCTGCTGTTCTCTCCGTCCTCCTGTCGGGCACCGTCTTCGCCTTCCCCGCTGCCTCGGAGGGTCCGCCTCCTCCCTGTCCGGCGATCAGCCCCTCCTCCCCACCGCCATCACCGCCAGCTCCACACGCCTCGTCCAGCCTCAGGGATGACCCAGGACCCTCCCTGGGCTCCCCTGCCTGCCCACCCTTGGTCGGTGTCCTCAATCCACCTGCGCGGACAGGTGAGGGTTCCTTCCAGAAGTTCCCAAAGGCTTCACGCCAACATCCTCCCCGAGGTCAATCCCGTGTCCTGTCGGGATGTTCCACTGTCACCAAGCCCCCAACTCCATGGCGAGGGCAGGCATCAGGCCTGCTGCATGCACTGCTATGGGTCCTGCTGTATACACAGGCGTGACCCTGCCCCAGGATGCAGGAAAGGCAGCCCTACCGCAGGATGTGGGGAGACGGACTGACCGCCGGGTGGACGTCCGCTCTCGGCTCACCAGGCAAGGGCAGCCGTGATCTTGCTCCTTAGACCCTTTCTCACCCGACCTGACTGAGACCGGCTTTGTTCCCACCCCCGTTGTCCCTCCATTGGCCTCGCTCTTGTCGTGAGCAGAGTGGGACAGTGTGGTCAGCGGTCACAGGCTGAGGCACACGGGCACTGTGCAACTGCGTGCACCCACGCTGACCACACGCAACGGGCACTGCACCAGGGCCTGTGCACTACAGGTTCACCTGCCCACAGGGAGGCCGGGCCTCTGCTCCTGACTCCGGGAGGTCACCTTGAGTCTGACGGGAGTGTCTGTGCTCTGTGGGCCTCCGCCTCACTCCAGGCTGGTCTGCGCTGACAGCATGATGCATGGTGGGACATCCCTTCCTGAGTCCTGAGGCAGCCCCTCGGGGGCTGGAGGCTGAGGTCAGGCACATGGTGGTCCCCATGCTGACGTGACAGACCCCAATAAATCCTGCACCTCAGGACTCAGGTGGGCTTCCCTGGGCTGCCACAGGTGAGGACGCTGGACCCTGCTCCTCACCTCTGTCCTCGCTGGTTTTAATCTGCATCCTTCACCATAATAAACCCTGATTATAACATCTTCAGGGAGTTCTGGGAGCCTCCAAGAAAAAAGAAGCCAGGGAAGGGGTCTCTGGGTCCCCAGTGCTGCAGTGGGGGTCAGAAGTGGGGGGAGGTCTTGGGCCCTGGAATCTGAAGGGCCCCTCTACCAGGGGAGGGTAGGAGACCCCAGGTGGTAGTTAAGCTGAGTCCAAGGCCCTCCTGGGTAGGAGGCATCCTAGCCCCCGTGGATCCCAAAGAGACCAGCTCCCTCCCCTCAGCCCGCAGGCCTGGTCCCTGCTCTTGAGAAATTCCCTAGGGTGTAGTCCCGGTGCTGGAGGTGCCCCGATGCTGTGGCCTCCTGAGCCTCCAGTGAGGATAACGGGAGCGGGGGAAGACTTGTTCGCAGAAAGGGAGCTTCTGCCAGAACGAAGCCTGGGTCTGCTGCCCCCGACCCCAGGTGCACTGGGGCAGGAATGTGAGGGCGAGGTTCCTTCCCCTCCCAAGACACACAGGCCACATGGGCGCTGGTCACTGGACTCCCACACAATACTAAAATCTCCCACGCAGGACTGTTGGGTGAGAGACACCATTTAAAGACTATTAATGGGGCCGGAGGGGCCCAGGGGGAGAGGCTGGGGGCGGGGAGAGTTGGAAAATCACCCAAGGATGCGCTCTCCCTGCAGCAACCCTCCAGGTGAGCCCAGGTGGAAGTGGACCCCTCAAGTCAGAGCCCTCACGGCTCAGACACCCCCATTCTGGGCCTTTGGGGGACAAATACCCAAGCACCCGCAGTACTTGCTTACCCTGCTGCAGTTAGGGCCTGCCCTGTCTTCTTCATGGCCAAGTTCTCAGCCCTCCCAGAAGGCCTCTTGGGGGCTAATGGGATGGGGTGTCTATGGCAAGAGCAGGGGTCCTTGACTGGATGGGGGTGTCCACAGCAGGGCTGGAGGCCACGTGGCAGGCAGGAGGGCGCCCACCCATCTTGCCGGTCCACACGTCATGGTCATAGGCCCGCACACAGCACCAGGCTGTGGACGTGGTAGACGGTACAGTGGTCAGGGACTGGTCCAGCGCATGCAGGCGTCTGACCGTCACGTGGTCAGTGTGGAGTGTTCACAGGGAGCCCTGGCCGTGCTCCCACACTCCCGGGAAGGACACGTCAGCATGGTCCCTGGAATGACCCTCCCGGGGAGGTCAGCCAGCAGTGCCCCTCACCCAACCTCACTAAGATACCACAAGAAACAAGAGACAACTCCATGCAGAAAGACAGAACATCACCAGCCTGATGCTGCCTGAGGAAGGTCGGCTGGCATCTGGGACCTGGGTGCTATAGTGGGTTGAATGGGGGGCTCCCAAAAGTTATGGCCACGTCATGCCCCCAGAATCTGAGAATGGAACCTTATTTGCAAGTAGGGTCTTTGCAGGTACAATTAGTTACGGATCTGGAGATGAGGTCATCCTGGATCAGGGTGGCCCTAAATCAATGACAGTGTCCTTCTAAGAGACAAGAAGAGAGACACAGAGGAGACAGCAGGTGAAGACGGAGGCAGGGATGGGAGAGATGTGGTCACAAGCTCAGGGATGCCTGGAGCCCCCAGAAGCTGGAAGAGGCAGGCAGGACCCTCCCCTGGAGCCTGCGGAGGGACGGTGGCACTGGGACACCTTGACCTCAGACGTCTGGTCTCCAGGACTGAGAGAGGACAAGTTTCTGTTGCTCTGAGTCTCCGTTTGTGGTCGTTTGTCACAGTTGCCCCGGGAAGCTAATGCAGCTGGTGAGCAGATCCCTGCCCTGATCTAAACCCTCCCGCCTCCCTTTAGGGGCAGCCCCCGGCGCCGGTGCTGTTTGCACAATCCATGTGGTTCATGCTGAGCCCCGGCTCCCCTTGTGGGCACTGGCATTTTGGAGGGTGAGGGCAGACAACACCACGTGACCAGCCCCCAGCCGGGTGCCAAGTCTATAGTGAACTTCCCTGGGGGGACCGGGGGTGGGTAACTGTCATGGTTCTGCCCTTCGTCGCTGGGGGAAGAGACACCCTAGAGACCCTCGAGGGAAGGAGGGGGCATGAAGGGTCATGAGGTGAGCGGAGCAGGGGCCCTCCCTCCCGTGCATCCCTACTGCGTGCTGTGACCCATCTCAGCTGTGAGCACACAAGCCACAAGCATGTGCTGGGTCCTGTGAGCCTCCCAGCCAGTCCCTGAAGGTGAGGGCGGCCCTGCAGACCCTAGCCCTTTCCTCCATGTCTAGTAGGTGGAAGACCCACTTCTCCTTGCCATTCCAGAAGCGGTTCTGGAGCTGATCCGGGAGGGGTTCTGGGGTTTTGCAGGCTGAGCCCTGTTGCTATGAACCCACTTCCCCACAAAAGCATCCAGAGCAAGCTGTTTGCCCTATTGCCTGAATGCCCTCCACCAATATCCTCAGGAAAGAATCAGAGAGGACGCTCACGCACCTGCTCCTCCCCGCGCATGGGGGTCTCGTGGGCAGGCCCCTCCCAGGGCATGGGACCCACCCGGGCAGGCACCCGGCAGGGCTGGGCACACAGGAACCGTGCACGTAGCCCTCGTGGCAGAACACCCCCTGCCCACCTGCTGGTCAGAGCTGACCCTGAGCACCGCAGGGCATGACCTGAACTAACAAACAGCAGCTCCTGGACAGGTCTGTGACCCTGGGCTTCACTCGCGCGACCTCCCTCCACCGGGGCTTCCAGAGGCTTCCGCTGCACCTGGGGCACTGGGCTCCTGTCTCCACCCACCAGCCCTCCTCTCCCTGACTCCTGGGTGCTTCTCAGTAGGGGAGGGTCTTCTTGAAATTGTCCCCCACTCTTGGATGAGATAAAATGATTAGAAAACAAGCCAGAGCTGCAGCCCCTTGTCTATCCTGACCCTCAGGACGCCACGCATGTTCCTTGGACCTGGCCGGTGCGGCAGGGCCCATTTTCTGCATCTACGAGCCCCTGATCAGTGAGGATTGGCTGACCTGGGCAGCCTGACCCGGCCGGCCGGCCCTCCCCAGGTGTGCCTGGGTTGAGCTCTGTATGGACACCCCCTCCAGGCAGCAAGAGACCCTGCAGCTGTGCCTGAGGCCATACTCTCTGGCCCATCAGCGCCGTGGGGCTGGGCTGGTGGGAGGGAGCGAGGGGCCGCAGCCTCGTGGGTGGCCCGGTGTGAGTGGGGCTCTGCCACACCCTCTGCAGGAGCTGCCGGGCTGCTCTGCTACGTAAGGAAGAGGATGTGCCGCCCGTACCTGCCACTGGAAGTTCTTCCCGGGCAGAGGTGAGGAAGCAAGAGAAAAGGCAGGGGGGCCCGGAGAGGAGGGGTAGCTTAGGTAGGGAAATGGAAAGCTTCCAGAAGAGCGCCCGGGGCCAGGACCATCCCGCATGGCCTGTGGGAGCCAACTCAGCAAGCGTGCTGTCGCTGGCGTGGCTCGAAGCCCTTTCCTCCAGCCGGTAAGGCCCGTGCACATGTTTAGGTTTGCTTCCCCGGGAAGGGTGGATAAAGTTCAGGAGCAGCTGACCTGGGGCTCAGCGAAGGTTTGCTCAGAGACGCCTCCGCTCCAGCTTTCCAGTGAGGACGCTTCTTGGTGGAGGTTGCTGGCTGCGTGTGACAAAATTCCCCACTTCTGACCAACCTCAGAATTGTTCATCAGTGTAGCGAGTGTCCTGATAGGGTTGTCATCTGTGTAACTGGCAGGTTCTTAATTAGCAGCGTGAATGGTGACATCAAAGGTCCTGAATCAGGATGGAAATATGTACCCCTCACATGTACGGGTGTAAGAACCTGGGGAGGCCGGGTGCAGCCGGCACCCTTAGGGATGGGCTTCCAACTGACCCTTCAACATTCTGGTGTCCAGCGACTGCTTTAGGATTTCTGGGGCCCAGTGCTGGCTCTAAGGGTTCCGTAATCCAGCGTCTGTCTGCCTTTAGTGAGAGCCACACTTCGAGGATCCTACAGAGCAGGGTCTGTGTGACCGTTCTGTGGCTTCTCTAACAAATGACCACAAGCTGGGTGTTTAAAACAACAGGAATTCATCCTCCCCCAGTCCTGGAGACCACGCATCTGAGATCAAGGTGTCGTAGGACTGAAGTCCCTCCAGAGGCTCCAGGATAGGGTTCTTCCTGCCTTTTCCAGCTTCTGGGGGCTCCAGGCGTCCCCAGGCTTGTGGCTGCATCCCTCCCGTCTCTGCCTCCGTCTTCACATGCCTTCTCCTCTGTGTCTGTGTCTCTCCTCTTCTGTCTCCTACAAGAACACTGTCATTGGATTTAGGGCCACTCTAACCCAAGATGACCTCACCTCGAGATCCTTAACTACATCTGCAAAGACCCTTTTCCCAAACATGGTCCTGTTCACGTGTTCTGGGGGGGACACATCTTTTGGGGCCACCATTCAACCCATTATCTGTGTGTGAAATAACCCTGTCATTTTAGGAGATTACCAAGGTCCCGTATAGACTGGCACACACAGCAGCCATGTGGGTGGGGGTCTGGGGAGAATGAGGACCCTGGAATCACCTGGAAGGGATGAAGTCCTGGCTGCATTAGGTGAGCTCTTCCACCACGGGGCCCGTGGAAACAGCCACTCCACTCTGTCCATGGAAAGGGGCCCAGTGCCAAGTCCAGAAGTGGTTACCTCGCAAAGCTGGCTCTTCTGGGATTTCATCATCAATAGCATCATGTAACCAATAACTACGGGCTTGGAGAAATCGCTTTCTGGTGTGTGATGATGGCACTGTCACTTTAAGCGCATCAAGCCTAGAATAGGAATGTTTGAAGGAGAAGAGTTTGGGAGACTCTGAAGGAATCCTCTTCGGGAGATGGTGAACCAATCCTCCTTGGTTGTCAAGGAAACTGCTTTGAAGCACCATCACCTGAGTGGTGGTCTCAGCGTGAGCTGGGGTTTGAGAAAAGTGTGATGAGATTAAGCCTTACTTTCTGTAACAGCTGGGGAGGGGTTTGTAAAGCACCTTGGCTTTTAGGGCAAAGGTTCTTTGCTGGAACAAAGTGTCTCCCAAAATGGGCTGAGGCTCAAGGTGTCTCTGCCCCCTTCATGCGAGAGTCCAGGGCAGGTGGGTGTCAGGGCCCAGGTTCTGTCCACCTTGTTTCTCCCCCCTGCTTCCGGGTGGAGAGCTCCAACCAGTTGGGTGTGGTGACCACATGGGCACCAAGCCCTCCATCCTAGGATGCAGGCTGGCTAAGGCCCTCACCACCTCCACCCCTTCCCCTTGGTGACAGGAGACACTGTGCCCCAGCTGCAAGGGGTGGGAAGGCTGGGACGTGCAGGGGAGCCATGAGCAGGTAAAAGGAAAATGGGTTCTGATGGGCAGCTGGACAGCTCTGCTGTGAGGGTCGCCCAGACACCAGCACACAGTCTCTGGGTCCTGTGAAATGTGATTACACATCAGCACGAGCTCTTCCATGCTTTGTGGTTCTGGAAATACTATAGCAGGTGGTTCACAGCAGGTGAAGCTAATGCTCTCACTGGAGGTGGTCAAGCCAAAGGTCTGCAGTTCAGACTGAAGGTGCTGATGTACATACAGGACAAAACCATCTCGTGTGAATGTAGTTCGGGCACATTTAACGTGAATGCAGTCGTGTTATGCCTAAATCTTCTATCTTGTGCCTCTCCTCAGGGATCCCCTCCTCAGTTCCTGAGGTTCCTGTAACTCACGTATGGGGGAATGGAGAGTGGCTCTGTCCAGTCTGAGCGCTGAGTTACCCTGTCTGTGAGTCTGCTCGGGGCTGCCATAACGAGTACCACAGACAGGGCAGCTTAAACAATAGACCAGTCTCCTAGTCCTGGATGCTGTCTGAGATCAAGATGCCTGCAGGCTGGTTTCTCCTGAGGCCTCTCCCCTTGGCATATAGACAGCCATCTCTTCTCCCCATGTCCTCACATGGTCTCCCCCTGTGCCTAAATGTGTCCTAATCTCTTCTTGCAGGACATCAGTACTATTGAATTAGGATCCACCCTAGTGACTGCATTTTACCTTGATCACCTCTTTTTTTTTCTCTGTAGAAATACTTTTACTCAGTTGAATGACTCTTACATTTTCAATATCTACAAGCTTCCATTAAAGAAAATATCTAATTGTTTTTTCAAACATAATGAAAAACTGCCTATTATCCCCCTGTGCCCTTTACACAGTAAGTCCCCTACATATGAACGAGTTCCTTTCTGAGAGCGGGTTCGTTATTAGGTTACCCAACCAACACAATCGGCTATACAGTACTGTACTGTAATAGGTTTATAATACTTTTCACACAAATAATACATAAAAAACAAACACAAAAATAAAGAAAACATTTTTAATCTTACAGGGCAGTACCTTGAAAAGTACAGTAGTACAGTACAACAGCTGGCATCAGGGGCTGGCATCGAGTGAACAGGCAAGAAGAGTTACTGACTGGAGGAGGGAGAGGAGGTGGGAGATGGTAGAGCTGAAGGATTATCAGCAGTAGAAAACAGAGGGCAAGCTGCAATTTCACTCACTCCTGACGTGGATGGCACAGGTTCTGGTTCCTTGCTGGATTCAATTCTATGTACCCTCTTGAAAAATGATCCAGTGATGTCTGGGTAGTAGCTCTTTTTATCTCATCATAGATGACACGGTAGCACTGGACTGCATTCTGAACAGCTGCTGCAACCTTTGTGTACCGTTCTACATTCAGGTACTTGCCTCAAAAACTAACAGTGTGTCCTCAAAAAAAAAAAAATCCCCTTGCCATTTCCTGTGTTGTGAATCTCTTTGGTTCTTCAGTTATTCTTCTTCCTCTTGTTCTCTTCCCCCTTTCTCTGGGCCTCCAATTCCATCAGGTCTTCATTAGTAAGCTCCTCATGTTGCACAGCACGATCGCGTCTTTGAAAGTTTGCAACTTGAAGGTTTGTACGTAGGGGGCTTACTGTATAAGAATGCCCTGTGTGTCCATTACATAAAACTCCTATAGAACATTTTATTGGTATTCAGAGCTGAATTGTGTGTTATATTTTGTTGGATAATATAAGCTACATATAATAAACCGTTTATGTCTCCACATAGCAAAGAATTTGTTTCTCCTTATTCACTGAGTGTACAAACAGTAGTTACTGTATTGTAGTTCCTACTATGTGCCAGGAACTGTGTTAGTCACTGAGAGTAAAGCAGTCATAAAATAACAGATACAGGCCATTCTTTCATAAATACGGTGTAGTATAGTACATAAAAATAGACTGTGAACATTCTATGAATGAAAATTTATAAAGTTGTAAGTTCATAGAGCCTAGGAATTCATTATAGTCATGCTAGTTAGGGAAGGGCTCTTGATTAAGTAATATAAAGCAGATATCTAAAGAAGGAAAGTTAGGTAAGTAGGAAAATGATTAAGAGGGGAGAGAAAACAATAGAAGGGAAAAGCCTTCTAAGCAGAAGATACAGTATGAAAAAAGGAACATAGAAGTTTGGGGTAAATTAATGAAATATTGTCTTTTCAGCTCTGGTATCTAAGGGTTGCAAGTAGATCAGTTAGAAGATAAGTCGATAGTAAGAAAGCGGGGAGAGTGCGATGACTACTTGAGCAAGCATGGTGACAGTGGAAAGGAAATAAAGTTGTTCTTAGTGGAATTTTGGAGAGAGATAAACAGATACGACTTAGAGATACATAGGATATAATATGTGAGGGCAAGTAAGTGTGACTTCTCAGTATCTGTCATATTCATAAAGATGAATAGTGGTATCAGTCACTGAGATGATACAAACCCTAGAGGAGACACAGTTAATTTTCTTGCTGGGGAGGACAAGGGAAGAGATTCTGAGCTTATTTGGAATATGTTCAATTTGAGGTAACTTTGGCCTTGATTTAACATATTTCAAATACTCTACTTTGTGCCAAGAAAAGTTTTAGTTCCTTTAGGTATTAAGTGAACAGTTAGAGATGTGAGTCTGGAGCTCAATGAAGAAGTTTAAATATAAATTTGCAAATAATTGGCATATAGATGATGATGGAAGCTTTTTAACAGGAATAAGGTGAGAGTGAGAAGAGAAAAGATACAGCACTGAGTCTTGAGGAACTCCAGTGTTGAGAGGGAGAGAGGTGATAATCTAGAAAAAGATCGAGAAACAGGAGCCAGATATAGCAGAGTAAGATACACACGGCTTGAGCGGCAAAATCCAAGGAAAATGTTTTGCAAAGGAAGTAATTCACCAGACAATTAAGAAACCTAAAAATATGCCTCTGAATTAACCTCCAGAAGGTCCTCAGTAATTAGGGTGAATGTTGTTTTGATGGAATGATTGGAGCACAAGACACCTGAATGGGGTTGAAGAGAAAAAAAAAAAGTGAGAAAGTGGATACAGCATATGTCAACCACTCTAAAGAAACTTCATTGTGAAGAAGGAACTGATGTTGTAGTTTCGGAGGTTACATATGGCCCAATCGACTATTTTAAAGATAATTCGACAATGCTTCATTGACAGTTGAAAGGTTTTATTATACAGTAAGTAGTTGACAAAATAGATTGTGTAGGATTCCTGATAAGGAGGGTGGAGACAACATTGCTGAGGTTCTGAACAGTATGTATAGCGCTGATGCTCCAATATTCTCCAGTAGTACATGTGACCCTTTTTGGAAATGGAGAAAACAGATGATCAAGCTTTAGAATTTGTCCCCTGGGTGCAATGACAATAAAAAAGTGAACGAGGTTTAGCATATTGGCATGAGAGTTATTAAAATAATGAGCCATGGAGCAAAGACTGAATATGGAGGGGTAAATGATGAGGGCAATGGATGGAGATATGGAAATACAGAAAAGTGGAGATTCGCGTGGGATCAAAAGAATGTATGGATGGAAGTAATTCACAAGGGAGCTGAGAAGGTTGGTCTAGAGAGCAAAGGTGAGTGGTAGGAGTCCTATCAGGTGGAACAAGACTTACCTTATGATGTAGGATTATGTGGCTGAGGAAGGAGGGGGAAAAATCATTGGAGATGAAGATATTAAATAACAGAGAGGCTGAATGTTAGGATGCTCACCTATATGGAAAGTGGGGTCACCCAGAATATTGGCAATAAATGGGGTGAGAGGAATACCGGAGTTAGATGCTGACATGCTACAGATAATAGCAGGAAGAGGAATGTTGTGTGGTATAGCACAAGGACACATGCCTCAAAGTGCGGAATATCTACAAGATCTACAAGATTAGTGAGTATAGATCTGGACCTTATACCAACGAACAAACAGAACATCAAGCACAGCAAACAAAGTTGAAGTGCGTATGGGGTGAGTGAATAGTCACCACTGGGTAGGGTTACATATAAAGTAATTCTCAAGGAAGGGGACATACTTCAGTTAAGGCATGAAACACTTAAAAACACATTGATAGTGACAGTATATGACGTTTAGGTGAAGAGCAATAAGGTTACTCAATTAAATCTTATTGAGATGAAGTTGGAGTAGATGATGGATTGAAAGGGGAGGGTGTGGAATTTTGAGTGGGGAAAAGAGGACACTATATGATTTTCAGTGAAGACAGTTTTTGGGTAGTGTGCATAAAATTTAAATAGAGGTTACCATCTGTTTTACATTCCATTCCATTCTGTGGTTCAAAATCCTACAGGGACAACAGGCTCACATCTCCTACCCACTCCCTTAACTCTGACAAAACAACAACTATAATCATCAGGCTTGTTTTTTTGTTTTCCTTTCTTAAGCTAACAGAGGTGAGGATAATTACCAACATGGTAGCAATCCTTAGCCACTGCCTACAAGCATAATTCCTCCTCCATTATTTCAAAAATTGTCATTTTATGAATACATCAGATACTATGCTTGGATACTATAAGACTGGAGCAAGTTAAAATACAGATGGAATCATTTGTGCATATTCATGATCGTTTCTCATTACTGGAGGCTGCCCGTCACTGTATTTTCAAACACATCAGCTTGAAACATTTGGTATTTGCATAAATAGTGTTCATCATGAAAGCATTAACATTGTGTTAGAAGGTGAAGTAAGTGCAATAAATGCATCTGTTTTAACATTATTGATCTCCCTGAAGGGTTTCAGCAAAGCAACATTATTGATCTCCTCTTTAAAAACTCCATCACCAAATACAGCCACATCCTGGGGTCCTGGGGGTTAGGGATTCAGCATATGAATTTTGGGGGACACCATCCTGCTTAGGAACCGACATGTGCCTTGGTCCCTCCTTCCCTCAAGTCACACAGGGATCATGCAATGGCCCAGGGAGAGGCCACTCCTGCAGTGTTTGTGTCCCAGCTGGGGAACCCTTCTCTGCTCTCTTTAATCACGCAGCGGCAGTGCCAGCCCCCTCCTGAGGTGAGCAGTTCTGGAATTTTGTACTGTGTTGCCTGGCCTGCTGAGGTGCTCATTGTCAGGGAACCCAGGAGCCAGCAGCCTAGTAGGGATACGGGGGACTCTCAGGGCCTTGGCATATGTCTCTCTCACCAGACATCCCAGCAAATGAGGGAGAATCTTTGGGGGGATCACAGGAAGGAGAGAGTCACAGTCTCATTTATGCTTCAGAAAGACCACGTTGGGGTGGGATGTGAGATGCACCGGGGGGCAGGGAACTTTGTCAGGGCCTGATGGAGGAACCTGGCACAAGATCGGGCTTGGGCCAGGGCTGTGGGTGTAGAGGGGAATTAGCCTGGGGACGGGCCACAGACTCTGGAGGACGAGCTGACAGTCACTGGAGCACAAGGAGAGTGGGAGCCTGGGAGGCCCCAGTGTTACCAAACCAAACTCGATTCCACGTGCCCATGCGTGGTAAAGCCAGTCTACTGACACCGGGGTGTGGTGAAGGAAAGTGCAGCATTAATTGTAAAAGTGCCAATACAAGCAGGACAGGTGGCTTATGCTTTAAAAACCCCAAACTCCCTGAAGGGTTTCAGCAAAGCAATTTTAAAGGCCAGGTGAGGGAAGGGGGTCGCAGGGTATGTGATCAGCTGGTGCACAATTCTCTGGCTGATGGTGAGGTAACAGGGCCGTTAACTTTGTAAATTCTTAGGCACCAGTAGCTCTGGGGCTACGTGTTCATGATCGTCAAGTAGTTAATTTTTTCCATTTGTTGGTGGTTTTCGTGTCTGTAAAACAGTTCGGGAAGAGTGCATCAGATACTATTATCCAGGTACTTCAGAGAGGAGTTACAACAGCGGATATGAAGGAGGGGTCTGTCCTGGGAAGGCCCCAGAGGGTCCTGCTCGGTTACAGCAGGTGTCTGGGCTCAGCAACCAGGGGCAACTCCTGGGCTGGGGAGCTGCAGGATCCCAGCCCTCTGAGGGGCCTGTTAGCCCCCAAGGTGAGATGGGGGTGCAATGGCTGGACAGAGGCGTCTGGCCTGGGAGAGGGGTCTAGGTTGGAAACGTCACTGGAATCATCGCAGGGAGGAAGAGGAAAGGCCAGGAGGGAGTAGGTGGGTCATAGCAGACTATGTGCAGGTGACAGCGGTCCTGAGAGAAGCAACCCAGACCCAGAAAGGAGTGGCTATCAGGGGCTCAGCTTCATTCTCTTGTTCCTTTGCGAAACTGCTATGACAGTTTGAAACACTGCCAGGAGACTTCTGGTCCCAGCTCTGCCATGGCTTCATGAAAGGGGCCCGGGTGGAAAACAGAACCACTGTAGGCCCTGCTCGTGTCCCCACTGGGAATGAATCCCATCAGGGCACCGGGGCTCACAGACTTCAGGGAACCCCTGCCCTCAGGACTGGTCTTCCTCCTTGCTCTCTCCTGCTGGTCAGAGGCCCAGACACCCACATCCTGGCTCCACCCACCTCAGGGACTGAGTAATATTCCATTGTATACCTGTACAACATCTTCATTTTTCTGTCAATGGACAATTTGGTGGTTTCTCTGTCTTGGCTATTGTAAATAGTGCTGCCCTGAAAATAGGGGTGCATGTGTCCTTTCGAATTACGATTTTCTCTGGATTTAAGCCAGGCAGTGGGATTGCCAGATCCAATGGGAACTCTGTGTTTAGGTTTTTAAGGAACCTCCATACTGTCCTCCACAGTGGCTGCACCAGTTTGCACCCACACCAAAAGTGTAGGAGGGTTCCCTTTTCCCCACGCCCTGTCCAGCGCTTATTCCTTGTAGATTTTTTGATGATGGCCATTCTGACCTGTGTGAGGTGATACCTCATTTTAGTTTTGATTTGCATTTCTTTCATAATTAGTGATGTTGGGTATCTTTCCATGTGCTTATTTTTTATACAGTGTGAGTAAAATTTACCTCTTGTAATTGGCTTCTTGGAAGTTGGCCCTGTTTTGAATTCTTTTCCGATGATCTACCCCAGGGCATTTCTTGAGGGAAGGTGTCATTTCGAGCCCTGCAGGCCTTGCGAAGATTAAGTGCCCATCAACACCGGTTTTTAAGTTGTTGTTACGGGAAAGGGCCACAAGGCGGCAGCATTGGGCATTTCTTCATGCCCAACTCTGGTTACTCGGGCAACCGGAGCCTCAGGGAAAGTCCTCTTCCAGGGTTGTCAATTAGAGTGGAATGTGCCTGAAGAAACACCCAAGGCTTGTGTCTCATTGCTTCTCCCCCATTACCCTTTATCCCCGGGACACATCCCAGCTCCGGAAACACCACTCTGCTGAGGGTGCTGTCATCCGTAGGTGGGGCGACCCTGAGGAAGGAGGCTGGAGGTGGGAACCGCACCACCAGGAGACACGGATCCCAGGATACTTTTTAAAGCTCTTCCAGCCCCGAGGCTCCACCATCCTTTGGGTGCACCAGGCTTGCTTTCGCTGTAGAAGGGCCCGCCTGGATCTGGGGATTGTGGGCTCACGCAGAGGGGAACAGGCACTCCAGGTCCATCGGGGGGGCTCATTGGCTGGCACATCCTCCTCAGCTCCCTCAGCCCCGTGACAGTCCAGCTTTGGGACCCAAGCCTCCTCAGGCTCCAGGGATGTGACACCAGCCCAGGTCGCCAAGGACTGAGGGGAATAGTCAGCATTTCTTTTTCTTTCTTTCTTTTTTTAATGTTTATTTTGAATTGGAGTATTTAGGTTGTGTGGCTTTTTTTAGGTGTACACCAACCTGATTCACTTGTATATAGATGTATGTATGTTCTTTTTTGGGTTCTTTTCCATTATCAGTTATTACAAAGTGTCGAGTAGGGTTCCTTGTGTTACACAGTGGGTCCTTGTTGATTATTTTATAAATAGAACTGTGTATATGTTAATCAAAAACTGCTAATTTCTCCCAGCCCACCACCTTTCCCTTTTGGTAACCATAAGTTTCCTTTCTAAGTCTGTAAGTTTGTCTCTGTTTGTGAAGAAATTCATTTGTATCCATTTTTAGATTCCACCTAGAAGTGATTCATATGATACTTGTCTTTCCCTTTTTGACTTACTTCACTTAGTATGATCATCTCTACTTCCTCCCATGTGGTTAGAAATGGCAATATTTCATGCTTTTTTATGGCTGAGTAATATTCCATTGTGTTTGTGTACCACATCTTCTTTATCCATTCATCTGTCCTTCTACACTTAGGTTGCTTTTGTGTCTTGGCTATTGTACCTAGTGCTGCCATGATCGTGGTGGTGCAGGTGTCTTTTAAAATTTTGATTTTCTCTGAATCTATGCTCAGGCATGGTTTTGATGGGTCACGTGGTACTTCTATATTTAGTTTCTTAAAGAACCTCCATACTGTTCTGCATAGTGGATGCACCGATTTACATTCCCACCAATAGTGTAGGAGGGTTCCCTTCTCTCCACACTCACTCCAGCATCTGTTGTTGTAGATTTTTTGATGATGGCCATTTTGACTGGTGTGAAATGATACCTCACTGGACTTTTGATTTGCATTTCTCTAATAATTAGTGATGCTGAGCATTTTTTTCATGTGCTTTCTGGCCATCTGTATGCCTTCTTTGGAGAAATGTCCATTTAGATCTTTGGCCCATTTTTTTATTGGGTTGTTTGTTTTCTTGATATTGAGCTGCTTGAGCTGCTTGTATGTTTCAGAGATGAATTCCTTGTGGGTATCTTCGTTTGCAAATATTTTTTCCCATTCTGAGTGTTGTCTCTTTTTTTTCATTTATGATTTCCTTTGCAAAAGGAAAACGTTTGAAGGTTAATTTGGTCCCATTTGTTTATTTTTGTTTTATTTTTCATTATTCTAAGAGGTGTATCATAAAAGAACTTGCTGTGATTTATGTCAAAGCCTGGTCTGCCTATATTTTCCTCAAGAGTTTTATAGTATCCGTCCTTACATTTAGGTCTTTAATCTATTTGGAGTTTATTTTTGTGTATGGTGTTAGGGAGTATTCTAATTTCATTCTCTTTTTAATTGTTTAAGGAAACTCCATGCTGTCTGCCACAGTGGCTTTTACCAATTTACATACATTACCAGCAACAGTGTAAGAGGGTTCCCTTTTCTCCACACTTTCTCCAGCATTTCTTGTTTGTAGACTTTTTGACGATGGCCATTCTGACCAGTGTGAGGTGATACCTTGTTGTAGTTTTGACTTCCACTTCTCTAATATTTAGTGATGTTGAAATCTTTTCAGGTGATTTTTTAAAAACACTGTGAGTAAAAGTTACCTCTTGCATTTGTCTTCTTGAACATCTGCCCTGTTTTGAATTCTTTTTCGATGACCTACCCCAGGACATTTCTTGAGGGCAGGTGTTTTTTCACTTACAGCCCAGCAGGCCTTGTGAATATTAAGTGCCCATCAGTACATTTTAAAGTTGGTGTTAACAGATAACGGCCACCAGGAGGCAGCATTTCTTCAGGCCCAACATTTTTCTTTTTTGTAATTTCATTGTTATTTTATATTGAAGTAGAGTTGATTTCCAATGTTGTGTTTGTTTTAGGTGTACAGAACCTTGATTCAGTTATACATAGACGTATATCTGTTCTTTTTCAGGTTCTTTTCCCATATAGGTTATGACAGTGTTTTCAGCAGAGTTCCTTGTGCTCTTCAGCAGGTCCTTTTTGATTATCTGTTTGACATATATTAGTGTGTATCTGTTACTCCCAACCTCCTAATTTATCACTCTCCCTACCTTTCCTTTTTGATAATCAGAAGTTGGTTTTCTAAGTCTGTGAGTCTGTGTCTATTTTGTTAATTAGTTAATTAGTATGAATTTATAGGTTCTACCTGTAAGTGACATCTTAGGATATTTGTCTTTCTCTTTCTGACTCACTTAACTTACTAAGATTATCTCTAGGTCCATAGGTGACTGCAAATGGCATTATTTCATTTTTTTCATGGCTGAGTCATATTCCCTGTGTACACATATCACTTCTTTATCCATTCATCTGTTGATGGACATGTTGCTTGCTTCCACGTCTTGGCTATTGTAAATAGTGTTGTAGTGCCCGCTTGGGTGCATGTGTCTTTTTCAATTCTGGTTTTCAAACCTATACTCATAAAAGTGGGACTGCCGGATCATACGGTAGCTCTATTTTTACCTTTTAAAGCCACGTCTATAATGTTCTCTATAGCAGCTGTTACAAATTACATCCCAGCAGCACCACAGGAAGGTCACCTTTTCTTAACCCTCACTCTAGCACTTATTGCCTGTAGTCTTTGAGATAATGGCCATTTTGACATGTGCATGGGGGTGTCTCTTTGTAGTTTTTTTTTTAAATTAATTAATTAATTTATTTATTTTTGGCTGTGTTGGGTCTTTGTTTCTGTGCAAGGGCTTTCTCTAGTTGTGGCAAGCGGGGGTCATTCTTCATCACGGTGTGCGGGCCTCTCACTATCGTGGCCTCTCTTGTTGCGGAGCACAGGCTCCAGATGCGCAGGCTCAGTAGTTGTGGCTCACAGGCCTAGTTCCTCCGTGGCATGTGGGATCTTCCCAGACCAGGGCTCAAACCCGTGTCCCCTGCATTAGCAGGCAGACTCTCAACCACTGCACCACCAGGGAAGCCCCCTCTTTGTAGTTTTGATTGGCGAGTCTCTAATAATTTGCTATGATGAGCATCATTTCATGTGCTTTTTTTAAAAAATGGAGTGAGTTGTATTTATTTGTTGATATTTTCTTCTTGACAGTTTGCACTGTTTTTAATTATTTTCGATTATATGCCACTGGAAATTTTTTGAGGGTAGGTATAGTTTAGAGCCCAGCAGTCCTTGTGAATATTAAGTACCCATAAGCAACGGTTTTCAGGTTGCTGTTGCCAGAAATGTCCACAAGGCAGCAGGATTTCTTCACGCATAACTCTGGTGAGTCCGGCAACCTAGTAGAAGTCCTATTTTGAGGTTGTAATTGGAGTGGAAATTTCCAGAAAAAACACCCAGTAGCTTGTGTCTAGTTAGGTCTTCTATCTATTAAATTAATTTCTATTTTTTATTGGAGTAACATTGATATACAATGTTGTTTGGGTTGCAGGTGTACAAAAACATTCTCATTTATGCATACACATATATCTAATCATCTTTGGATCCTTTTTTCATATAGGTTATTAGAGAGTGTTGATAGACATCCCTTGGTATATATAGGTCCTTGCTGAGTATCTATTTTATATGAAAGAGTTTGTGTTTTCAATCCAATCTTCAGAATTTATCCCTTGCCCACTTCTTTACACTTTGGTAAACTTAGGTTGTTTCTTTTTTTTAAGTCCCTGAGAGAGTTTATGTGTTCTCAATTATTTTAATGGTGTGTATTTTTAGACTCCACCTATAAGTGATATCATATAATACTTATCTTTCTGATTCTGACTTACCTTACCTAATATGATTATCTCTAGGTTTATCTATGTTCCTGCAAATGGCATTATTTCATTCATTTACATGGCTGAATCATATTCCACTGCTTACATGTATCACTTCTTTTTATCTGTTCATTGGACATTTTGTGTGTCCATGGACATTTTGTGTGTCTCCACATCTTGAGTATTGTAAATGGTGCTGCACTGCACAGTGCATGTGTCTTTTCAATTCTGTTTTTTTCCACATATACTCTTAGGGGTAGCACTGCTGGATCATGTGGTAGCTCTGTTTTTACCTTTTAAGGCACTTCCTTAAACTTCTCTGTAGTGGCTGTTACCATTTACATCCCAGCAGCACCATAAAAGGATTTCCTTTTCTCCATGCCCTCTCCACCATTTATTCACTGTAAATTTTGGTGATGGCGTTTTAGACTAGTGCAAGGTGATCCCTCGTTGAAGTTTTGATTTGCATGTCTCTGCTAATTGCTATGTTGACCATGTTTTTATGGGCTGTTTTTCTTCATAATCAGTGTGAGTAGAATTTACCTGTTGAAATTGCCTTCTTGAAAGTCTGCCCTGTTTTCAATTATTTTCGAGCACTTACTCCTGGACATTTTTTGATGGCAGGTATCATATAGAGCCCAGCAGTCCTTTTGAATATTAAGTACCCATAAGCAATTGTTTTGAGGTTTCTCTTGTGGGAAACGGCCACAAAGCTGCAGGATTTCCATGGGGCCAAACTTTGTTATGCTGGCCAACAGAGCCTTTTGGGAAATCCTGTTTGTTGCTTGTAAATTAGAGTGGAATGTGCCAGAACAAACCTCCAAATCTTGTGTCTCATTGCCAGTTTTTAAATTAGATTAATTTTTATTTTTATTGGAGTAACATTGATATACAATGTTGCATATGTTGAAGGTTTACAGAATCATTTTCAGTTATACATATACATATATATATAGGCATGCTCAGCTTCTTTTCCCCTGTAGGTTATTAGAGAGTGTTGATAGCCCTTCCTTGGTATACATAGATCCTTGTTGAATATCTGTGTTATATGAAATAGTTTGTATTTGTTAATCCCATCTTTGTAATTTATACCTTGACCCCTTGTGTCTCCTTTGATAATCATATGTTGGTTTCTAAGTCCCTGAGTCTGTTGATTTTTTCTCCATAATTTCAGTGGTGTGTATTTTTAGATGCCACTTATAAGGGATATAATACACTATTTGTCTTTCTGATTCTGACTTACTTTACTTACTATGATTATCTCTAGGTTAATCTATGTTCCTGCAAATGTCATAATTTCATTCTTTTACATGGCGGAGTCATATTCCATTGTGTACATGTATCACTTCTTTTATCCGTTCATCTGTCCATGGACATGTTGTATGTCTCCACGTCTTGGGTATTGTGAACGGTGCTGCAGTGCACTCTTCGGTGCGTGAGTCTTTTCGAATTATCTTTGTTTCTGCGTATACTCTTAGGGGTAGCACTGCTGGATCATGCGGTAGCTCTATTTTTACCTTTTAACGGCACTTCCACAATGTTCTCTATAGTGCCTGTTACCATTTAAAGCCCACCAACACCATAAATGGATTTCCTTTTCTCCATGCCCTCTCCACCATTTATTCATTGTAAATTTTGGTGATAGCATTTTAGACTGGTGCAAGGTGATCCCTCGTTGAAGTTTTGATTTGTATGTCTCTGCTAATTGCTATGTTGAGCATGTTTTCATGGGCTGTTTTCTTCATAATCAATGTGAGCAGAACTTACCTGCTGAAATTGCCTTTTTGAAAGTGTGCCCTGTTTTCAATATTTTTGAACAATTACCCCTGGACATTTTTTTGAGGACAGGTATCATTTAAAGCCCAGCAGTCTTTGTGAATATTAAGTGCCAATAAGCAATTGTTTTGAGGTTCCTTATGCAGGATACGTCCACAAGGCACAGGATTTCCTAGGTCCCAACACTCCTTACTCTGGCAAAAAGAACCTTAAGGGAAATCCTGTCTGGAGATGGAAAATTGGAGTGGAATGTGCCAGAACAAACCCCCAAAGCTTGCATTTCATTACCACTTTTTAAATTAGATTAATTTTTATCTTTTATTGGAGAAACATTGATATACAATGTTGTGTTTGTTGCAGGTATAGAGAATTTGTTATACATATACATATACATATCTATGCATCTTCGGTTTCTTTTCCCATATAGGTTATTAGAGAGTGTTGGTAGCCCTTCCTTGGTATACATAGATCCATGTTGAATATCTGTTTTATAAGAAATAGTTTGCATTTGTTAATCCCAACCTCCTTATTTATCCCTTGACCCCTTCTGTCCCCTTTGTTAACCCTATGTTTGTTTTCTAAGTCCCTGAGCCTGTGTATGTGTTCTCAATTTGCTAAATGGTGTGTATTTTTAGATTCCAACTATATGTTATATCATATATTAGTCTTTCTGATTCTGACTTATTTATTTAGTATGATTACCTCTAGGTTTATCTATGCTCCAGCAAATGGCATAATTTATTCATTTACATGGCTGAATCATATTCTGTTGCATACAGGTGTCATTTCTTTTTATCTATGCATCTGTCCATGGGCATTTTGTGTGTCTCCACATCTTGGGTATTGTGAATGATGTTGCAGTGCACACTTGGGTGCACATGCCTTTTCAAATTCTGGTTTTTCCGCATATACTCTTAGGGGTAGCACTGCTGGAACATGTGGTAGCTCTATCTTTACCTTTTAAAGGCACTTCCATAATGTGCTCTACAGTGGCTGTTACCATTTACATACCACCAGCACCATAAATGGATTTCCTTTTCTCCATGCCCTCTCCACCATTTATTCATTGTAAATTTTGGTGATGGCATTTTAGACCGATGCAAGGTTATCCCTCATTGTAGTTTTGACCTGCATGTCTATGCTATTTGCTATTTTGAGCATGTTTTTATGG
Source organism: Balaenoptera acutorostrata (assembly GCF_949987535.1). NCBI lineage: Eukaryota > Metazoa > Chordata > Mammalia > Artiodactyla > Balaenopteridae > Balaenoptera > Balaenoptera acutorostrata. Next base: position 19,906,336 of record NC_080068.1, on the reverse strand, counting down.
GCTGTTTTTCCTCATAAACAGTGTGAATAGAATTTACCTGCTGAAACTGCCTCTTGAAAGTCTGCCCTGTTTTCAATTATTTTCAAACACTTAACCCTGGACATTTTTTTGAGAGCAAGTATCATTTAAAGCCCAGTAGTCCTTGTGAATAGTAAGTGACCATAAGCAATTGTTTTGAGATTGCTTTTGCAGGAAAGGGCCACAAGGCAGCAGGATTTCATTGGGCCCAACACTCATTATTCTGGCAAGGAGAACCTTAAGGGTAATCCTGTTTGGAGCTTGTAAATTTGAGTGGAATGTGCCAGAATAAACCCTCAAATCTTGTGTCTCATTACCATTTTTTATTTAGGTTAATTTTTATTTTTTACTGGAGTAACATTGATATACAGTGCTGTGTTGCAGGCACAGAGCACATTTCTAAGTCATACATACGTCTATGAATCTTCAGCTTCTTTTCCCCTGTAGGTTATTAGAGAGTGTTGATAGCCCTTCCTTGGTATACAGAGATCCTTGCTGAATATCTGTTTTATATAAAATAGTTTGTATTTGTTCATTCCAATGTCCTATTTTATCCCTTGACCCCTTCTCTCCCCTTGATAACCATATGTTTTTTTTTAAATCCCTGAGTGCGTCTATGTGTTCTAAATTTGTTCAGTGGTGTGTATTTTTAGATTCCAACTATAAGTGATATCATATGATATTAGTCTTTCTGATTCTGAGTTATTTATTTAGTATGATTACCTCTAGGTTTATCTATGTTCCTGAAAATGGCATAATTTATTCATTTACATGGCTGAATCATATTCCACTGCTTACACGTATCACTTCTTTTTATCTGTTCATCTGTCCATAGACATTTTGTATGTCTCCACATCTTGGGTATTGTGAATGGTGCTGCAGTGAATGCTTGGGTGCATGTGTCTTTTTGAATTCTGGTTTTTTCCACATATACTCTCAGGGGTAGCATTGTTGTATCATGTGGTATTTCTATTCTTACCTTTCAAAGGCACTTCCATAATGTTCTCTATAGGGACTGTTGCCATTTACATCCCACCAGCACCATAATTGGATTTCCTATTCTCCATGCCCTCTCCACCATTTATTCATTGTAAATTTTGGTGATGGGGTTTTAGACTGGTGCAAGGTGATCCCTCGCTGTAGTTTTGATTTGCACCTCTCTGTTCATTGCTTCTTGAGCATGTTTTTATGGGCTCTTTTTCTTCATAATCAGTGTGAGTACAATTTACCTGTTGAAATTGCCTTCTTGAAAGTCTACCCTGTCTTCAGTTATTTTCGAACACTTGCCCCTGAACATTTTTTGAGGGCAGATATCATTTAGAGCCTAGCAGTCCTTGTGAATATTAAGTACCCATAAGCAATCGTTTTGAGGTTCCATTTCCGGGAGATGGTCATAAGGTGCAGGATTTCCTCAGGCCCAACTCTGGTTACCCCGACAAACAGAGCCTTAGGGGAAATCCTATTTGGGGCTTGTAAATTAGAGAGGAATGTGCCAGAACAAACCCCCAAATCTTGCATCTCATTACCACTTTTTAATTAGATTAATTTTTATTTTTTATTGGAATAACGTTGATATACAATGTTGTGTATGTTTACAGAATCATTTTCTGTTACACATATACATATATCTATGCATGTTTGGCTTCTTTTCCCATGTAGGTTATTAGAGAGTCTTGATAGCCCTTCCTTGGTATACGTAGATCCTTGTTGATTATCTGTTTTATACGAAATAGTTTGTATTTGTTAATTCCATCTTTGTAATTGATCCCTTGACCCCTTCTGTCCCCTTTGGTAACCATATGTGTGTATTTTAACTCCCTGAGTCTGCTAATGTTTTCTCAATAATATCAATGGTGTGTATTTTAGATTCCGCCTATAACTGATATCATATACTATTTGTTTATCTGATTGTGACTTACTTTACTATGTATGATTATCTCTAGCTTAATCTATATTCCTGTAAATGTCATAATTTCATTCTTTTACATGGCTGAGTCATATTCCATTGTGTACATGTATCACTTTTTTTATCTGTTCATCGGTCCATGGACATTTTTTATGTCTCCACATCTTGGGTATTGTGAATGGTGCTGCAGTGCACGCTTGGATGCAGGAGTCTTTTCGAATTCTGTTTTTTTCCACATATACTCTCAGGGGTAGCACAGCTGGATCATGCGGTAGCTCTATTTTTACCTTTTAACGGCACTTCCATGATGTTCTCTATAGTGGTTGTTACCATTTAAAGCCCACCAACACCATAAATGGATTTCCTTTTCTCCATGCCTTCTCCACCATTTATTCATTGTCAATTTTTGATGATGCCCTTTGAGACCGGTGCAAGGTGACCCCTTGTTGTAGTTTTTATTTGCATGTCTCTTATAATTGCTATGTTGAGCATGTTTTCATGGCCTTTATATATATATATATATATATATATATATATATATATATATATATATATATACACTGTATATATATATATATACACTGTATATATATATATATATATATATATAGTGTATATGTTTTTTTTCTAAGTCCCTGACTCTGTTTCTCTGTTCTCAATTTGTTCAGTAGTGTGTATTTTTAGATTCCACCTATAAGTGATATCATATGATGTTAGTCTTTCTGATTCTGACATAGTTTACTAAGTATGGTTATCTCCAAGTCTATCTATGTTCCTGCAAATAGCATTCTTTCATTCTTTCACATGGCTATGTCGTATTCCATTGCGTACATGTATTACTTCTTTATCCATTCATGTGGCCATGGACATTTTGTTTGCCTTGTCTTTGTAATCACATTTACTCTGTAAATAATAAAAATTAAATTAAAAAAAACAAACAAGAAGTTATGAGACATAAGCTTTGTGGGCTTGCCCTGGAACATTCCACTCTAATTTACAACCTAGGAACACAACTTCAAGGAAGGCTCTGTTGCCCTGGTAAAAAGGATTTGGGAATGTAGAAATCATGCCAATTTTTGGCCTTTTCTGTGACAGCAGATTTCAATACAGTGCTAATCATTGCTTAATATTCACAAGGCCTCCACGGCTGTAAATGACACCTTCCCATCAAAAATGTCCTGGGGACAGGAACTGACAAAAAATTTCAAAACAGGGCAAACTTTCAAGAGGTAAATTTTTTTCTTGTATTTTTTAAAGAAATAAAAATAACATGGAAAAATGCTCAACATCACGAATTATTAGAGACATGCAAATCCAAACTACAAAAACGTATCACCTCACACCAGTCAGAATGGCCATCAGCAAAAAGCCTACAAACAGTAAATGCTGAAGGGGTTGCAGAGAAATGAGTACCCTAGATGATGTTGGTGGGATGTAGACTGTAAGAGCCACTAATGAGAGTAGAATGGAAGTGCCATGAAAAGGTTAAAATTGAGCTGCCATATGATCCTGCCAACCCACTCCTGGGCCTATAACATGAGAAGAGCACAACTGAAAAGACACAGGCACCCAAACGTCCACTGCAGAAAGATTTACAATAATCAAGACATGGAACTAACCAAAATGTTCATCCACACATGAATGGACACTGAAGAAGTGGTACATGTACACAGTGGAATATTAGCCACAGAGAAGAATGAAACAGTGCCCATTGCAGCACAGTAGATGAGCCAAGAGATAATCATATTATGTGAAGTAACTCAGAAAGAGAAAGACAAATATCCTATGACATCATTTATAGGTTTATCTAAAAATAGATAACAATAAACATATTTCCACAGAGAAAGACACTCACAGACTTAGAAGACAAACTGATGGTTAACCAGAAGGAAAGGTGGGAAGAATGGGTAAATAGGATACCGGATTAACATACATGTACTAAAACATATATAATCAGCAAAGACCTCCACGTACCAAGGGAGGTCTACTCAACACTCTGTAATAACTTATATGGATACACGATCCAAGGATGAATAGATATATGTATATGTATATGTATATGTATATGTATATGTATATGTATATGTATAAATGAACCAGATTCTGTATACCTAGAACAAACACAACATTGTAATCAAATTTACTCCGATAGAAAATCAAAATTAAATTTAAAAAAAAAAGAAGTAATGAGACATAAGCTTTTGGGGGTTTGTCCTGGCACATTCTACTCTAAATGACAACCTAGGAACACAACTTCCAGGAAGGCTCTTTTGCCCTAGTGACCAGAATTGGGAATGTAGAAATCCTGCCACCCTGTGGCCTTTTCCCGCAACAGCAGCTTTAAAACCAGTGCTAATGTTCACATAATATTCACAAAGATTGCAAGGCTGTAAATGACACCTGACCTCAAAAAAGGTCCTACGGTCTGGAATCCACAAAAAAATTCAAAACAGGGCAAATTTTCAAAAGGACAATTTCAAAAGGCAAATTTTTCTCATTTTCTTTTTTTAAAAAAGACATTGAAAAATGCTCAACATCACGAATTATTAGAGACATGCAAATGAAAACTACCAAAAAACTTTCACCTCACATCAGTAAGCATGGTCATCTGCAGAAATCTACAAACAATAAATGCTGAAATTGTTTTGGAGAAATGCGTATCATCTATGCTGTTGGTGGGACATTAACTGGTAAGAGACACTAATGAGAACAGAATGGAGATGCCTTAAAAGGTAAAAATTGAGCTACCATATGATCCAGCAGACCAACCACTGGGCCTATAACCAGAGAAGACCAGAATCGAAAAGACACAGGCATCCAAGCGTCCACTGCAGCAATATTTACAATAGCCAAGACATGGAAGCAACCAAAATGTCCATCAACAGATGAATGGACAAAGAAGAGGTGGTACATGTACACAATAGAACATTAGCCACAAAAAAGAATGAAACATTGCCCTTAACAGCAAAATAGATGAGCCTAGAGATAATCATACTATGGCAGTAAGTCAGAAAGAGAAAGACAAATATCCTATGATATCATTTATAGGTGTTATCTAAAAATTGATACCAATGAACATCTTTCCACCGAGAAAGACACTCACAGACTTAGAAAACAAAATTATGGTTAACCAAATGGAAAGGTGGGAGGAATGGATAAATTAGCATGTTGGGGTTAACATACATATACTAATACAGATAAAGTACATAGATCCAGAAGGACCTACCATATTCCAAGGGAAGTCTACTCAACACTCTTTAGTAACCTACATGGGAACAGGATCCTTAGATGAATAAATTTATGTATATGTATAAGTGAACCAGACTCTGTACGCCTAGAACAAACACAACATTGTAATCAAATTTACTCCGATAGAAAATAAAAATTAAATTAGAAACCAAACAAGAAGTAATGAGATATAAGTTTTGGGGGTTGTTCTGGCACATTCCACTCCAATTTACAGCCTAGGAACACGACTTCCGGGAAGGCTCTGTTGCCCTAGTAACCAGAGTGGGAAATGCAGAAAACCTGCTCCTTTGTGGCCGTTTCCCACAACAGCAGCTTTAAACCTAGTGGTAATGGTCACTTTATATTCACAAGGACTGCAGGGCTGTAAATGACATCTGCTTTCTAAAAGTGTCATGAGGTTGGGAATTGACAAAAAAATTCGAAACACAGCAAATTTTCAAGGAGACGATTTCAAGAGGTAAATTTTACTCACACTTTAAAAAAAAAAAGGACATGGCAAAATGCTCAACGTTACCAATTATTAGAGACATGCCAATCCAAACTATAAAAAAGGGGGGGGGGAGAAGGAATGAGACACAAGCCCTTGGGTGTTTGGACAGGCACATTCCTCTCTCATTTCCAGTCAGGAAAAGGACTTTCTCTAAGGCTCCAGGTGGCCCCAATTACCAGAGGGGGGTCATGAAGAAATCCTGCCACCTTGTGGCCGTTTCCTGAAACAACAACTTGAAAACTGGTGCTTGGGGGCACTGCATATTCACAAGGCCCTTGAGGCTGTAAATGACACCTGCGTCTTGGGGTTAGTTATAGAAAACAACTTCAAAACGAGGCAGAATTTCAGGAACCAGATATCAACATGTAAATTTCCGTCACAATGATATTTTTTTAAAAGTACTCCAGAAGCTGCGCAATATTGGAAATTATAGGCTAATTCAAAAAAGACTACAATGAGGTATCACCTCTCACCAGTCAGAACGACCATCACCACAAAGTCTCAAAAGAAGAAAACCTGGGGAGAGCATGAAGAAAAGGGAACCATGTTACATTGTTGCTGGGAATAAAATTTGCTAACAGGCCCTCTGAGAACTGTATGGAAGTTCCTTAAAAATCGAAAAATAGAGCTACCAGAGGATCCAGCAATTCCACTGCTGGGCGTAAATCCAGGGAAAGCCAGAAATCGACAAGACACATGTACCCCAGCGTTCACTGTAGCACCGTTTACAAGAGTCTAGACTTGGAAGCAACAAAAGTGTCCATCGAAGGATGAATGGATAAGCAAGATATTGTACATATATACAATGGAATATTACTCAACCATGAAATGAATGAAATAAGGTCATCTGCAGCAACTCAGATAGACCTTGAAACACTCATACTAAGTGACATAAGTCAGACAGAGAAGGTAAATTTCATGTGATATCACTTATAAGTGGAATCTAAAAATTGATACAAATGAACTAACTTACAAAACAGACACAGAGGGACAGACTCAGAAGATAAACTTATGGCTACCAAAAGGAAAGGTTGCGGGGAGACAAAAATTAGGTGGTTTTAATTCGCATCCATACCCTTATGTAGAGAAAATAGATAATCAATAAGGACCTACCGTTGAGCACAGGGAACTCAACCCAACACACTATAATTTCATAAATGGAAAAATAATCCAAAAAAGAATATATAGATGTATCTGTATAAGTGACTCCAGCTGCTGTACAACAAAAAGAAACACAACATTGTAAATCAGCTATACTCCATTATAGATTAACAATTAATAAAAAAAAAACAAAGAGAAAGGGTTACTAAACTGGTTCAGGCGCAGTGACGAAACACGGCCTCACATCCCTGGAGCAAGAGCTGGCTCAGGTCCCAAGGCTGCACCGTCAAGGAGCTGAGGGAGCTGGGGAGGGAGAGCCAGCAAGTGCGACCCCCTTGGATTGTACTGCCTGGTCCCCACTATATGGGTCCAAAATCTCCAGGTCCAGGGGAGCCCCCCCCACCACAGCTAAAATATGCCTCGGACACTGAAATGATGGTGGACCTCTGGGCTGGAAGAGATCTGGTCCCCTCATTTGCTGGCATAGGGGTTCCCACCTATATCCTTAAATTTTTAGATTTGTCCCACCAGCGGAAGACAGCACCCTCAAGGCGGATCTGCATGTCTTGGAATTGGACCAGTTGGATCTGCATGACGGGAACTGGGGGAGAAGGAATGAGACCCAAGCCCTTGGGTGTGTGGACAGGCACATGCCACTCTAATTTTCAATCAGGAAGGAACTTTCCCTGCTCAGGTTGCCACATTAACCAGAGAGGGGCTTAAAGCAATCCTGCCGCCTTGTGGCCGTTCCTGAAACAACAACTTGAAAACCGGGGCTTAGGGGCACTGAAATTCACAAGCCTGCAGGTGTGTAAATGACACCTGTACTCGAAAAATGTCTTAGGGTAAGTAATAGAAAAGGACTTGAAAACAAGGCAGAATTGCAGGAACCAGATTTCAAGAAATAGATCTGACTCACACGGTTTTAAAAAGAAAAAGCACATGAAAAGCTGCTCAACATCGTCAATAATTGGGTTGCCCAAAAGGTGCATTCGGTTTTTCCATAACATATTATGGAAAAAGCCGAACGCACCTTTTGGCCAACCAAATATGTGGGAAATGCAAATCATCACTTCAAAGAGGTATCACCTCGCGCCAGTCAGAATAGCCATCATCACAGTGTCTGAAAACAAGAAATGCTGGAGAGGGAGGGGAGAAAGGAGATCTCTGGTCCACTGATGTAAATTGCTTTCAGCCACTCTGGAGAACAGTATGGAGTTTCCTTAAAAATCTAAAAAGTAGAGCTACAGAGCATATGGCACTTCCACTCCTGGACGTATGTCTTGGAAACCCATAAATCAACAAGACACAGGTACTCCAGGGTTTAACGCAGCCCTGTTTACAAGAGCCTTGACTTGGAAGCAACCTAAATGTCCTTGGATGGAAAATATGGATAAAGAAGATGTGGTGAGGAAAAAAGGGAGAGACTCCCGCACAGAGGCTCGGCGCCGAGCAGCACTCACCAGCCCGAGAGGCTTGTCTGCTCCCCCGCCGGGGCGGGCGGGGCTGGGAGCTGAGGCTCGGGCTTCGGTCGGCTCGCAGGGAGAGGACTGGGGCTGGCGACGTGAACACAGCCTGAAGGGGTTAGTGCGCCACGGTGAGCCGGGAGGGAGTCCGGGAAAAGGTCTGCAGCTGCCGAAGAGGCAAGAGACTTTTTCTTGCCTCTTTGTTTAGCTGCGCGCAAGGAGAGGGGATTCAGAGCGCCGCCTAAACGAACTCCAGAGAAGGGAGTGAGCCGCGGCGATCAGCGCGGACCCCAGAGACGGGCGTGAGACGCTAAGGCTGCTGCTGCCGCCACCAAGAAGCCTGTGTGCGAGCACAGGTCACTCTCCACACCGCCCCTCCCGGGAGCCGGTGCAGCACGCCACTGCCAGGGTCCCGGGATCCGGGGACAACATCCCCGGGAGAACGCACGGCGCGCCTCGGGCTGGTGCAACGTCACGCCGGCCTCGGCCACAGCAGGCTAGCCCCGCCTCCCCTGTACCCCTCCCTCCCCGCGGCCTGGGTGAGCCAGAGCCACCGAAGCAGCTGCTCCTTTAACCCCGTCCTGTCTGAGCGAAGAACAGATGCCCTCAGGCGACCTACACGCAGAGGCGGGTCCAAATCCAAAGCTGAACCCCAGGAGCTGTGCGAACAGGGAAGAGAAGGAGAAATCTCTCCCAGCAGCCTCAGAAGCAGCGGATTAAAACTCCACAAACAACTTGATGTGCCTGCATCTGTTGAATACATGAATAGACAACGAATCATCCCAAATTCAGGAGGTGGACTTTGGGAGCAGGAGATATTAATTTTTCCCCTTTTCCTTTTTTTTGTGAGTGTATATGTATATGCTTCTGGGTGAGATTTTGTCTGTATAGCTTTGCTTTACAATAGCTTTATTTTACTTCACTATATTATAGCCTCTTTCTTTCTTTCTATCTATTTTTTCTCCCTTTTACTCTGAGCCGTGTGGATGAAAGGCTCTTGGTGCTCCAGCCAGGCATCAGGGCCGTGCCTCTGAGGTGGGAGAGCCAACTTCAGAACACTGGTCCACAAGAGACCTCCCAGCTCCACGTAATACCAAATGGCAAAAATCTCCCAGAGATCTCCATCTCAACATCAAGACCCAGCTTCACTCAACGACCAGCAAGCTACAGTGCTGGACACCCTATGCCAAACAACTAGCTAGACAGGAACACAACCCCATCCATTAGCAGAGAGGCTGCCTAAAATCATAATAAGGCCACAGACACCCCAAAATACACCACCAGACGTGGACGTGCCCACCAGAAAGACAAGATCCAGCCTCATCCACCAGAACTCAGGCACTAGTTCCCTCCACCAGGAAGCCTACACAACCCACTGAACCAACCTTAGCCACTGGGGACAGATACCAAAAACAATGGGAACTACGAACCTGCAGCCTGTGAAAAGGAGACCCCAAACACAGTAAGATAAGCAAAATGAGACGACAGAAAAACACACAGCAGATGAAGGAGCAGGCTCAAAACACACCGGACTTAACAAATGAAGAGGAAATAGGTAGTCTACCTGAAAAAGAATTCAGGATAATGATAGTAAGGATGATCCAAAATCTTGGAAATAGAATAGACAAAATGCAAGAAACATTTAACAAGGATGTAGAAGAACTAAAGAGGAACCAAGCAATGATGAAAAACACAATAAATGAAATTAAAAATACTCTAGATGGGATCAATAGTAGAATAACTGAGGCAGAAGAAAGGATAAGTGACCTGGAAGATAAAATGGTGGAAATAACTACTACAGAGCAGGATAAAGAAAAAAGAATGAAAAGAACTGAGGACAGTCTCAGGGACCTCTGGGACAACATTAAACGTGCCAACATTCGAATTATAGGGGTACCAGAAGAAGAGGAGAAAAAGAAAGGGACTGAGAAAATTTTTGAAGAGATTATAGTTGAAAACTTCCCTAATATGGGAAAGGAAATAGTTAATCAAGTCCTGGAAGCACAGAGAGTCCCATACAGGATAAACCCAAGGAGGAACACGCCAAGACACATATTAATCAAACTGTCAAAAATTAAATATAAGGAAAACATATTAAAGGCAGCAAGGGAAAAAAAAAACAAATAACACACAAGGGAATCCCCATAAGGTTAACATCTGATCTATCAGCAGAAACTCTGCAAGCCAGAAGGGAGTGGCAGGATATACTTAAAGTGATGAAGGAGAAAAACCTACAACCAAGATTACTCTACCCAGCAAGGATCTCATTCAGATTCGATGGAGAAATTAAAACCTTTACAGACAAGCAAAAGCTGAGAGAGTTCAGCACCACCAAACCAGCTTTACAACAAATGCTAAAGGAAATTCTCTAGGCAAGAAACACAAGAGAAGGAAAACACCTACAATAACAAACCCAATACATTTAAGAAAATGGGAATAGGAACATACATATCGATAATTACCTTGAATGTAAATGGATTAAATGCTCCCACCAAAAGACACAGGCTGGCTGAATGGATACAAAAACAAGACCCATATATATGCTGTCTACAAGAGACCCTCTTCAGACCTAGAGACACATACAGACTGAAAGTGAGGGGATGGAAAAAGATATTCCATGCAAATGGAAATCAAAAGAAAGCTGGAGTAGCAATTCTCATATCAGACAAAATAGACTTTAAAATAAAGACTATTACAAGAGACAAAGAAGGACACTATATAATGATCAAGGGATCGATCCAAGAGGAAGGTATAACAATTGTAAATATTTATGCACCCAACATAGGAGCACCTCAATACATAAGGCAAATACTAACAGCCATAAAAGGGGAAATTGACAGCAACACAATCATCGTAGGGGACTTTAACACCCCACTTTCACCAATGGACAGATCATCCAAAATGAAAATAAATAAGGAAACACAAGCTTTAAATGATACATTAAACAATATGGACTTAATTGATATTTATAGGACATTCCACCCAAAAACAACAGAATACACATTTTTCTCAAGTGCTCATGGAACATTCTCCAGGATAGATCATATCTTGGGTCACAAATCAAGCCTTGGTAAATTTAAGAAAATTGAAATCGTATCAAGTATCTTTTCCGACCACAACGCTATGAGACTAGATATCAATTACAGGAAAAGATCTGTAAAAAATACAAACACATGGAGGCTACACAATACATTACTTAATAACGAAGTGATTACTGAAGAAATCAAAGGGGAAATCAAAAAATACCTAGAAACAAATGACAATGGAGACACGACGACCCAAAACCTATGGGACGCAGCAAAAGCAGTGCTAAGAGGGAATTTTATAGCAATACAAGCCTACCTCAAGAAACAGGAAACATCTCGAATAAACAACCTAACCTTGCACCTAAAGCAATTAGAGAAAGAAGAACAAAAAAACCCCAAAGCCAGCAGAAGGAAAGAAATTATAAAGATCAGGTCAGAAATAAATGAAAAAGAAATGAAGGAAACAATAGCAAAAATCAATGAAACTAAAAGCTGGTTCTTTGAGAAGATAAACAAAATTGATAAACCATTAGCCAGACTCATCAAGAGAAAAAGGGAGAAGACTCAGATCAATAGAATTAGAAATGAAAAAGGAGAAGTAACCACTGACACTGCAGAAATACAAAAGATCATGAGAGATTACTACAAGCAACTCTATGCCAATAAAATGGACAACCTGGAAGAAATGGACAGATTCTTAGAAATGCACAAACTGCCGAGACTGAACCAGGAAGAAATAGAAAATATGAACAGACCAATCACAAGCACTGAAATTGAAACTGTGATTAAAAACCTTCCAACAAACAAAAGCCCAGGACCAGATGGCTTCACAGGTGAATTCTATCAAACATTTAGAGAAGCGCTAACACCTATCCTTCTCAAACTCTTCCAAAATATTGCAGAGGGAGGAACACTCCCAAACTCATTCTACGAGGCCACCATCACCCTGATACCAAAACCAGACAAAGATGTCACAAAGAAAGAAAACTACAGGCCAATATCACTGATGAACATAGATGCAAAAATCCTCAACAAAATACTAGCAAACAGAATCCAACAGCACATTAAAAGGATCATACACCATGATCAAGTGGGGTTTATCCCAGGAATGCAAGGATTCTTCAATATACGCAAATCAATCAATGTGATACACCATATTAACAAATTGAAGGAGAAAAACCATATGATCATCTCAATAGATGCAGAGAAAGCTTTCGACAAAATTCAACACCCATTTATGATAAAAGCCCTGCAGAAAGTAGGCATAGAGGGAACTTTCCTCAACATAATAAAGGCCATATATGACAAACCCACAGCCAACATTGTCCTCAATGGTGAAAAACTGAAACCATTTCCACTAAGATCAGGAACAAGACAAGGTTGCCCACTCTCACCACTATTATTCAACATAGTTTTGGAAGTGTTAGCCACAGCAATCAGAGAAGACAAAGAAATAAAAGGAATCCAAATCGGAAAAGAAGAAGTAAAGCTGTCACTATTTGCAGATGACATGATACTATACATAGAGAATCCTAAAGATGCTACCAGAAAACTCCTAGAGCTAATCAATGAATTTGGTAAAGTAGCAGGATACAAAATTAATGCACAGAAATCTCTTGCATTTCTATACACTAATGACGAAAAATCTGAAAGTGAAATTAAGAAAACACTCCCATTTACCACTGCAACAAAAAGAATAAAATATCTAGGAATAAACCTACCTAAGGAGACAAAAGGCCTGTATGCAGAAAATTATAAGACACTGATGAAAGAAATTAAAGATGATACAAATAGATGGAGAGATATACCATGTTCCTGGATTGGAAGAATCAACATTGTGAAAATGACTCTACTACTCAAAGCAATCTACAGATTCAATGCAATCCCTATCAAACTACCACTGGCATTTTTCACAGAACTAGAACAAAAAATTTCACAATTTGTATGGAAACACAAAAGACCCCGAATAGCCAAAGCAATCTTGAGAACAAAAAATGGAGCTGGGGGAATCAGGCTCCCTGACTTCAGACTATATTACAAAGCTTCAGTAATCAAGACAGTTTGGTACTGGCACAAAAACAGAAATATAGATCAATGGAACAGGATAGAAAGCCCAGAGATAAACCCACACACATATGGTCACCTTATCTTTGATAAAGGAGGCAAGCATATACAGTGGAGAAAAGACAGCCTCTTCAATAAGTGGTGCTGGGAAAATTGGACAGGAACATGTAAAAGTATGAAATTAGAACACTCCCTGACACCATGCACAAAAATAAACTCAAAATGGATTAAAGACCTAAGTGTAAGGGCAGACACTATCAAACTCTTAGAGGAAAACATAGGCAGAACACTCTATGACATACATCACAGCAAGATTCTTTTGGACCCAGCTCCCAGAGAAATGGAAATAAGAACACAAATAAACAAATGGGACCTAATGAAACTTAAAAGCTTTTGCACAGCAAAGGAAACCATAAACAAGACCAAAAGACAACCCTCAGAATGGGAGGAAATACTTGCAAATGAAGCAACTGACAAAGGATTAATCTCCAAGATCTACAAGCAGCTCATGCAGCTCAATAACAAAAAAACGAACAACCCAATCCAAAAATGGGCAGAAGACCTAAATAGACATTTCTCCAAAGAAGATATACAGATTGCCAACAGACACATGAAAGAATGCTCAACATCATTAATCATTAGAGAAATGCAAATCAAAACTACAATGAGATATCATCTCACACCAATCAGAATGGCTATCCTCAAAAAATCTAGAAACAATAAATGCTGGAGAGGGTGTGGAGGAAAGGGAACACTCTTGCACTGTTGGTGGGAATGTAAATTGATACAGCCACTATGGAGAACAGTATGGAGGTTCCTTAAAAAACTACAAATAGAACTACCATACGACCCAGCAATCCCACTACTGGGCATATACCCTGAGAAAACCATAGGTCAAAAAGAGTCATGTACCAAAATGTTCATTGCAGCTCTATTTACAGTAGCCAGGACATGGAAGCAACCTAAATGTCCATTAACAGATGAACGGATAAAGAAGATGTGGCACATATATACAATGGAATATTACTCAGCCATAAAAAGAAATGAAATGGAGGTATTTGTAATGAGGTGGATGGAGTTAGAGTCTGTCATACAGAGTGAAGTAAGTCAGAAAGAGAAAAACAAATACAGTATGCTAACGCATATATACGGAATCTAAGGGGAAAAAAAAGGCCATGAAGAACCTAGTGGCAAGACGGGAATAAAGACACAGACCTACTAGAGAATGGACTTGAGGATATGGGGAGGGGGTGGGGTGAGATGTGACAGGATAAGAGAGTGTCATGGACATATATACACTACCAAATGTAAAATAGATAGCTAGTGGGAAGCAGCCACATAGCACAGGGAGATCAGCTCGGTGCTTTGTGACCACCTAGAGGGGTGGGATGGGGAGGGTGGGAGGGAGGGAGATGCAAGAGGGAAGAGATATGGGAACATATTGTATGTGTATAAATGATTCACTCTGTTATAAAGCAGAAGCTAACACACCATTGTAAGGCAATTATACTTCAATAAAGATGTTTAAAAAAAAAAGGTGTGCTATACGTATACAATAGATATTACTCAGACATAACAAAGAATGAAATAATGTCATTTGCAGCAACATGGATGGACCTAGAGATAATGATACTAAGTGAAGTAAGTCAGAAAGAGAAAGACAAATACCATATAATATCACTTACATGTGGAATCGAAAACAGGACACAAATGAACATGTCAGCGAAACAGAAACAAACACACAGATATAGAAAACAGTTGTGGTTGCCAAGGAGAGAGTGAAGGAAAGATTGGGAGTTTTGGAATAGCAGAAGCAAACTATTCTACACAGGATGGGCAAACCACAAAGACCTACCGTATAGCAGAGGAAACTATATCCAATATCCTGTGATAAACCATAATGGAAAAGAATATATATATATTCTTATATATATACATACACATATATATACACACACACACACACACACACATATATATATATATATATATATATATATATCTGAATCACTTTGTTGCACAGCAGAAATTAATACAACAATGTATAAAGGCTGCAGAGGGTGTGGAGAAAAGGGAACACTCCTGCACTGTTGGTGGGAATGTAAACTGATATAGCCACTATGGAGAACAGTATGGAGATTCTTCAAAAGCTAAAAATAGAACTACCATATGACCCAGCAATCCCACTACTGGGCATATACCTGGAGAAAACCATAATTCAAAAAGGTACATGTACCACAATGTTCACTGTAGCACTATTTACAACAGCCAGGACATAGAAGCAACCTAAATGTCCATCGACAGATGAATATATAAAGAAGGTGTGGCACATATATACAGTGGAGTATTACTCAGCCATAAAAAGGAACAAAATTGAGTTATTTGTAGTGAGGTGGTTGGACCTAGAGTCTGTCATACAGAGTGAAGTAAGTCAGAAGGAGAAAAACAAATACCGTATGCTAACACATATATATGGAATCTAGAAAAATGGTACTGAGGAACCTAGTGACAGGGCAGGAATAAAGACACAGATGTAGAGAACGGACTTAAGGACACAGGGGGGGAAGGGGAGACAGGGACGTAGTGAGAGAGTAGCACTGACATATATACACTACCAAAGGTAAAATGGCTAGCGGTAAGCTGCCGCATAGCACAGGGAGATCAGCTCGGTGCTTTATGTCCCCCAGAGGGGTGGGATAGGGAGTGTGGGAGGGAGGCTCAAGAGGGGGAGATATGGGAAATATATGTATACATATAGCTGATTCACTTTGTTGTAAAGCAGAAACTAATACAGTGTTATAAAGCAATTATACTCCAATAAACATATATTTAAAAAACCCCACAACATTGTAAATCAACTACACTTGAAAATATTTCTTAAGTGCAAAAGATTTTTTGAATGTAAGTTTTACTGTGTGTGTGTACCACAGGTTCAATATATATGAATTATGTCAAATTGATTACATTGTTTTTCAAAATAAAGAATTTTTGATATTTTACATCAGCTTCATAATATAAATGCAGAAAAACTATATTATTTTTTTCTAAAGTTCAGAAATAGCCATTTTGCTCATTCGGTATACTATAAACCACTAACTATTAAAAAGGGATTTGTGACCTCTTCCTTCCAAAGAAATATTTCTCCACTCACACAAGTTTAATAGAATGTTCCGCCATGAAATGACTTCCCACCTTAGAGACACGAGATTTGCATCCTGAAATCTCTTTCTTGCAAAAATGTCCAATTAGCATCCTAGCATTACAGAAAAGAAATGCTTTTTTCCAGATCTCATATTCCATACAACTTTAGTCAAGACATCATGTATGTTTTTTTTTCACACACACAGACTGTATTTTATTTTTACAAGAGATAAATCAACTGACACCAAGCATTGTAAATGGATGACCACAACAAAAGCAACAATGATTGCAATTACCAAACACGAAACACACTCATACTATGTCATAATATTGACATTCAGTCCAGTAATCCTCCACTGTAACAGCTCCTTTACTTTGCAGTGAAAGACATCATGTATTTTAAAATTATCAGCACTCACCTGAGGTCTTTAAAAATCAACAAAAACATAATTTTGTGTTCTCTTTCATTTATTCTGGTTCTAAGTGGTCATTTCTCAAGGAAAGTATTTAAGTATGTCAACGTCATCTTATAAAATCATATTTCAAATGACTACCGTCTCTCCAAAGATGAAATATGAGGAACTCATAATTAGGCTCTCCAAAGTTTTACTCTCTGAATCTGTATTACCCTTCTGCTGAACTCCACACTGTTCATTATTCTCCGAGAATATTCTTTTTCTTGTATGGCCATCTCACATGCTCTTTCATTTCATGAAGTTTTGTCCTACAATTTTATGCCTAGTTTATTTCTGAGAATATGCATTATTTCAGATTGATATTTGTAGACACAAAGACTTCTCTATAATTCCCTGAGTGTTTCAAGAACTCCTTCTTCTTCTTCTTCTTTTTTAATACCTAGATTCTGAAGCTCTCCACAAAGCATTACTAAAATTGCATTTACATAAGTATCTACACATTAATCACACATTAATGCATTTACAATTGTATTATGATTTATTGCTAATTTTGGAGCATAAATGTAGCTGTCTTATTTACCACCCTCTTGGAAATCACTTTAATATTTGCACTTAGGACTTGAAAGAGAATGGATAAATAAAAACCTGAAGAATATGCAAATACTATTTATATATTTCTCATAAAATTAGGTGATTATCTAACCTTTACCCAGAAAAAAGAAGAGCCCAGATACTCTGAAGGCATGATACTCCAGAATGTGTGGTCTTCCAGCAGGAAAACATGCAGTAATCCATGTGGCAGAGTTTTCCTGTGACCAGCTGGGGTTAGTGACCTATGCATTCCTTACATGCAACATATCAGGAGTGGATAAAGGGAATTTGTCAGTTGTGACAATAAGTATAATGAAGATTTGTAGCAGGTCATGCTCATATATTCAACACAGGTACAATCAAAATTTCGCTCAATTCTGGTAGATCTAAGTCTGTATCTGTTACCTTGTCTTTAACGAGGAAATGTCAGAACTGACTTACCAAAAAAAAAAAAAAAAGTGTTTTGTTTGTTTGTTTGTTTTAATTACAGTCACGGTGAGTAAGACATAGCTCAGAACAGCTAATGTGACTTAGTGATTCTCTCATCAGGAAATACAGTTTCTACTTCCTTGTTTATTCTCCACATTCTATAGTAAGTAAAGTTTCAATGAAAGATAAATCTACAGGGCGAAAAGAAAAGAAAACTTACATGTGTTGATAAGATCATTTTGACAGGTTTTACCACGTATGTCAGTGTTTCTGGGGATGGACACAAGCCAGAGCTCCCTACTCTGACATTTTCACTGATGTCATTCCCCCTGATCCTCAATTTGAAAGTGGATAAAAATGTTTTCTATGTTTTCGTCTTTAAGAAATTAAATAAAGAATGCTTTCTAGACAGGATCCTCTAATGATTTTCAGTCAGTGGTCATCAACAGAGGAAAAGCACAGAATCTCATCCCCACAGAAGGGTGACATTCAGTCGGGTAAGAAAATTCTCCCCGGAATCAGAGCTTCATCTTTAACATGCAATCAAAGGCTTTCACAGGTTCTTCATCACTCTGCACTCGGCCCTACCATATGGGATTGGCTCTGAGAATCTCACATCAGATGACTGACAAACATGTCATAGTACACTGATCTGGTACCAGATCCTGCCTCTCTTAATGATCTCCCGCAGGGGCACTGGAATATTCTAGGATATTTCCTGGAGCCCTCTACTCTATACAGGTACACTTCCAAGTAGAAACAGAAGCTTTGATTCTCACTGGGACCCCTGCTCTGTCCAACCAACCTCTCTAGAAATATGATGTTCTAATCTCTGCTGATTGGAACATTTCAAGGTCTCTCCCTGTGCTAATTTAGTAAAGGTAAAAGAGAAACAAGAAAGAGCAAACTATGCAGGGAGCAATGTATAAGGCTCCTTTACTTAATGTATTTATCTGATATACCCAAATATTGAGAAATATAGATTCATTTCATAATGTTCAAGAAAAGAGGAGGAGGAACCTCCATGCCAACAACATATATAAAATGGAATCAATATTGCATAAGTTCCAGCTTAAGCTTAGCTATGAGGTAATAACTCTTCTCATAAAGAAGCAATAGTTCTCCATCATTTGAAGCACACTGAGGACTCAGACAGCTGGACACTGAGGGTGTAGTCTCCTCACTCGAATTCTGTACCTGCATCACAGAGCAATGAAATATTCCCAAAGAATTATTAAGGATGAGGTGGGGAGCCGAAATATAAAAGATGAATCCATAGTCTGCCCTACCATCTGTTCTGCTGGATATTACCACCATCTTGGCCCAATATGACCTTCCCACTTTTCTCTGGGCCTCCCTACTTTGCACCTCCATCCTCTCATTATATCTTACCTACACTTGGAAACGACTCTCGTTTTTCCACTTATCTTTATCAACAAGTAATCCAAATAGCAACTGTGTATATAACTCCTTAGAAACCTCAGGTCTGACTCAGTAATACATGACCTTCGAAGTCCAAAGTTTTCCTAATTCCCTTTATTATTTTTTTTCTAATTTCCATGTACTTACACTCTCAGGACCTCCACTGTTCTCAGGTTCGTCTTCCTTGCAAAATCTGTCAACCTAGACATAGACTTAAGTACCACCCTCTAATGATCTCCTAGGGAATCCAGTTTTTAAAAAAGCCTCAGCAAGCCTTATGGACTTTATTAAAGACTCTTTAAGATAACCCATGGGAAATAGCAGTACACCCATAGATATCTATTTAATACACCCTCAAAGTATTTTTTTTTCTTTTTTATAAAGTCTCTTCTGGCCAATGAAGACTCTCAGCTCTTCTTCTTCAACATATGCAGTGTCTCACCCTTCTGATTACTCTCTGCTCTATCCCAGGTCCACTCCCTTTCCTGATATTGCATTCTTTCCTAATTTTGTATGTTGGTAAAATCAAATAACATAAAATATAACATGTTAATTATTATAAAGTGCACCGTTCAGTGATATTAAATACATTCATATTTTTGGGCGATCAACATCGCCATTTATCTTTCTAATTCTTTTCTACGTTTTAAAACTGTAACTCTATAGCCTTTAAACATAACTTTCCTTTTTGTTCCATAACCACCTGAAAAGCATCATTACCCTCCCAATTTCTATAGTTTTGACTACACTAAGTACCCCATATAATTGAAATAAGTAGTTGTACTGTTATGACTCACTAAAAGTCAGAAAAATGGCATTTTGGGTAGCTAAATTTCCTCAAGATTCATCCATGTTGTAGCATATTCCTAGATCTTTTCCTTCTTAACACTGAATAATATTGTATTATATGGGTATACCACACTTTGCTTATCCAGGAACTAGTGGATGAACACTTAGGTTGCTTTCATATTTTAGCTACTGTGATTATTACTGCTCTAAACACTGGAGTACAAATATTTCTTTAAGAACCTGATTTCAATTCCTTTGGGTATACCTCATAGTAAAATTCCTGGATCATATAGTAATTCTATTTTTCAATATCTGAAAAATTGCCATACTGTTTTGCAAAGCAGCTGCATCATTCTACATTCCCACTAACATAACACAATGGTTCCAACTCCCTCACATCCTCACCAATGCTTGTTTTCTGCTTGTGTACGTGTGTGTGTGCTTGTGTGTGTATGCATGCACACAAATATATAAACATGCATTTAGTGATATGGAGCATCTATTCAAGTGCTCAGTCACTTGTACATCTTTTTGAAGAACCATCTATTCAAGTCTTTTATCCATTTTTGAATCAGGGTGTTTGTTTTTTGTTGAGTTGTAGGAGTTCTCTGTATATTCTGAATAGAAATCTCTTGTCAGATAGATGGCTTTCAAATATTTTCTCCCATCTTTTGGGTTGCCATTTTATTCTGTTCACATTTCTTTGATACACATTTTTTTTTAAGTTATGTACTGCAAATTGTTTATTTTTTTTGTTAGCTGTACCTCTGTTGTTCCTTCATTTCATATTGAGGAAAACACTGCCAACTCCAATGTCATGAAGGAAGCTCTTGTCCTGTGTCTTCTTCTAAGACTTTTTATTAGGTCTTATATTAATTTCTTGATACGTTTTCATTAATTTTTGCATATGATGTTAGGTAAGGGTCCATCTTCCTTCTTTTGCATGTTGACAAGAAGACTTCTCAGCACCATTTGTTGAAAATACTATCCTTTCTACTTTGAAAAGTCTTGGCAACTTGTCAAAAATCATTTGGCCATATATCAGGGTTTATTTATGGGTGTCCTATTCTATTCTATTGGTCTTGAATAAGGGAGAAAATAGTATAACCTATCCAGCTTGATGAAGAACATAAAGAAAGACTAGGACTGAGAATTAGGAGGACAATATAAAACAGCAGAGAGTAAAAGACAGTGTTAGAGAAGATCTTGTATTTGCGAGTTCATGGAAATACGATCATGCTACAACCACTAAACGCCTGACTTTGAACAATACGGTAAGTGTGCTAGCAAGAAACATAACACTTACCCATCTCTGGGAAATACAGTATGGGCATAAAGATAAACTACACACAAATATATTAAAAAGGGAAGGGCTTTCATGGTGTGAGAATATTGTGGGATTTGAAATACAATTTACTTCTGTTCTACCATTGTCTCTAAAATTTTTCAAAGTGTATATACAAGCAATTCCAATTCTGGTAATGTGCTTGACAGGTTTATATATGAACTTCAGCAGACCAGTAAATGTACATTCATAGTAGGACTGTTCCCTAAACCAAAAAACAAAACACAAAAACTGGAAAGACTAGAGTTCACTTTGTCAACATACATACAGATGCAGTGATGGCTAATGGTCCAAAAACAGAAGGTGAGCATGGGTGCAAGAGATTAATCCCCAGGCTGGGGTGGGGTGCAGAGTTTGAGGGTAACACAGGTAGAAAAGGCTTTTGTCCTATCCTTGATTTTTGAGGTATGGAAATTCACAGGTCACTACCTTCATTTCAAAATGAATGAATGCACTATTCAATTTTTAAAAACAGGCGAAGTAAACATGAGTGATAATAAATTTCAAACTGTCGCTAATCAAATAAGATACTAAGAAAAATTAAATAATATGATTTAAGAATGAAGTGGAGAGATTGTCCAAGATGGTAGGATTCAAAGACCCAGAGCTTGATGCCTCCCATGGGCACACCAAAATCACAACTGTTTACAGAACAGCAATTGATGAAAAAGGCCGGGACCTACCATAAAAGATGTTTTACAGCTAAAGTTATAAGGAAGGTACCTCGACAAGACAGGAAGGAAGGGCAAAATCTCAATAGAGTCAAGACCCATACCACCAGGTGGGTGGCCCACAAATGGGAGAATAATTACAATTTCAGAGGTGCTCCCAGGTAGCAAGGGGTATGAAGCCAACATCAGGCTCCCAAGCCCAGGGATCCTGTGTTGGAAAGAAGAGTTCCTAGAAAGTTGGGCTTTGAAGACCAGTAGTGCTTATTTTCCAGACAGCCAGAGGGTTGTGGGAAATAGAGATTCCACTCTTAAAGGATGCTCACAAAATCCCACATGATCCGAGAATCAGAACAGAAGCAGTCATTTGAAAGGATCCCGGGTCACACCTACCTCCTGATCTTGGAGAGTCTCCCAGAGAGGCAAGAGGCAACTACAGCACAGCCTCAGGGACACAGACACTGGCAGCAGCCATTTGGGGGAGCTTCTTCTACCTCGTGGACACTGGTACCAGCAAGCATAATTTCAGAATCCTCCCTCTAGCTTATCAGCCTCAGGACCTAGCCCTACCCATTTCCACCAGACTATAGACACAAGTACTAGGATGCTGCAGGCCAAGCAACTAACTGAGCAGGGGCATAGCCCCATCCACCAGCAAACAGGCTGCCTTCAGATCATCACAGTGCACAGCTGCCCCTGGACAGGGGCCCAGCCACCAAAAGCCCCAGGACCAGTCTCCACACCTCAGTGGACAGGCACCAGCCCCAGAGTCCCTGGCCCCTCTGACAAGTGAGCCTGCTCTGGCCTTGGAGTCAGCCTCACCGTCGGCAGATGATTACGGCACAGGGACTGGATGGAGCTTGGACCTACCCAACAGCAAACCTGCTCTAGCAGTGGGATCAGCCTCATACACCAACAGGCACACACCAGCTCCAGGAATACCACAGCCCAGCAGCCTGTGTGACCAGAACACTCACTTGCAGGCCAGAAGCAGCCACGGACTCAGCTGGGTCCTGACCCTGCCCATCAGAATGCCAACACAAGATTAGGGATACCCCCGACCCTGCAGATAGCTGCGTCAGGAACAGTGATCCAACACCAACTCTGCGACTCCTGGGCCCTGCAGCCAGAACTCAGGACCTGTCTCTTCCTCCCAGTAGCCAGCATAGCCCCAGGACCAGTGACTGGGCACTAGCCCTGATATCACCTGGACTGCAGTTCTACCCATAAGTGAACCAGCACCAGATTTGGTGTCCCCCAGAGCTGTGCAGCCAGCTGCCTTATGATTTAGTCTCACCAAGCAGCACAGACAGCCTCCATACAAGGCAGAGCCTGGCAAACAAGCAGTCTGGGGGCAGCCAAGCCTACCAGACCACCCACAGTAGTCAGCCCACCACAACAGAAGAGCCCAAGCAGCCCACATAGGGGGCACACCGAGAACATATAGTTCTAGTGACCAGGGGACAGTGGGCTGCTGGGACACATAGGACCTCTCCTACAAAAGGCCACTTCTCCAAGTCAGGAAATGTAACGAACCTACTACATACATAGCAATAAAAACAGCAAGTTAAGAAAACTGGGGTGACACAGAAACGTGATCCAAATGAAGGAACAAGATAAGAACTCAGAAGAAGATCTAAGTGAAGTGGAGATAGCCAATCTCCTCAACAAAGAGTTCAAGGTAATGACTGTAAAGATGACCAAAGAACTCAGGAGAAGAATGGACGACCAGAGCAAGAAGTTAGAATTTTTTAAAAAAGAGTTAGAGCATTAAAGAACAACAAAACAGAGGTGAAGAATACAATAACTGAAATGAAAAATACAGTAAAAGGAAACTACTGCAGACTAAATGATACAGAGGAATGAATCAGAAAACTGAAGGACAGAGTACTGGCAATCACTGAAGATGAACGGTAAAACAATAGATTAAAATGAAATGAGGAAAGTTGAACAGACTTGTGAAACAACATCAAGTGTACTAATATTTGCATTATACTGGTCCCAGAAGCAAAAAGGAAAGAGAAAGCAGTGTAGAACATACCTGAAGACATAAGAGCTGAAAACTTCTGTAACCTGGGAAAGAAAACAGACATCCAAGTCCGGTAAACACAGTAAGGCCAAAACAGGATCAACCCAAGGACCACACCAAGACTCATTGTAATTAAAATGGCAAAAAAATAAAGATAAAATGACACTATTAAAAGGAGCAAAGGAAAAGCAACAAGTTACAAACATGGGAACTTGCATAAAGTTATCAGCTGACTTTTCAGGATGTGGAGTGGGAGTGGCATGGTATATTTAAAGTCATGAAAGGGAAAAGCTTATAACCAAAAATACTCTACCCAGCAAGGCTCTCCTTCAGATTTGATGGTGAGATCTAAAGTTTTACAGAGAAGCAAAACTAAAAGAGCTCAGCATCGCCAAACCAGCTTTATGAGAAATCTTAAAGGGGCTTTTCTAAGTGAAAAAGAAAAGGCCACGACTGAAACATAAACATTAGGAAAGGAAACTTACTAAAGGAAAAACCTCATTGGTTAAGGCAAACATTCAACAAAGGTAGTAAATCAACCATGTACACAGCTAATAGGAAGGATGAAAGAAAACAGCAATAAAATCATCTATATTCACAATAAGAAGTTAAGGGACACACAAAACAAGTAGATGTAAAATATAAGGTCAAATTCAGTAACTGTGGGGGAGCAGAGTAACAATGCAGGGTGGTTAGTGTCCATGTGAAATTAAGAGCTCAGCAACTTGGAGATTGGAGAAGATGGCGGAAGAGTAAGACGCGGAGATCACCTTCCTTCCCACAGATACAGTAGAAATACATCTGCAAACAGGGAAGAGAAGGGGAAATCTCTCCCAGCAGCCTCAGAAGCAGCGGATTAAAGCTCCACAAACAACTTGATGTGCCTGCATCTGTTGAATACATGAATAGACAACGAATCATCCCAAATTCAGGAGGGGGACTCTGGGAGCAGGAGATATTAATTTTTCCCCTTTTCCTTTTTTTTGTGAGTGTATATGTTTATGCTTCTGGGTGAGATTTTGTCTGTATAGCTTTGCTTTACAATAGCTTTATTTTACTTCACTATATTATAGCCTCTTTCTTTCTTTCTTTCTATTTTTTCTCCCTTTTACTCTGAGCCGTGTGGACGAAAGGCTCTTGGTGCTCCAGCCAGGCATCAGGGCCGTGCCTCTGAGGTGGGAGAGCCAACTTCAGAACACTGGTCCACAAGAGGCCTCCCAGCTCCACGTAATACCAAACGGCAAAAATCTCCCAGAGATCTCCATCTCAACATCAAGACCCAGCTTCACTCAACGACCAGCAAGCTACAGTGCTGGACACCCTATGCCAAACAACTAGCTAGACAGGAACACAGCCCCATCCATTAGCAGAGAGGCTGCCTAAAATCATAATAAGGCCACAGACACCCCAAAATACACCACCAGACGTGGACGTGCCCACCAGAAAGACAAGATCCAGCCTCATCCACCAGAACTCAGGCACTAGTTCCCTCCACCAGGAAGCCTACACAACCCACTGAACCAACCTTAGCCACTGGGGACAGATACCAAAAACAATGGGAACTACGAACCTGCAGCCTGTGAAAAGGAGACCCCAAACACAGTAAGATAAGCAAAATGAGACGACAGAAAAACACACAGCAGATGAAGGAGCAGGCTCAAAACACACTGGACTTAACAAATGAAGAGGAAATAGGTAGTCTACCTGAAAAAGAATTCAGGATAATGATAGTAAGGATGATCCAAAATCTTGGAAATAGAATAGACAAAATGCAAGAAACATTTAACAAGGATGTAGAAGAACTAAAGAGGAACCAAGCAATGATGAAAAACACAATAAATGAAATTAAAAATACTCTAGATGGGATCAATAGTAGAATAACTGAGGCAGAAGAAAGGATAAGTGACCTGGAAGATAAAATGGTGGAAATAACTACTACAGAGCAGGATAAAGAAAAAAGAATGAAAAGAACTGAGGACAGTCTCAGGGACCTCTGGGACAACATTAAACGTGCCAACATTCGAATTATAGGGGTACCAGAAGAAGAGGAGAAAAAGAAAGGGACTGAGAAAATTTTTGAAGAGATTATAGTTGAAAACTTCCCTAATATGGGAAAGGAAATAGTTAATCAAGTCCTGGAAGCACAGAGAGTCCCATACAGGATAAACCCAAGGAGGAACACGCCAAGACACATATTAATCAAACTGTCAAAAATTAAATATAAGGAAAACATATTAAAGGCAGCAAGGGAAAAAAAAACAAATAACACACAAGGGAATCCCCATAAGGTTAACATCTGATCTATCAGCAGAAACTCTGCAAGCCAGAAGGGAGTGGCAGGATATACTTAAAGTGATGAAGGAGAAAAACCTACAACCAAGATTACTCTACCCAGCAAGGATCTCATTCAGATTCGATGGAGAAATTAAAACCTTTACAGACAAGCAAAAGCTGAGAGAGTTCAGCACCACCAAACCAGCTTTACAACAAATGCTAAAGGAAATTCTCTAGGCAAGAAACACAAGAGAAGGAAAACACCTACAATAACAAACCCAATACATTTAAGAAAATGGGAATAGGAACATACATATCGATAATTACCTTGAATGTAAATGGATTAAATGCTCCCACCAAAAGACACAGGCTGGCTGAATGGATACAAAAACAAGACCCATATATATGCTGTCTACAAGAGACCCTCTTCAGACCTAGAGACACATACAGACTGAAAGTGAGGGGATGGAAAAAGATATTCCATGCAAATGGAAATCAAAAGAAAGCTGGAGTAGCAATTCTCATATCAGACAAAATAGACTTTAAAATAAAGACTATTACAAGAGACAAAGAAGGACACTATATAATGATCAAGGGATCGATCCAAGAGGAAGGTATAACAATTGTAAATATGTATGCACCCAACATAGGAGCACCTCAATACATAAGGCAAATACTAACAGCCATAAAAGGGGAAATTGACAGCAACACAATCATCGTAGGGGACTTTAACACCCCACTTTCACCAATGGACAGATCATCCAAAATGAAAATAAATAAGGAAACACAAGCTTTAAATGATACATTAAACAATATGGACTTAATTGATATTTATAGGACATTCCACCCAAAAACAACAGAATACACATTTTTCTCAAGTGCTCATGGAACATTCTCCAGGATAGATCATATCTTGGGTCACAAATCAAGCCTTGGTAAATTTAAGAAAATTGAAATCGTATCAAGTATCTTTTCCGACCACAACGCTATGAGACTAGATATCAATTACAGGAAAAGATCTGTAAAAAATACAAACACATGGAGGCTACACAATACATTACTTAATAACGAAGTGATTACTGAAGAAATCAAAGGGGAAATCAAAAAATACCTAGAAACAAATGACAATGGAGACACGACGACCCAAAACCTATGGGACGCAGCAAAAGCAGTGCTAAGAGGGAATTTTATAGCAATACAAGCCTACCTCAAGAAACAGGAAACATCTCGAATAAACAACCTAACCTTGCACCTAAAGCAATTAGAGAAAGAAGAACAAAAAAACCCCAAAGCCAGCAGAAGGAAAGAAATTATAAAGATCAGGTCAGAAATAAATGAAAAAGAAATGAAGGAAACAATAGCAAAAATCAATGAAACTAAAAGCTGGTTCTTTGAGAAGATAAACAAAATTGATAAACCATTAGCCAGACTCATCAAGAGAAAAAGGGAGAAGACTCAGATCAATAGAATTAGAAATGAAAAAGGAGAAGTAACCACTGACACTGCAGAAATACAAAAGATCATGAGAGATTACTACAAGCAACTCTATGCCAATAAAATGGACAACCTGGAAGAAATGGACAGATTCTTAGAAATGCACAAACTGCCGAGACTGAACCAGGAAGAAATAGAAAATATGAACAGACCAATCACAAGCACTGAAATTGAAACTGTGATTAAAAACCTTCCAACAAACAAAAGCCCAGGACCAGATGGCTTCACAGGTGAATTCTATCAAACATTTAGAGAAGCGCTAACACCTATCCTTCTCAAACTCTTCCAAAATATTGCAGAGGGAGGAACACTCCCAAACTCATTCTACGAGGCCACCATCACCCTGATACCAAAACCAGACAAAGATGTCACAAAGAAAGAAAACTACAGGCCAATATCACTGATGAACATAGATGCAAAAATCCTCAACAAAATACTAGCAAACAGAATCCAACAGCACATTAAAAGGATCATACACCATGATCAAGTGGGGTTTATCCCAGGAATGCAAGGATTCTTCAATATACGCAAATCAATCAATGTGATACACCATATTAACAAATTGAAGGAGAAAAACCATATGATCATCTCAATAGATGCAGAGAAAGCTTTCGACAAAATTCAACACCCATTTATGATAAAAGCCCTGCAGAAAGTAGGCATAGAGGGAACTTTCCTCAACATAATAAAGGCCATATATGACAAACCCACAGCCAACATTGTCCTCAATGGTGAAAAACTGAAACCATTTCCACTAAGATCAGGAACAAGACAAGGTTGCCCACTCTCACCACTATTATTCAACATAGTTTTGGAAGTGTTAGCCACAGCAATCAGAGAAGACAAAGAAATAAAAGGAATCCAAATCGGAAAAGAAGAAGTAAAGCTGTCACTATTTGCAGATGACATGATACTATACATAGAGAATCCTAAAGATGCTACCAGAAAACTCCTAGAGCTAATCAATGAATTTGGTAAAGTAGCAGGATACAAAATTAATGCACAGAAATCTCTTGCATTTCTATACACTAATGACGAAAAATCTGAAAGTGAAATTAAGAAAACACTCCCATTTACCACTGCAACAAAAAGAATAAAATATCTAGGAATAAACCTACCTAAGGAGACAAAAGGCCTGTATGCAGAAAATTATAAGACACTGATGAAAGAAATTAAAGATGATACAAATAGATGGAGAGATATACCATGTTCCTGCATTGGAAGAATCAACATTGTGAAAATGACTCTACTACCCAAAGCAATCTACAGATTCAATGCAATCCCTATCAAACTACCACTGGCATTTTTCACAGAACTAGAACAAAAAATTTCACAATTTGTATGGAAACACAAAAGACCCCAAATAGCCAAAGCAATCTTGAGAACAAAAAATGGAGCTGGGGGAATCAGGCTCCCTGACTTCAGACTATATTACAAAGCTTCAGTAATCAAGACAGTTTGGTACTGGCACAAAAACAGAAATATAGATCAATGGAACAGGATAGAAAGCCCAGAGATAAACCCACACACATATGGTCACCTTATCTTTGATAAAGGAGGCAAGCATATACAGTGGAGAAAAGACAGCCTCTTCAATAAGTGGTGCTGGGAAAATTGGACAGGAACATGTAAAAGTATGAAATTAGAACACTCCCTGACACCATGCACAAAAATAAACTCAAAATGGATTAAAGACCTAAGTGTAAGGGCAGACACTATCAAACTCTTAGAGGAAAACATAGGCAGAACACTCTATGACATACATCACAGCAAGATTCTTTTGGACCCAGCTCCCAGAGAAATGGAAATAAGAACACAAATAAACAAATGGGACCTAATGAAACTTAAAAGCTTTTGCACAGCAAAGGAAACCATAAACAAGACCAAAAGACAACCCTCAGAATGGGAGAAAATATTTGCAAATGAAGCAACTGACAAAGGATTAATCTCCAAGATTTACAAGCAGCTCATGCAGCTCAATAACAAAAAAACGAACAACCCAATCCAAAAATGGGCAGAAGATCTAAATAGACATTTCTCCAAAGAAGATATACAGATGGCCTACAGACACATGAAAGAATGCTCAACATCATTAATCATTAGAGAAATGCAAATCAAAACTACAATGAGATATCATCTCACACTCGTCAGAATGGCCATCATCAAAAAATCTAGAAACAATAAATGCTGGAGAGGGTGTGGAGGAAAGGGAACACTCTTGCACTGTTGGTGGGAATGTAAATTGATACAGCCACTATGGAGAACAGTATGGAGGTTCCTTAAAAAACTACAAATAGAACTACCATACGACCCAGCAATCCCCCTACTGGGCATATACCCTGAGAAAACCATAGGTCAAAAAGAGTCATGTACCAAAATGTTCATTGCAGCTCTATTTACAATAGCCAGGACATGGAAGCAACCTAAATGTCCATCGACAGATGAATGGATAAAGAAGATGTGGCACATATATACAATGGAATATTACTTAGCCATAAAAAGAAATGAAATGGAGGTATTTGTAATGAGGTGGATGGAGTTAGAGTCTGTCATACAGAGTGAAGGAAGTCAGAAAGAGAAAAACAAATACAGTATGCTAACACATATATACGGAATCTAAGGGAAAAAAAAAAAAAGGCCATGAAGAACCTAGTGGCAAGACAGGAATAAAGACACAGACCTACTAGAGAATGGACTTGAGGATATGGGGAGGGGGTGGGGTGAGATGTGACAGGGTAAGAGAGTGTCATGGACATATATACACTACCAAATGTAAAATAGATAACTAGTGGGAAGCAGCCGCATAGCACAGGGAGATCAGCTCGGTGCTTTGTGACCACCTAGAGGGGTGGGATGGGGAGGGTGGGAGGGAGGGAGATGCAAGAGGGAAGAGAAATGGGAACATATTGTATATGTATAACTGATTCACTTTGTTATAAAGCAGAAGCTAACACACTATTGTAAGGCAATTATACTTCAATAAAGATGTTTAAAAAAAAAAAAGAGGGCTTCCCTGGTGGCGCAGTGGTTGAGAATCTGCCTGCCAATGCAGGGGACACGGGTTCGAGCCCTGGTCTGGGAAGATCCCACATGCCGCAGAGCGGCTGGGCCTGTGAG
This sequence comes from Balaenoptera acutorostrata, assembly GCF_949987535.1. Classification (NCBI taxonomy): domain Eukaryota; kingdom Metazoa; phylum Chordata; class Mammalia; order Artiodactyla; family Balaenopteridae; genus Balaenoptera; species Balaenoptera acutorostrata. Next base: position 19,875,301 of record NC_080068.1, on the reverse strand, counting down.
CCACAATTACTGAGCTTGCGCATCTGGAGCCTGTGCTCCGCAACAAGAGAGGCCGCGATAGTGAGAGGTCCGCGCACCGTGATGAAGAGTGGCCCCCACTTGCCACAACTAGAGAAAGCCCTCGCACAGAAACGAAGACCCAACACAGCCATAAATAAATAAATAAATAAATAAATAAATAAATAAATAAAAGAAATTACCTTTAAAAAAAAAAAAAGAGCTCAGCAACTTAAATAATCTCACACACACACACACACACACACACACACACACACACACACACACAAAACTGAAAGAAATCCAAACATAATATTAAAGATAGTCCTCACATCACAGATGAAGGGAATAAAAGGGGAAAAAAGGAACACTGAAGAAATTAAAGAGGGATTCTAAAAATACCCAAGACAAATGAAAATGAACACACAATGATTCCAAATCTATGGGACACAGCCAACGCAGTTCACAGGGGGAAGTTATAGTGATACAAGCTTATTCTTAGGAAACAAGAAAAATATCAAATAAACAACCTAACATTACACCTGACGGACTTAGAAAAAGAAGGAAAAACAAAACTCAAAGCTGTCAGAAAGAAAAATTAAGAAAACTATACCATAGGCAATCACATCTAGAAGAATAAGATACCTAGTAATAAACACACCTAAGCAGGTAAAAGACATGTGCTCAGAAATCTATCAGCCACTGGTGAAAGAAGTTGAAGGCAACACAAAAAGATGGAAAAATATAGCATGTGCATGGACTGGAAGAATTAATACTGTTAAAATAACCATACTACCAAAGACAATCTACAGATTTAATGCAATCCCTATCAGAATACCAAGGCATTTGCACAGAACTTGAAAAAGTAATTTTAAAATTTGTATAGAAACACAAAGACCCCAAATAGCCAAACAATCTTGAGAAAGAACAGAGCTGGAGGCATCACGCACCTTGACTTCAGACTATACTGCAAAGCGACAGTAATCAAAGAGAATCGTACCGGAGCAAAAACAGACACAAAGATCACTGGAATAGAATAGAGACCCCAGAAATAAGCCCACACACTTATATTTAATTGATTTATGGCAAAGCAGGCAATATGGAGAAAAAACTGTCTCTTCAATAGCTGGTACTGGGAAAACTGGTCAGCTACATGGAAAAGAATAAAATTAGATTATTTTAGCACACCATATATAAAATAAACGCAAAACTGAATAAAGACCTAAATGTAGGTAGGACCAGAAACCATAAAGCCCCTAGAGGAAAATATAGAACATTCTTCAACATAAATGATAGCAACAGTTTTAGGTTCACTCTACTAAGGCAAATGAGACAAAAGCAAAAATAAACAAATGGGACTTCACTAAACTTAAAAGATTTTGCACAGCAAAGGAAACTAAAGACAAAATGAAAAGACAACCTGCTGAAGGAGAGACAATATTTGCACATGATAAGAGGTTAACACCAAAAAGATGACCAAGCAAGGGTTCATATCTAAACTACAGAAACAGCACATACAACTCAATATCAAAAAAAACCCAAAATCTCTTTTTAAAAAAATGAGAAGACCTAAATAGACATTTTTCCAAGGAAAAAATACATATAGACAGCCAGAACTCACAAAGATGCTAAACATAGCTAATCGGCAGTAAAATGCAAATCAAAACTATGAGATATATCACCTCAGTCTTGTCAGAATGGCTGTCATCAAAAAGATCACAAATAACAAAGGTTAGTGAGGATGTGGAGAAAGGGAAACTCTTGTACACTCTTGATGTGAATGTGAAGTAGTGCAGCTACTGTGGAAAGCAGAATGGAGGTTCCACAAAAAACTAAAAATAGAACTACCATAATATCCAGCAATTTCACTGTTGGGTATATCAGAAGAAAACAAAAACACTATTTCAAAAAAATAACTGCACACCAATGTTCATAACAGTGTTATTTGCCATAGCCAAGATATAGAGTCAAACTAAGTGTTCATCAATAGGTTAGTGGATAGCAAAGATTTTTTATGATGACTTCAGCAAAAAATGAAATGTTGCCATTTGCAAGAACATGGATGGACTTGGAGGGTATTATGCTTAGTAAAATAAGCCGCAGAGAAAACAAGCATGGAATGTTATCATTTACACGTGGCATCTAAAAAATAGAATACAACAACAACAAAAAAAAACCAGACTCACAGATTAAAGAACAGACTAGTGGTTACCAGCAGGGAGAGATAGGATGGAGGAGCAAAATAGTGGTGGGAGATTTTGAGGTACAATCCACTATGTATAAAGTCAATAATCTACAGTGATGTACTGTATAGCATGGGGAATATAGCCACTCTTTTATAATAACTATAAATGGAGAAGGACCTAAACATTTATGAATCACTATGCTGTACCTCTGAAACTAATATAATAATGTAAATTAACTATAGATCAATAAAATATAAAGTAAGAAACAATAAAGGGGAGACACAGATTATTAGATAGAAATCAATTAAATAAACACAAGTTTTGGAAATCAAGGAATTAAAAAACAACATGTAAGACACAACATTGGCATTTAAAGTGTACAATCTATTCATTTAGAAGAAATCATTTAAGTGGTAAAAAATGGTACCCATTCTCACAATTTTGTATATCTAGGATAAATTATTATCTACAAAAATATGTTACAAATATTCACTCAAAAAGAAAGAGAAAATTTGGATTAACCCATTTTAGTATACAAATTTAATATCCAAGTCTCTACGTAAAATTGATTTGAATAAGTTCTGTTAGCCACTTCTAGTTTCTTTGTGATGTAAAATCTTTTAAAGCATAAAAATCAGCCTTCCTACATTATTCCATTAGACATACATAGAAGTTAAAAGAAATGAGAAGACAGAACAATCAACCAGGAAGGTGAATTTACTGAGAAACAGTCATTCGTTCTCCCTCCTCCTTTTCTTTTCCTCCTTTTCCAGGTCTCTTTCGGTTCCAATCAAGAGAAGTCTTGAGAGTTCTGAGAATATTTCTTTGAGGGTTTCAAATCACCATAGCTACATTCTCTGCCACAACTACACACACGGGAACAAAAATAAACCTCTGCTATCTACTCATGTAGGAGGGATTCATGCAAAATAAACTCCTACATGGAGACCAACAGGTGAGTTTTCTACCTGTTCTTTCTAATGTCCTTCCATTATAGTAAATCCCACACATTATGAGGCAGAAACGGTTATGTGAGCTTTTCCTTGAAGTCAAAAAACTTGCATTCATTTCAAGTACCTGGTGATCATAGGGTACAGCCAGGGAAGGTGCCATCCCCCTTGGGGGGAGGGGCGGTGGATGGGCTCCCGCACCCATGCACCTCCTGATGCACAGATTCTGGAGGAACAAAGGGCGGTCACACCGCAGTCAGCCTGTCAGGCTGTCGGGCCACTGGGCAACCCGACCAGCCTGGAAGTGCCCCATCAGTTTGCTGAAGGCAAAACTCTGTCCCCCCTGTGAAGCCAGGCAATTTGGGCCAGAGAGTCAGAGGAGACCAGTAATCAACTCCTGCTCTCTGCTCACCTCCCTGGGGTTACAGCAACCCCATCTCCAAACCCAAATCTGACCCTGGAGTGCCAAACTGGGAGTGGCAGGTGGGCTCTGCCGGTGCTTCAGCGCCCTCTGGAGGTTGTCTGCTCTAGTGGCAACTCTCAGCCCCTCCTCCTCCTCCTTCCCTAGTCCTGGGGGCTGCCTTGGCCTCCTGCAGCTGCTGGCCTGATTTCATTCTTCTTTTTTCTCCAATTACAATGAAGTGTCTTACAGAGGTTTGGAATCTCTTGAAGAAGGAAGATCTTTTAGTCAATACACCTTAACCATGAGAAGTTGGTTTCAAGAATGAACCTGAAATACTGTATTTTTCTCCTGTTGATTCCAAGGAGAGACAGCTCAAGTTTTCTAAATCATAAGAAAAACCAAGGTAAACATGATATTCTGAACCAGAGATGAAAAAGCAGTTTTTAGCACCCCCTCCTCATGTCATATGACCGGGATTTAAATCAATCAACTGCCACTGGTTTTTAAATCACATGACCCAACTTTAAATCAATCAGCTGCTTCCGTGTAACTCACGTGACTTGGCTTTGAGTAGTAAGAAATGCAGAGGTATAAAAATGATGTTCTGAACAATAAATGGAAAAACAACATTTTAGAAAGTTTTTTTCTTTTCAAATGGACCATTCGTTGCATACAGAACAAAGGATTCCCTTGTGGATTTCTTGAACTGTAAACACATACAATGTCTCCGTTGGCTTGATTGACTTAGTTTTTTGGGGTTTGTTTTTGTTGTTGTTAACATCTTTATTCGAGTATAATTGCTTTACCATGTTGTGTTAGCTTCTGCTGTATAACAAAGTGAATCAGCTATTCGTATACATATATCCCCATATCCCCTCCCTCTTGTGTCTCCCTCCCACCCTCCCTATCCCACCCCTCTAGGTGGTCACAAAGCACTGAGCTGATCTCCCTGTGCTATATGCAGCTGCTTCCCACTAGCTATCTACTTCACCTTTGGTAGTGTATATATGTCCATGCCACTCTCTCACTTCATCCCAGCTTACCCTTCCCCCTCCCTGTGTCCTCAAGTCCGTTCTCTACATCTGCGTCTTTATTCCTCTGCAGCGACTCCTGCTAGGGATGGATACTTCCTTTTATGCTCAGGGGAAACCCGCTCGTTTGAATATGATTTGAGTTTGATCCTGTGAAACCATCAGAACTTCCCACCAGAGATAAATGAGGAGATTCTGGCCTTTATTAGTATGCATGATGAACACGGGTGTCCTGGCTGTACTTGCCAACCCTCCTATTTTACCCACCTATTTTTATCCACCTTCCTCCCTGTGAGTACCTTTGACCAACCCTGAGCTCAGACTCCTGACCTACTACACTGACTTTGTCAGTCTTTCTTTAAAAATGGACAGGTAATAAAATGAATTTAACCTAGAAGCAGCAGCTCAGTAAGGGAAATAAAATCATCAGAAGTTATCTAATCACAGCCACAGCCATCCAGGACTCTGTCTTATCTGCTGGGTCATAAGAATGGGACCTTCCTAAACTTGAAGGGCATCCAATCAAATAAGTAAAGGTGTTGCTCACCTCTGGCTCTTGGAGGGATTGCTAGGCAGTCTACCCAGTGTATACTAACTGCAAAACACTGTCATGGTTGTGAAACACCTATGTTCCAGGAAAGCTTTTGGGGGTGCATGGGGAAGGTTTCTTTTCGACATCAAGCAAAAAATAAATCACCAAGCTCTTTGAGCACAGGGGTTCTTAAGAGGGCAGTAGAAGGAAGGAATGGGGAGAAAAGACGATCTCCTCTGAAGTGAAGGTCGTTTTTCCAAAAGAGTAGGATTTAGTCTCAGTTTAAGGAGAACACTTTTAAATAGCTGGGACAGCTCCAAACTGCAGTTTAGGGAATGAGTGCTTCAAAAGAACAGTGCTTTACAAGTCCTGGCAAGGCAGCAAGAGGATGAAGAGTTGGTTTTGCATCGTTTTGAGCACAGGAGTAAAGAAGCAGAGGCATCTCTGACTAAAAGACCCTGAGATCCTATGGCATCAATGGGTCAGTTGCAGGGGCAGGGGTTGTGGGGGGCGATATTGCTCTCTCAACGTCTCCCAGGGCAGCCACCCCTCCCGACCCCACCCCACCCCCACTCCCTTCACCCTCCCTCCCTCCACTGTTGGGTCCCCAGGGACAGCACTTCTCAAGCTGGAACGCTCAGGCACCATCTCTGCAGTCTGGACTCTTCCTGGAGCCAGGCAAGTTCTGGGACAGGAAGGCGGGTCTGCAAGGCCGCTGCGGTGCAGTCGGACCTGGAGGCCTGGAGGGGAACTGGAGCCCTGAAGCCCACCCACGTCCTTGAAGCCGAGGGAGGAACACATCCTCCTAACAGTACTTCTCAGGGGTCAGCGTGCTCCCCACCCGACGGTGATCCATACTCACTTGAGGCAGCAAGGACTGCCTCTAACTGGCCCCCTCGATTCTGCCTTAAGGGTCCTCGCACATGTGTGATAGCGCAGGCCCCGCCCGGATCTCTTTAGTCAGCTGAGGCCAGTGCTGCCGGCATCCCTCCAGTCCCATCCCCCAGCCCCTCCCTCTGGGACTGTATCTAATAGAAGAAAGAGCACAGAGGAATTGGTTGAATCAAGGGACCTGGGAGCCTGGGTATGAGTTTGAAGACCGAGAACCTAAGGCGCAATTACATATTATTGGAAACTCTTGTGGAGTGTGTGTGGTTGGGGGGGGGGGGCGTGGGGGGAGGTTAGGAGGCTGAGAGGCTGAGTCGACCTGCTGAGTCCAGCCCCAGGACACCACACAGCCCCGTCCCCCTTTCCCTGCCATCAGACAAGCGGTGCCGCAACTCCAGCCGGGACTCTGCACTTCCCCCTCCCTGATTCTCCTCCAGAAGAGCAGGTGGCCCCCCTCTGAGGGCAGGGGCAAGACAACGGAGCAAGTCTCCCTGCACTAAGGCGCTACTGGAAGCTCTTCCTGAACAGCAGTGCTGGCTTGGAGCGAACCCGTGCACCGCCAAAGTTGGTCTCGTCCTGCAGCTGAGGGAGGCAGGCTTTAAGTCAGCTGCCTTGGCTTTAAATCAATCAGTCCCCCCTTTAAGTCAGGTGACCCGACTCAAAATCACTGTGTGCCCCTCAAGCCTGCAACTTCAAAAGTTGGGAACTTCACTTTGATCCCAGCACCTCACACAGCTGAATGCACACTGTAGTCACCCCCAAGCCTGGCTTAGAGGCAGGATATAAGGTAAGGGGATGGGCTGCACACGTGGTGAGGAGGGTGCACTTCATGTACCAGAAGGGTCCAGGTACTCTGGGTACAGCAAGCAGTGCACGATACAGCAGCTCCCTGACCAAGCTGGTGATGCACAGGGGGAGCAGGCACGCAGAGGTTCCAGGCCGGGAGCTGGGGCACAGCCAGCCGGGAGGGTGTGAAAGCCGAGGACCTGAGCCTTCTTGAGAAAGGCAGACACAGAGGATGGATGAGAAACAAAGACCAGATGAAACATGGATTTGAAAAACACACCCTGCTCTTGAAATTGGGGTGGGGGGCACCCCAGATTTGAGTCTTCTTACTCCCCAGTACCTAGTGCTTTGGCATTTGCCCAGTTACTTATAAAATGTGACGGATAATACCTAACCCATAGAATGCTGCATTTGTAGTGGTTTTGCATGTTTATGTTTCTATAGTGGAATACTCTTTTCTACAAGAAAAATGTACACTATCTGAAATAAGTTAAAACCCCTCCTTAAAATGTACTATATCGGGAGTGGAGAAAAGGGAACACTCTTGCACTGCTGGCGGGAATGTAAATTGATACAGCCACTATGGAGAACAGTATGGAGGTTCCTTAAAAAACTAAAAAGAGAACTACCATACGACCCAGCAATCCCACTACTGGGCATATACCCTGAGAAAACCATAATTCAAAAAGAGTCATGTACCAAAATGTTCATTGCGGCTCTATTTACAATAGCCAGGACATGGAAGCAACCTAAGTGTCCATCATTGGATGAATGGATAAAGAAGATGTGGCACATATATACAATGGAATATTAGTCAGTCATAAAAGGAAACAAAATTGAGATATTTGTAGTGAGGTGGATGGACCTAGAGTCTGTCATACAGAGTGAAGGAAGTCAGAAAGAGAAAAACAAATACCGTATGCTAACACATATATATGGAATCTAAAAAAAAAAAAATTAAAAAATTAAAAAAGGTCATGAAGAACTTAGGGGTAAGACAGGAATAAAGACACAGACCAACTAGAGAATGGACTTGAGGATATGGGGAGGGTGAAGGGTAAGCTGTGACAAAGTGAGAGAGTGGCATGGACATATATACACTACCAAACGTAAAATAGATAGCTAGTCGGAAGCAGCCACATAGCACAGGGAGATCAGCTCGGTGGTTTGTGATCACCTAGAGGGGTGGGATAGGGAGGGTGGGTGGGAGGGATGGAGATGGAAGAGGGAAGAGATATGGGAACATATGTATATGTATAACTGATTCACTTTGTTATATAGCAGAAACTAACACACCATTGTAAAGCAATTATACTCCAATAAAGATGTTAAAAAAAAAAAAAGTACTATATCGGACTTCCCTGGTGGCGCAGTGCTTAAGAATCTGCCTGCCAAGACAGGGGACATGGGTTCGAGCCCTGGTCAGGGAAGATCCCAAATGCCGCGGAGCAGCTAAGCCCATGCGCCACAACTACTGAGCCTGCAGGCCACAACGACTGAAGCACGTGCGCCTAGAGCCCGTGCTCCACAACAAGCGCAGCAAGAGAAGCCACCGCAATGAGAAGCCCGCGCACCGCAACAAAGAGTAGCCCCGGCTCACCGCAACTAGAGAAAGCCCGCTCATAGCAACGAAGACCCAACGCAGCCAAAAATAAATAAATAAATAAATAAATAATTTTTTTTTTAAAAAAAAGTACTATATCCTTCTGTACAGCTTCTCTGGGAAGAACAGAGAGATGGCGTGGGAGAGTGAGAAAGACCAATATTTAGTGCACATGTCTCATGCAGTTGCTCCGCTAGCTCAGATAGATTTATCCCCACTTTACAAAGGAGGAAATAATCTCAGAGAGCTTTAGTAATTTTCCCAAAGCCAAACAGCTATTGAGTGGCAGAACCAAGATCTGAACCAAGTCTGTTACCTTCAAAGCCTAAGTCCTCATCACAACAAAACTCAATTAATATTTACATTTATCGAATTACATTGCAACCTGGGGAGTTCTTGGCACAATCCTGAATAAGAGTGAGAAAGAAAGAAATAGCATTGTTCCTACAGTCAACCAAAATTTTTGGAGCAGCTGCTAGATGCCTGGCCCTTTTTGGGGTTCAGCAGTGATCAAGACAGGAAGAGTCCTGCTTTCATGAACCATATAGTGGGGAGGAGAGACGGGTGCAACTTGGGTGAGGGATTTCACCTTGCTGGGTCTCTCTTTTCTCATCTGTAAAATGGGATGGATGTTCCTCATTTTCTGGGATTGTCCAGCCCTCACATTCTCTGATTCCATAAGAAGCATTTGTTTTCCTGTTCCTTTAAAATTCATTCAGGCCGTGAGCTGTGATGAATGTTGTTAGCTGCTCCCCAAATCACTCTATTCCCACCCTTTTCCTGTGATCAGGTCTTTCCCAAAACATGACTCACAATCAATCAAGTCACAGAACCTAAGGGGCACCCAGCAGAAAAATTCCAACCCTTGCTTCCCAGGAGCTCTGCGGTCTACCTGCCCGGTAAACTTAGCTCACCTGGCACAAGGTGGCCATCCCTGGTTTCACATCATCATGATCTCAGGCACAAACCTCCTTGTTTTTCCATTTTGTCTTTAAGTTACTTGTCGAAACAACTGCACAAATATGACAAAGATATAAAATCAGGCATCTTCTGCCCCCAGTGCCTACTGATAAATGGTTTTCTGCCACTTTAATGATAAAGATAGAACATTTCAACATTCTGCTGCCCTTATTATTTGTCATTTTTGTTGATATTTCTATTGAATACATCTTTCAATATTTTAACAATGGAACATTTATTTAGGTTGTTCCAGACCCAGCCTTTAGTGGTAAAGGTTTTGTTGTTATATTTCTATTATGTTTCCTTAAAAAATCATTATCCTATTTAAATGGATTAAGTCAATTCTATAGGCATTTATCTTGTGATATTGATGAAATTGATACATAGAGGGCAGTAGTACAAGTTGATTGGACTTGAGAATCTCTATTAGCACAGTTAAGTATAAATATTATGTATATGTAAACCAAAGTACATGCCGAGTGAGATTCTCCGACTATTTTTCACTGTCTGCCCCTCAAGCCTGTGAGAAATGGAATATTTCTTGCCATATCAGTAAACAAAGGAAGTCACAGTCATCAGCACTTGCAGCCCTCCAATGTGAGCCGGCGGGCCCTGAGGCACTCAGGATATGCAAATACAGAATGCAGGCCCCAGAGAGCTGAGGTGCATATCAAAGGAAGGATTTCAGCGAGCCCAGACTCTTGCATCTTCCCGTACAAAGAAAAGCGCCGCATTCCTCACCTTGGGATGGCTGGTTTTCCTTAGTTAACAATCACCTTTTGATGTTCCCCATTACCTGCGCCAGTCCCCTGCCCTGTCCCCTCCCCCCGGTACTTTAGCTCAGGCAGGAAGGAGCGCAGAGGGACTCGGCTGAATAAGGAGCCTGCGCGCCTCGGGAGGAGTTTTCGGCCGCTTTCCCCGCAGTCGGGAGGAGGGGCGCTGACGCTGCAGCCGGACCCTGCGCCTCCCTTGCCCCGTTTCCCCTCAGGACGCTCAGGCCGACCCCCTCCCCACGCCCACCAGGCCTCGCGAGCCAGGCCGAGGGCAGGGGCGAGAGGAGGGACCGAAGTTCCCCGGGACCAGACGCTGGGGGCCGCTCTTCCTGCACAGCAGCGGCGGGTGGCAGCGAACCCCTGCCCCTCAGAAGCTGGTCTTGCGCTGCCGCCCGGGCACCGGACCAGGCGGAGGTTCGGCGCCCACTTACCCGGCCCGCCGTCCCCACGACTGTCGCGGCTTCGGCCGCCGGGGCCCCTCCAGAGCCGGCAGCCTCAGTGAGGTCGCCCTCCCCTCGGGCTCCGGGGCAGTTCCGTGACGGCGGAGGGAAGAGACCCCGAGCCGGGAGTTCCAGCTCTGAGGAAACGCGGGCTCTGTTCAGCGCGCAGTGGGTGGGGCCGCTCTGCCCCGAGGCCTTCCGGGAGGGAGGGGGCGCCGGGGGAGGGAGCCGCCAGGAGCGCAGGGCCCCGTCGGGGGTCCTGGAGGGGCGGCCCGGCCTGGGGGCCACACTCTGGCCGCAGCCCAGGCCTTTTTCCTGGAATCCTACACAAAAATGTTAGAAAGATACACGGTCTATAGTAAATTTTCACAAATGATTGTTGCTGCTGTGCTTACTATCCTATTAAAGGTCTAAAATCCAGAAAACACTTTAAGTTCAAAATTAAATATGAATTTTTACCTTTCTAATTATGTCTCTGCTATTCACAATTGTGATTAATGAATCAGAGACTGTGGCATCACTAGTTAAAAATGAGCTTGTTAAAAAAATAGAACTCAGGCCCACCGGACCTACTGAATCACAATCTGCACTTTTACAATCTCCCCAGTGTACTTGTGTACCCATGAATAGTTGAAAGGTACATTTCTACCTCGACATGTCTTTTCTGTCTGAGAAATACACACATTTTATCCAGTTTGATATAAATAAAACACTCAAAAATGCATATGCCTGTGTTGAAACCATCATTTTATCATTTCTTTTCCAGATAAGTATAGTCTCTATACTGGTTTTGTGGATCACATGCCATACTCTTTTCTTGTAGTTAGAAATAAGGTAGAGAAAGTTACTTTGTAAAAAAAAAAAAAATATATATATATATATATATATATATATATATATATATATTAGTGGAAAATTGGAGACACTCTTCTAAATTAAAACCAGTTCTCTTAATTTGCTGTTTTCTTCTTGGGTCACATTATGAACTCTTCCCGTGGCCACATGGCATGTGTACTTTTAATTTCAGGGACTGCTGACATTCCAGGACATGGCCATAGATCTCTCTCAAGAGGAGTGAGAATGCCTGGACCAAGATCAATGGGAATTGTACAGGGATGTGATGTTAGAGAAGTATAGGAACCTGCTCTCCTTGGGTGAGGATACCTTCCTTCCAGAATTCCTTATCCAACCACAGGGTTTAGAGTCCTTCATTTGTAGAATGTCTCCTGGAATCTTCTGCTTCCTACAATAGGGTTTCAGATTGCAACGTTTCAGGAAAGATTGGGAGTTTGTGGGTATAATTTATCTTATTCTTTTAAAATTGCAGCCTCCCTTTTAATATACTTTGTAACTGCTTGGGATCTGTCTATATGAACTGTGTACTACATGCTTCTGTTATAGTCCTTACAATATTTTATTGTCTTATTTTCTGTAACAATTTTCCATGGATTCTTTGGGCTTAAGGTATATTAAAAGGGAGACTGCGATTCTGGGACTTCCCTGGTGATGCAGTGGTTAAGAATTCACCTGCCAATGCAGGGGACACAGGTTCGATCCCCGGTCCAGGAAGATCCCATGTGCCACGGAGCAACTAAGCCAGTGGGCCACAACTACTGAGCCTGTGCACCACAACTACTGAATCCGGTGCGCCTTGAGCCCGTGCGCCATTTATTTTTTGCAGAATAAAACCACCTCTGAGTGATTAAAATTTAGACCAGCTAGTCAAAACGCTTTATCACCTGTTCTTCTAAAACACTGATCAACGGAACGAGTTTTACTAGGGATAACAGTGTAATTGTATTCTGGAGTTCATATCGGCAATATGGTTTATGACCTTGATGCTGGATCACGACATTTCAATGGTATAATTGCTATTAATTGTCTGTTTGTTCAACGATTAAAGTCTCACGTGATCTGAGTTCAGACGAGTCATCCTGGTTGGTTTCTGTCTATTGCAGATTTCTTCCAGTATGAAAGGACAAGAGCAATACGGCTTACTTTACAAAATGTCTTCAAACTAAATGATGATATAATCTACATTCAATTAATTTATACATACCCTACTGTAGAACAGGGCTTGTTACGGTGGCAGAGCCCAGTAATTATGTAAAACTGAAACCTTTATCTGCACTGGTTCAAGTCCTCTTCCTAAGAATATGTTTATAATCAACATTCTTTCACTCACAAATTGCCCAATTTCATTCACCATAGCATTCCTCATATTAACTAAATGGAAAATCCTAGGCTATGTACAAATCCAGAAAGGGCCCAAAATCATCAGCCCCATGGGTTATTACAACTCATTGCTGAGGCATTCAAATTACTTATTAAAGAACCACTATGTCCATCAACATCATCAATTTATATATTATGGCCCCAATGCTTGCGTTAACCCTGGCTCTCACAGCATGAATTCCTCTTCCCATATCTTATCCACTAATTAATATAAATGTAGGCATATGATTTATATTAGCCATATCACACCTAGCCATTTATTCCATCCTCAGATCCGGATGAACTTCACATTCAAAATACTCACTCACTGGAGCTCTAGGGACAGTAGCACAGACAATCTCATATGAAGTAATGTAGCAGTTATTCTATTCTCAGTCTTACTGATAAATGGACCATTTACACTTTCAACAGTAATTATTACACAAGAACACCTATGACTAATTTTCTCCTGACCCCTACCCAGAATTTGATTATCTCCGCAGTAGCAGAAATCCAATGAAGCCCCACTTGATTTAACAGAAGTAGAATCAAAACCTGTATATGTCTTCAATGTAGAAAATGTAGCAGGCCCATTCACCCCGTCCTTCCTAGAGAATATGCCAATTTCCCTATAATAAACATTTCCACAACAATCTATTTTAGGAGCATTCGACAATCCCTAGGCGCCAGAATTATAGATTCTTTCATCTTGAGAATATAGTTTTTTTAAAAAATAATTTTTATAGTTTTACTACCTTTAAACAAAATGTACTCCGTTGCTGTGGAATACTCCTTCATAGGAGCGTGCATGGTTCATTTCTGCATCCGCCTGTGATGGCCTTCAGTTCTTTCAGGTTGGCTCCTGTGGCTGCGAGTCCATGTCCGTGTGTCCTGGTGCAGGGCTGGTGGGTTTGTGTTCAACTGGGAGGAGCACTGTGGGTCTGTGTGCACGGACTTCGCTATCTGAGGCCCGATTGTTTCAGAAGTGGTTGCATCCCCCCGCTGCGTACCAGGCTTTCCATTGCTCCACATCCTGCTGATATTTGATACTATGTCTTTCATGTCTGCCATTCTGGTAGATGTATGCACAGTATTTTTCTTATGGTTTTAATCCGTCGGTTGTTAGTGAAGTTGTGCATCTTGTGGTATTCATGGACTATTTCCTGTTGTTTTTTAAAACGTTTTAAAAATTGTGGTCAAATACACATAACATAAAATTTACTATCTTAACCATTTTCAAGTGCACATTTCAGGGTCAAGAAATGATTCTCACTCTTGTGCAAATCTGACCTCCATCGTCCTCCAGTACTTTTTCATCTTTCAAAATTGAAACAGTCCCCATTAAACACTCACCCCCCCATTGTCCCTCCCTCAGCCCCGGCACTCAACATCCTACATTTATGTCTCTATGTTTCCGACTGCTATAGGGACCTTGTATGAGTGGATCAAGCACTGTTTGTTTTTTTTGTGTCTAGCTTACATCACTGAGCATAATGCCCTCAAGGTTCATCCCTGCTGCAGCCTGTGTCAGAATTGCCTTCCTTTTTAGGCTGAATAGCATTCCCTTGTATTGATGGACCGTGTTTTTCTTCTCCATTCATCCATTAGTGGACACATGTAATATCTACATTCATTTCTCCTGTCATAATATTTGTGGAATAACATCAGAAAGTCCTATGAATCAAAAGTCATTTGCCATTAACTTTTTTCTTAAACTTTTTATTGTGAAAAACATCAAGGCTAAGAAAAGGGAAAAATACATGTCAGCTTCACTTGTGTTCAGGAATTAATGCTTTACGGATTCACTTTATTACCCGTGTGTGTGCTATGCGTGTGCATGTGCCTGTTTGCATACATATGCTGTGCATGTGCATAGGTATGTGCACTTGCACACATTAGTGTGTGCATGGGCATATGCGTGCATGTGTGTTCACATGCTAGTGTGTGAATATATTGTGCTGTGCACGTGCATGTGTCTGTGTGTGTGCTGTGCCTGCCCGTGCGCACACCTGTGTGTTTGCTGGAACCACTTGCAAGTTGGCTGCAGACTGAACTGTGGCCCCAGATATATCCACACGCAGCTGCTCTAACAATCCTGCATAGCCACGTAAAGGTCACAGATCTCAGGGATTTAAATGGATGGAGCAGGATATCCTGACACAGAGTTTGTCTTCCAATGACTGTCACTGTCTCAGTAACATCCTCACACCTTCTTTAAGCCCCATTCAGGGTCCAGTTTAGACTCCCATTACATTCAGTCACCTGCCCCAGATCCCCTAAAGCAACAATGTCACCGTTGGTGAGCCCGGCCAAGGCTGGGGGTGCCCCTCCCAGGCCCTGCACTTGGCTCCTGTGTTCCCATCTCTCAGCCAGGCCCTGACTTGGATGGGGCCGCCACCTCTTTCCTCACAGGGTCCCATCGCCCAGTCAAGGGGGTTCATTCTCCCCCAAACAGAGCATCAGGAGTGGGGGGGTGACAGTCCCCACTGGGTCTCCTTCATGTGAGACCCTGTGCTGTTGAAAGAGCAGGCACCCTGCCCTCGGGGGTGGGGGGCTGGGGGGTGACATGCGGCCCACGATGGGCAGGCGGGTACCCGGGTGGGGCGAGGCAGTGTGCAAGGAGTTCCGCGGTGGGTTCTCCTCTCTAACGGCTTCTGTGCCCCTACCTCTCCCCGTGCCTCCTCTCGAAGACAGCGCGGTGCCCGGGACGGGAGCCATGGGAGCCGTCAGCCACCGCCCCCTCTACACACGCACACACACACGCACACGCACACGCACACGCTGCAGGGAAGCAGGACCTGAGTGCAGGGCTCTCAGCGGCCCTGAGCGCCCCGCCCGGAATCGGCCAGCGGAATGGACAGACCGGATCTCCCGGCCCGGACCATGCAGGACTCTCCTGCCTGGGCTTCCAGTGTGGCCGCCTCCTTCTGGAAGCCTGGGAGGCTGGAATCAGGCCACTTCTTGTCTGTCCTGGCAGCAGACTGGGCTGCACTCTAAGAAGTTCGTGGCTCACCCATGGATCCTGACCATCAGGTGGCCAGAGAAACTGGGAACATTTCTGTTTTGCCTGTTGAAATGTTTAATGACAAAGATTTTGTTCAGTTTCCTCATGTGGGTGTCCAAAGATGAGAGACCCATGTTTGTGATCTGTACCTCCTATGAGATCAGCCCTAAGGTAGTTTAAACATGATCAAGTTCTGTCTACATGGTAGATTTAGACCTCTGCATGTCCTGTCTACTGATTATGTTTAGAGCTGACCATGTGTTGTCTATAATAAGAAGATTTAGACCTGACCATGTTCTGTGTACGCTAGGACTATGGGGACCTGGGTAGAGACCCGGCCTGGCCTCAGTACTGGGAAGTTCCTTGCCTGCATCTGAATGTCAGTGCTTAGATGTCTGGGGTCTGGAGCTGAGGTGGGCTTGTCTACGTAACAGCCTCTCTTCTGAGTGTGGTTACCTGGTCCTCCCAAGGGTCAGTGCTATAATCGGGGCCTTAGTCTTAATCCCTGCAAGGTTCACCTTCCTTGGGGCTCGTGGAGAATCCTCAGGAGGGCTACCTGGCAATAATTCCAATTTACCAGCACATGCATTGTGCGTAGGGAGGCAGGTTTAGCTGGTGAATTGATTGCAGGGCACGCAGATCGGGCAAAAGGCCGATGGGTAACAGCTGAGGCTGCTGCTGAGCTCTCCTTCCAGTCTACCGTCCCTACTCAGCAGAGTCCAGAGCTGCCCCTCGGCTTTCAGCCCTGCTGTCCTGTGAGTTTTCTCAACATGTAAGCGAGACGAGAAAGGACTGAGCCTGCCAGCACCAAGGTCGTGTGTTCAACTCTAGCATGCAAGCTTTAAAAACAGTTAAAATCACACAGATTTGCACAACAGTGCAAATTACTTCATGACCCTGAAATGTGCACTTGAAAATGGTTAAGATAGTAAATTTTATGTTATGTGTATTTGACCACAATTTTTAAAACGTTTTAAAAAACAACAGGAAATAGTCCATGAATACCACAAGATGCACAACTTCACTAACAACCGACGGATTAAAACCATAAGAAAAATACTGTGCATACATCTACCAGAATGGCAGACATGAAAGACATAGTATCAAATATCAGCAGGATGTGGAGCAATGGAAAGCCTGGTACGCAGCGGGGGGATGCAACCACTTCTGAAACAATCGGGCCTCAGATAGCGAAGTCCGTGCACACAGACCCACAGTGCTCCTCCCAGTTGAACACAAACCCACCAGCCCTGCACCAGGACACACGGACATGGACTCGCAGCCACAGGAGCCAAACCTGAAAGAACCTGAAGGCCATCACAGGCGGATGCAGAAATGAACCATGCACGCTCCTATGAAGGAGTATTCCACAGCAACGGAGTACATTTTGTTTAAAGGTAGTAAAACTATAAAAATTATTTTTTAAAAAAACTATATTCTCAAGATGAAAGAATCTATAATTCTGGCGCCTAGGGATTGTCGAATGCTCCTAAAAATAGATTGTTGTGGAAATGTTTATTATAGGGAAATTGGCATATTCTCTAGGAAGGACGGGGTGAATGGGCCTGCTACATTTTCTACATTGAAGACATATACAGGTTTTGATTCTACTTCTGTTAAATCAAGTGGGGCTTCATTGGATTTCTGCTACTGCGGAGATAATCAAATTCTGGGTAGGGGTCAGGAGAAAATTAGTCATAGGTGTTCTTGTGTAATAATTACTGTTGAAAGTGTAAATGGTCCATTTATCAGTAAGACTGAGAATAGAATAACTGCTACATTACTTCATATGAGATTGTCTGTGCTACTGTCCCTAGAGCTCCAGTGAGTGAGTATTTTGAATGTGAAGTTCATCCGGATCTGAGGATGGAATAAATGGCTAGGTGTGATATGGCTAATATAAATCATATGCCTACATTTATATTAATTAGTGGATAAGATATGGGAAGAGGAATTCATGCTGTGAGAGCCAGGGTTAACGCAAGCATTGGGGCCATAATATATAAATTGATGATGTTGATGGACATAGTGGTTCTTTAATAAGTAATTTGAATGCCTCAGCAATGAGTTGTAATAACCCATGGGGGCTGATGATTTTGGGCCCTTTCTGGATTTGTACATAGCCTAGGATTTTCCATTTAGTTAATATGAGGAATGCTATGGTGAATGAAATTGGGCAATTTGTGAAAGAATGTTGATTATAAACATATTCTTAGGAAGAGGACTTGAACCAGTGCAGATAAAGGTTTCAGTTTTACATAATTACTGGGCTCTGCCACCGTAACAAGCCCTGTTCTACAGTAGGGTATGTATAAATTAATTGAATGTAGATTATATCATCATTTAGTTTGAAGACATTTTGTAAAGTAAGCCGTATTGCTCTTGTCCTTTCATACTGGAAGAAATCTGCAATAGACAGAAACCAACCAGGATGACTCGTCTGAACTCAGATCACGTGAGACTTTAATCGTTGAACAAACAGACAATTAATAGCAATTATACCATTGAAATGTCGTGATCCAGCATCAAGGTCATAAACCATATTGCCGATATGAACTCCAGAATACAATTACACTGTTATCCCTAGTAAAACTCGTTCCGTTGATCAGTGTTTTAGAAGAACAGGTGATAAAGCGTTTTGACTAGCTGGTCTAAATTTTAATCACTCAGAGGTGGTTTTATTCTGCAAAAAATAAATGGCGCACGGGCTCAAGGCGCACCGGATTCAGTAGTTGTGGTGCACAGGCTCAGTAGTTGTGGCCCACTGGCTTAGTTGCTCCGTGGCACATGGGATCTTCCTGGACCGGGGATCGAACCTGTGTCCCCTGCATTGGCAGGTGAATTCTTAACCACTGCATCACCAGGGAAGTCCCAGAATCGCAGTCTCCCTTTTAATATACCTTAAGCCCAAAGAATCCATGGAAAATTGTTACAGAAAATAAGACAATAAAATATTGTAAGGACTATAACAGAAGCATGTAGTACACAGTTCATATAGACAGATCCCAAGCAGTTACAAAGTATATTAAAAGGGAGGCTGCAATTTTAAAAGAATAAGATAAATTATACCCACAAACTCCCAATCTTTCCTGAAACGTTGCAATCTGAAACCCTATTGTAGGAAGCAGAAGATTCCAGGAGACATTCTACAAATGAAGGACTCTAAACCCTGTGGTTGGATAAGGAATTCTGGAAGGAAGGTATCCTCACCCAAGGAGAGCAGGTTCCTATACTTCTCTAACATCACATCCCTGTACAATTCCCATTGATCTTGGTCCAGGCATTCTCACTCCTCTTGAGAGAGATCTATGGCCATGTCCTGGAATGTCAGCAGTCCCTGAAATTAAAAGTACACATGCCATGTGGCCACGGGAAGAGTTCATAATGTGACCCAAGAAGAAAACAGCAAATTAAGAGAACTGGTTTTAATTTAGAAGAGTGTCTCCAATTTTCCACTAATATATATATATATATATATATATATATATATATATATATATATATTTTTTTTTTACAAAGTAACTTTCTCTACCTTATTTCTAACTACAAGAAAAGAGTATGGCATGTGATCCACAAAACCAGTATAGAGACTATACTTATCTGGAAAAGAAATGATAAAATGATGGTTTCAACACAGGCATATGCATTTTTGAGTGTTTTATTTATATCAAACTGGATAAAATGTGTGTATTTCTCAGACAGAAAAGACATGTCGAGGTAGAAATGTACCTTTCAACTATTCATGGGTACACAAGTACACTGGGGAGATTGTAAAAGTGCAGATTGTGATTCAGTAGGTCCGGTGGGCCTGAGTTCTATTTTTTTAACAAGCTCATTTTTAACTAGTGATGCCACAGTCTCTGATTCATTAATCACAATTGTGAATAGCAGAGACATAATTAGAAAGGTAAAAATTCATATTTAATTTTGAACTTAAAGTGTTTTCTGGATTTTAGACCTTTAATAGGATAGTAAGCACAGCAGCAACAATCATTTGTGAAAATTTACTATAGACCGTGTATCTTTCTAACATTTTTGTGTAGGATTCCAGGAAAAAGGCCTGGGCTGCGGCCAGAGTGTGGCCCCCAGGCCGGGCCGCCCCTCCAGGACCCCCGACGGGGCCCTGCGCTCCTGGCGGCTCCCTCCCCCGGCGCCCCCTCCCTCCCGGAAGGCCTCGGGGCAGAGCGGCCCCACCCACTGCGCGCTGAACAGAGCCCGCGTTTCCTCAGAGCTGGAACTCCCGGCTCGGGGTCTCTTCCCTCCGCCGTCACGGAACTGCCCCGGAGCCCGAGGGGAGGGCGACCTCACTGAGGCTGCCGGCTCTGGAGGGGCCCCGGCGGCCGAAGCCGCGACAGTCGTGGGGACGGCGGGCCGGGTAAGTGGGCGCCGAACCTCCGCCTGGTCCGGTGCCCGGGCGGCAGCGCAAGACCAGCTTCTGAGGGGCAGGGGTTCGCTGCCACCCGCCGCTGCTGTGCAGGAAGAGCGGCCCCCAGCGTCTGGTCCCGGGGAACTTCGGTCCCTCCTCTCGCCCCTGCCCTCGGCCTGGCTCGCGAGGCCTGGTGGGCGTGGGGAGGGGGTCGGCCTGAGCGTCCTGAGGGGAAACGGGGCAAGGGAGGCGCAGGGTCCGGCTGCAGCGTCAGCGCCCCTCCTCCCGACTGCGGGGAAAGCGGCCGAAAACTCCTCCCGAGGCGCGCAGGCTCCTTATTCAGCCGAGTCCCTCTGCGCTCCTTCCTGCCTGAGCTAAAGTACCGGGGGGAGGGGACAGGGCAGGGGACTGGCGCAGGTAATGGGGAACATCAAAAGGTGATTGTTAACTAAGGAAAACCAGCCATCCCAAGGTGAGGAATGCGGCGCTTTTCTTTGTACGGGAAGATGCAAGAGTCTGGGCTCGCTGAAATCCTTCCTTTGATATGCACCTCAGCTCTCTGGGGCCTGCATTCTGTATTTGCATATCCTGAGTGCCTCAGGGCCCGCCGGCTCACATTGGAGGGCTGCAAGTGCTGATGACTGTGACTTCCTTTGTTTACTGATATGGCAAGAAATATTCCATTTCTCACAGGCTTGAGGGGCAGACAGTGAAAAATAGTCGGAGAATCTCACTCGGCATGTACTTTGGTTTACATATACATAATATTTATACTTAACTGTGCTAATAGAGATTCTCAAGTCCAATCAACTTGTACTACTGCCCTCTATGTATCAATTTCATCAATATCACAAGATAAATGCCTATAGAATTGACTTAATCCATTTAAATAGGATAATGATTTTTTAAGGAAACATAATAGAAATATAACAACAAAACCTTTACCACTAAAGGCTGGGTCTGGAACAACCTAAATAAATGTTCCATTGTTAAAATATTGAAAGATGTATTCAATAGAAATATCAACAAAAATGACAAATAATAAGGGCAGCAGAATGTTGAAATGTTCTATCTTTATCATTAAAGTGGCAGAAAACCATTTATCAGTAGGCACTGGGGGCAGAAGATGCCTGATTTTATATCTTTGTCATATTTGTGCAGTTGTTTCGACAAGTAACTTAAAGACAAAATGGAAAAACAAGGAGGTTTGTGCCTGAGATCATGATGATGTGAAACCAGGGATGGCCACCTTGTGCCAGGTGAGCTAAGTTTACCGGGCAGGTAGACCGCAGAGCTCCTGGGAAGCAAGGGTTGGAATTTTTCTGCTGGGTGCCCCTTAGGTTCTGTGACTTGATTGATTGTGAGTCATGTTTTGGGAAAGACCTGATCACAGGAAAAGGGTGGGAATAGAGTGATTTGGGGAGCAGCTAACAACATTCATCACAGCTCACGGCCTGAATGAATTTTAAAGGAACAGGAAAACAAATGCTTCTTATGGAATCAGAGAATGTGAGGGCTGGACAATCCCAGAAAATGAGGAACATCCATCCCATTTTACAGATGAGAAAAGAGAGACCCAGCAAGGTGAAATCCCTCACCCAAGTTGCACCCGTCTCTCCTCCCCACTATATGGTTCATGAAAGCAGGACTCTTCCTGTCTTGATCACTGCTGAACCCCAAAAAGGGCCAGGCATCTAGCAGCTGCTCCAAAAATTTTGGTTGACTGTAGGAACAATGCTATTTCTTTCTTTCTCACTCTTATTCAGGATTGTGCCAAGAACTCCCCAGGTTGCAATGTAATTCGATAAATGTAAATATTAATTGAGTTTTGTTGTGATGAGGACTTAGGCTTTGAAGGTAACAGACTTGGTTCAGATCTTGGTTCTGCCACTCAATAGCTGTTTGGCTTTGGGAAAATTACTAAAGCTCTCTGAGATTATTTCCTCCTTTGTAAAGTGGGGATAAATCTATCTGAGCTAGCGGAGCAACTGCATGAGACATGTGCACTAAATATTGGTCTTTCTCACTCTCCCACGCCATCTCTCTGTTCTTCCCAGAGAAGCTGTACAGAAGGATATAGTACTTTTTTTTAAAAAAAAAATTATTTATTTATTTATTTATTTATTTTTGGCTGCGTTGGGTCTTCGTTGCTATGAGCGGGCTTTCTCTAGTTGCGGTGAGCCGGGGCTACTCTTTGTTGCGGTGCGCGGGCTTCTCATTGCGGTGGCTTCTCTTGCTGCGCTTGTTGTGGAGCACGGGCTCTAGGCGCACGTGCTTCAGTCGTTGTGGCCTGCAGGCTCAGTAGTTGTGGCGCATGGGCTTAGCTGCTCCGCGGCATTTGGGATCTTCCCTGACCAGGGCTCGAACCCATGTCCCCTGTCTTGGCAGGCAGATTCTTAAGCACTGCGCCACCAGGGAAGTCCGATATAGTACTTTTTTTTTTTTTAACATCTTTATTGGAGTATAATTGCTTTACAATGGTGTGTTAGTTTCTGCTATATAACAAAGTGAATCAGTTATACATATACATATGTTCCCATATCTCTTCCCTCTTCCATCTCCATCCCTCCCACCCACCCTCCCTATCCCACCCCTCTAGGTGATCACAAACCACCGAGCTGATCTCCCTGTGCTATGTGGCTGCTTCCGACTAGCTATCTATTTTACGTTTGGTAGTGTATATATGTCCATGCCACTCTCTCACTTTGTCACAGCTTACCCTTCACCCTCCCCATATCCTCAAGTCCATTCTCTAGTTGGTCTGTGTCTTTATTCCTGTCTTACCCCTAAGTTCTTCATGACCTTTTTTAATTTTTTAATTTTTTTTTTTTTAGATTCCATATATATGTGTTAGCATACGGTATTTGTTTTTCTCTTTCTGACTTCCTTCACTCTGTATGACAGACTCTAGGTCCATCCACCTCACTACAAATATCTCAATTTTGTTTCCTTTTATGACTGACTAATATTCCATTGTATATATGTGCCACATCTTCTTTATCCATTCATCCAATGATGGACACTTAGGTTGCTTCCATGTCCTGGCTATTGTAAATAGAGCCGCAATGAACATTTTGGTACATGACTCTTTTTGAATTATGGTTTTCTCAGGGTATATGCCCAGTAGTGGGATTGCTGGGTCGTATGGTAGTTCTCTTTTTAGTTTTTTAAGGAACCTCCATACTGTTCTCCATAGTGGCTGTATCAATTTACATTCCCGCCAGCAGTGCAAGAGTGTTCCCTTTTCTCCACTCCCGATATAGTACATTTTAAGGAGGGGTTTTAACTTATTTCAGATAGTGTACATTTTTCTTGTAGAAAAGAGTATTCCACTATAGAAACATAAACATGCAAAACCACTACAAATGCAGCATTCTATGGGTTAGGTATTATCCGTCACATTTTATAAGTAACTGGGCAAATGCCAAAGCACTAGGTACTGGGGAGTAAGAAGACTCAAATCTGGGGTGCCCCCCACCCCAATTTCAAGAGCAGGGTGTGTTTTTCAAATCCATGTTTCATCTGGTCTTTGTTTCTCATCCATCCTCTGTGTCTGCCTTTCTCAAGCAGGCTCAGGTCCTCGGCTTTCACACCCTCCCGGCTGGCTGTGCCCCAGCTCCCGGCCTGGAACCTCTGCGTGCCTGCTCCCCCTGTGCATCACCAGCTTGGTCAGGGAGCTGCTGTATCGTGCACTGCTTGCTGTACCCAGAGTACCTGGACCCTTCTGGTACATGAAGTGCACCCTCCTCACCACGTGTGCAGCCCATCCCCTTACCTTATATCCTGCCTCTAAGCCAGGCTTGGGGGTGACTACAGTGTGCATTCAGCTGTGTGAGGTGCTGGGATCAAAGTGAAGTTCCCAACTTTTGAAGTTGCAGGCTTGAGGGGCACACAGTGATTTTGAGTCGGGTCACCTGACTTAAAGGGGGGACTGATTGATTTAAAGCCAAGGCAGCTGACTTAAAGCCTGCCTCCCTCAGCTGCAGGACGAGACCAACTTTGGCGGTGCACGGGTTCGCTCCAAGCCAGCACTGCTGTTCAGGAAGAGCTTCCAGTAGCGCCTTAGTGCAGGGAGACTTGCTCCGTTGTCTTGCCCCTGCCCTCAGAGGGGGGCCACCTGCTCTTCTGGAGGAGAATCAGGGAGGGGGAAGTGCAGAGTCCCGGCTGGAGTTGCGGCACCGCTTGTCTGATGGCAGGGAAAGGGGGACGGGGCTGTGTGGTGTCCTGGGGCTGGACTCAGCAGGTCGACTCAGCCTCTCAGCCTCCTAACCTCCCCCCACGCCCCCCCCCCCCAACCACACACACTCCACAAGAGTTTCCAATAATATGTAATTGCGCCTTAGGTTCTCGGTCTTCAAACTCATACCCAGGCTCCCAGGTCCCTTGATTCAACCAATTCCTCTGTGCTCTTTCTTCTATTAGATACAGTCCCAGAGGGAGGGGCTGGGGGATGGGACTGGAGGGATGCCGGCAGCACTGGCCTCAGCTGACTAAAGAGATCCGGGCGGGGCCTGCGCTATCACACATGTGCGAGGACCCTTAAGGCAGAATCGAGGGGGCCAGTTAGAGGCAGTCCTTGCTGCCTCAAGTGAGTATGGATCACCGTCGGGTGGGGAGCACGCTGACCCCTGAGAAGTACTGTTAGGAGGATGTGTTCCTCCCTCGGCTTCAAGGACGTGGGTGGGCTTCAGGGCTCCAGTTCCCCTCCAGGCCTCCAGGTCCGACTGCACCGCAGCGGCCTTGCAGACCCGCCTTCCTGTCCCAGAACTTGCCTGGCTCCAGGAAGAGTCCAGACTGCAGAGATGGTGCCTGAGCGTTCCAGCTTGAGAAGTGCTGTCCCTGGGGACCCAACAGTGGAGGGAGGGAGGGTGAAGGGAGTGGGGGTGGGGTGGGGTCGGGAGGGGTGGCTGCCCTGGGAGACGTTGAGAGAGCAATATCGCCCCCCACAACCCCTGCCCCTGCAACTGACCCATTGATGCCATAGGATCTCAGGGTCTTTTAGTCAGAGATGCCTCTGCTTCTTTACTCCTGTGCTCAAAACGATGCAAAACCAACTCTTCATCCTCTTGCTGCCTTGCCAGGACTTGTAAAGCACTGTTCTTTTGAAGCACTCATTCCCTAAACTGCAGTTTGGAGCTGTCCCAGCTATTTAAAAGTGTTCTCCTTAAACTGAGACTAAATCCTACTCTTTTGGAAAAACGACCTTCACTTCAGAGGAGATCGTCTTTTCTCCCCATTCCTTCCTTCTACTGCCCTCTTAAGAACCCCTGTGCTCAAAGAGCTTGGTGATTTATTTTTTGCTTGATGTCGAAAAGAAACCTTCCCCATGCACCCCCAAAAGCTTTCCTGGAACATAGGTGTTTCACAACCATGACAGTGTTTTGCAGTTAGTATACACTGGGTAGACTGCCTAGCAATCCCTCCAAGAGCCAGAGGTGAGCAACACCTTTACTTATTTGATTGGATGCCCTTCAAGTTTAGGAAGGTCCCATTCTTATGACCCAGCAGATAAGACAGAGTCCTGGATGGCTGTGGCTGTGATTAGATAACTTCTGATGATTTTATTTCCCTTACTGAGCTGCTGCTTCTAGGTTAAATTCATTTTATTACCTGTCCATTTTTAAAGAAAGACTGACAAAGTCAGTGTAGTAGGTCAGGAGTCTGAGCTCAGGGTTGGTCAAAGGTACTCACAGGGAGGAAGGTGGATAAAAATAGGTGGGTAAAATAGGAGGGTTGGCAAGTACAGCCAGGACACCCGTGTTCATCATGCATACTAATAAAGGCCAGAATCTCCTCATTTATCTCTGGTGGGAAGTTCTGATGGTTTCACAGGATCAAACTCAAATCATATTCAAACGAGCGGGTTTCCCCTGAGCATAAAAGGAAGTATCCATCCCTAGCAGGAGTCGCTGCAGAGGAATAAAGACGCAGATGTAGAGAACGGACTTGAGGACACAGGGAGGGGGAAGGGTAAGCTGGGATGAAGTGAGAGAGTGGCATGGACATATATACACTACCAAAGGTGAAGTAGATAGCTAGTGGGAAGCAGCTGCATATAGCACAGGGAGATCAGCTCAGTGCTTTGTGACCACCTAGAGGGGTGGGATAGGGAGGGTGGGAGGGAGACACAAGAGGGAGGGGATATGGGGATATATGTATACGAATAGCTGATTCACTTTGTTATACAGCAGAAGCTAACACAACATGGTAAAGCAATTATACTCGAATAAAGATGTTAACAACAACAAAAACAAACCCCAAAAAACTAAGTCAATCAAGCCAACGGAGACATTGTATGTGTTTACAGTTCAAGAAATCCACAAGGGAATCCTTTGTTCTGTATGCAACGAATGGTCCATTTGAAAAGAAAAAAACTTTCTAAAATGTTGTTTTTCCATTTATTGTTCAGAACATCATTTTTATACCTCTGCATTTCTTACTACTCAAAGCCAAGTCACGTGAGTTACACGGAAGCAGCTGATTGATTTAAAGTTGGGTCATGTGATTTAAAAACCAGTGGCAGTTGATTGATTTAAATCCCGGTCATATGACATGAGGAGGGGGTGCTAAAAACTGCTTTTTCATCTCTGGTTCAGAATATCATGTTTACCTTGGTTTTTCTTATGATTTAGAAAACTTGAGCTGTCTCTCCTTGGAATCAACAGGAGAAAAATACAGTATTTCAGGTTCATTCTTGAAACCAACTTCTCATGGTTAAGGTGTATTGACTAAAAGACCTTCCTTCTTCAAGAGATTCCAAACCTCTGTAAGACACTTCATTGTAATTGGAGAAAAAAGAAGAATGAAATCAGGCCAGCAGCTGCAGGAGGCCAAGGCAGCCCCCAGGACTAGGGAAGGAGGAGGAGGAGGGGCTGAGAGTTGCCACTAGAGCAGACAACCTCCAGAGGGCGCTGAAGCACCGGCAGAGCCCACCTGCCACTCCCAGTTTGGCACTCCAGGGTCAGATTTGGGTTTGGAGATGGGGTTGCTGTAACCCCAGGGAGGTGAGCAGAGAGCAGGAGTTGATTACTGGTCTCCTCTGACTCTCTGGCCCAAATTGCCTGGCTTCACAGGGGGGACAGAGTTTTGCCTTCAGCAAACTGATGGGGCACTTCCAGGCTGGTCGGGTTGCCCAGTGGCCCGACAGCCTGACAGGCTGACTGCGGTGTGACCGCCCTTTGTTCCTCCAGAATCTGTGCATCAGGAGGTGCATGGGTGCGGGAGCCCATCCACCGCCCCTCCCCCCAAGGGGGATGGCACCTTCCCTGGCTGTACCCTATGATCACCAGGTACTTGAAATGAATGCAAGTTTTTTGACTTCAAGGAAAAGCTCACATAACCGTTTCTGCCTCATAATGTGTGGGATTTACTATAATGGAAGGACATTAGAAAGAACAGGTAGAAAACTCACCTGTTGGTCTCCATGTAGGAGTTTATTTTGCATGAATCCCTCCTACATGAGTAGATAGCAGAGGTTTATTTTTGTTCCCGTGTGTGTAGTTGTGGCAGAGAATGTAGCTATGGTGATTTGAAACCCTCAAAGAAATATTCTCAGAACTCTCAAGACTTCTCTTGATTGGAACCGAAAGAGACCTGGAAAAGGAGGAAAAGAAAAGGAGGAGGGAGAACGAATGACTGTTTCTCAGTAAATTCACCTTCCTGGTTGATTGTTCTGTCTTCTCATTTCTTTTAACTTCTATGTATGTCTAATGGAATAATGTAGGAAGGCTGATTTTTATGCTTTAAAAGATTTTACATCACAAAGAAACTAGAAGTGGCTAACAGAACTTATTCAAATCAATTTTACGTAGAGACTTGGATATTAAATTTGTATACTAAAATGGGTTAATCCAAATTTTCTCTTTCTTTTTGAGTGAATATTTGTAACATATTTTTGTAGATAATAATTTATCCTAGATATACAAAATTGTGAGAATGGGTACCATTTTTTACCACTTAAATGATTTCTTCTAAATGAATAGATTGTACACTTTAAATGCCAATGTTGTGTCTTACATGTTGTTTTTTAATTCCTTGATTTCCAAAACTTGTGTTTATTTAATTGATTTCTATCTAATAATCTGTGTCTCCCCTTTATTGTTTCTTACTTTATATTTTATTGATCTATAGTTAATTTACATTATTATATTAGTTTCAGAGGTACAGCATAGTGATTCATAAATGTTTAGGTCCTTCTCCATTTATAGTTATTATAAAAGAGTGGCTATATTCCCCATGCTATACAGTACATCACTGTAGATTATTGACTTTATACATAGTGGATTGTACCTCAAAATCTCCCACCACTATTTTGCTCCTCCATCCTATCTCTCCCTGCTGGTAACCACTAGTCTGTTCTTTAATCTGTGAGTCTGGTTTTTTTTTGTTGTTGTTGTATTCTATTTTTTAGATGCCACGTGTAAATGATAACATTCCATGCTTGTTTTCTCTGCGGCTTATTTTACTAAGCATAATACCCTCCAAGTCCATCCATGTTCTTGCAAATGGCAACATTTCATTTTTTGCTGAAGTCATCATAAAAAATCTTTGCTATCCACTAACCTATTGATGAACACTTAGTTTGACTCTATATCTTGGCTATGGCAAATAACACTGTTATGAACATTGGTGTGCAGTTATTTTTTTGAAATAGTGTTTTTGTTTTCTTCTGATATACCCAACAGTGAAATTGCTGGATATTATGGTAGTTCTATTTTTAGTTTTTTGTGGAACCTCCATTCTGCTTTCCACAGTAGCTGCACTACTTCACATTCACATCAAGAGTGTACAAGAGTTTCCCTTTCTCCACATCCTCACTAACCTTTGTTATTTGTGATCTTTTTGATGACAGCCATTCTGACAAGACTGAGGTGATATATCTCATAGTTTTGATTTGCATTTTACTGCCGATTAGCTATGTTTAGCATCTTTGTGAGTTCTGGCTGTCTATATGTATTTTTTCCTTGGAAAAATGTCTATTTAGGTCTTCTCATTTTTTTAAAAAGAGATTTTGGGTTTTTTTTGATATTGAGTTGTATGTGCTGTTTCTGTAGTTTAGATATGAACCCTTGCTTGGTCATCTTTTTGGTGTTAACCTCTTATCATGTGCAAATATTGTCTCTCCTTCAGCAGGTTGTCTTTTCATTTTGTCTTTAGTTTCCTTTGCTGTGCAAAATCTTTTAAGTTTAGTGAAGTCCCATTTGTTTATTTTTGCTTTTGTCTCATTTGCCTTAGTAGAGTGAACCTAAAACTGTTGCTATCATTTATGTTGAAGAATGTTCTATATTTTCCTCTAGGGGCTTTATGGTTTCTGGTCCTACCTACATTTAGGTCTTTATTCAGTTTTGCGTTTATTTTATATATGGTGTGCTAAAATAATCTAATTTTATTCTTTTCCATGTAGCTGACCAGTTTTCCCAGTACCAGCTATTGAAGAGACAGTTTTTTCTCCATATTGCCTGCTTTGCCATAAATCAATTAAATATAAGTGTGTGGGCTTATTTCTGGGGTCTCTATTCTATTCCAGTGATCTTTGTGTCTGTTTTTGCTCCGGTACGATTCTCTTTGATTACTGTCGCTTTGCAGTATAGTCTGAAGTCAAGGTGCGTGATGCCTCCAGCTCTGTTCTTTCTCAAGATTGTTTGGCTATTTGGGGTCTTTGTGTTTCTATACAAATTTTAAAATTACTTTTTCAAGTTCTGTGCAAATGCCTTGGTATTCTGATAGGGATTGCATTAAATCTGTAGATTGTCTTTGGTAGTATGGTTATTTTAACAGTATTAATTCTTCCAGTCCATGCACATGCTATATTTTTCCATCTTTTTGTGTTGCCTTCAACTTCTTTCACCAGTGGCTGATAGATTTCTGAGCACATGTCTTTTACCTGCTTAGGTGTGTTTATTACTAGGTATCTTATTCTTCTAGATGTGATTGCCTATGGTATAGTTTTCTTAATTTTTCTTTCTGACAGCTTTGAGTTTTGTTTTTCCTTCTTTTTCTAAGTCCGTCAGGTGTAATGTTAGGTTGTTTATTTGATATTTTTCTTGTTTCCTAAGAATAAGCTTGTATCACTATAACTTCCCCCTGTGAACTGCGTTGGCTGTGTCCCATAGATTTGGAATCATTGTGTGTTCATTTTCATTTGTCTTGGGTATTTTTAGAATCCCTCTTTAATTTCTTCAGTGTTCCTTTTTTCCCCTTCATCTGTGATGTGAGGACTATCTTTAATATTATGTTTGGATTTCTTTCAGTTTTGTGTGTGTGTGTGTGTGTGTGTGTGTGTGTGTGTGTGTGTGAGATTATTTAAGTTGCTGAGCTCTTTTTTTTTTTTTAAAGGTAATTTCTTTTTTTTATTTATTTATTTATTTATTTATTTATTTATTTATGGCTGTGTTGGGTCTTCGTTTCTGTGCGAGGGCTTTCTCTAG
Organism: Balaenoptera acutorostrata; assembly: GCF_949987535.1. Taxonomy (NCBI): domain Eukaryota; kingdom Metazoa; phylum Chordata; class Mammalia; order Artiodactyla; family Balaenopteridae; genus Balaenoptera; species Balaenoptera acutorostrata. Next base: position 19,844,741 of record NC_080068.1, on the reverse strand, counting down.
TTGTGGCAAGTGGGGGCCACTCTTCATCACGGTGCGCGGACCTCTCACTATCGCGGCCTCTCTTGTTGCGGAGCACAGGCTCCAGATGCGCAAGCTCAGTAATTGTGGCTCACAGGCCCAGCCGCTCTGCGGCATGTGGGATCTTCCCAGACCAGGGCTCGAACCCGTGTCCCCTGCATTGGCAGGCAGATTCTCAACCACTGCGCCACCAGGGAAGCCCTCTTTTTTTTTTTTAAACATCTTTATTGAAGTATAATTGCCTTACAATAGTGTGTTAGCTTCTGCTTTATAACAAAGTGAATCAGTTATACATATACAATATGTTCCCATTTCTCTTCCCTCTTGCATCTCCCTCCCTCCCACCCTCCCCATCCCACCCCTCTAGGTGGTCACAAAGCACCGAGCTGATCTCCCTGTGCTATGCGGCTGCTTCCCACTAGTTATCTATTTTACATTTGGTAGTGTATATATGTCCATGACACTCTCTTACCCTGTCACATCTCACCCCACCCCCTCCCCATATCCTCAAGTCCATTCTCTAGTAGGTCTGTGTCTTTATTCCTGTCTTGCCACTAGGTTCTTCATGGCCTTTTTTTTTTTTTCCCTTAGATTCCGTATATATGTGTTAGCATACTGTATTTGTTTTTCTCTTTCTGACTTCCTTCACTCTGTATGACAGACTCTAACTCCATCCACCTCATTACAAATACCTCCATTTCATTTCTTTTTATGGCTAAGTAATATGCCATTGTATATATGTGCCACATCTTCTTTATCCATTCATCTGTCGATGGACATTTAGGTTGCTTCCATGTCCTGGCTATTGTAAATAGAGCTGCAATGAACATTTTGGTACATGACTCTTTTTGACCTATGGTTTTCTCAGGGTATATGCCCAGTAGTGGGATTGCTGGGTCGTATGGTAGTTCTATTTGTAGTTTTTTAAGGAACCTCCATACTGTTCTCCATAGTGGCTGTATCAATTTACATTCCCACCAACAGTGCAAGAGTGTTCCCTTTCCTCCACACCCTCTCCAGCATTTATTGTTTCTAGATTTTTTGATGATGGCCATTCTGACGAGTGTGAGATGATATCTCATTGTAGTTTTGATTTGCATTTCTCTAATGATTAATGATGTTGAGCATTCTTTCATGTGTCTGTAGGCCATCTGTATATCTTCTTTGGAGAAATGTCTATTTAGATCTTCTGCCCATTTTTGGATTGGGTTGTTCGTTTTTTTGTTATTGAGCTGCATGAGCTGCTTGTAAATCTTGGAGATTAATCCTTTGTCAGTTGCTTCATTTGCAAATATTTTCTCCCATTCTGAGGGTTGTCTTTTGGTCTTGTTTATGGTTTCCTTTGCTGTGCAAAAGCTTTTAAGTTTCATTAGGTCCCATTTGTTTATTTGTGTTCTTATTTCCATTTCTCTGGGAGCTGGGTCCAAAAGAATCTTGCTGTGATGTATGTCATAGAGTGTTCTGCCTATGTTTTCCTCTAAGAGTTTGATAGTGTCTGCCCTTACACTTAGGTCTTTAATCCATTTTGAGTTTATTTTTGTGCATGGTGTCAGGGAGTGTTCTAATTTCATACTTTTACATGTTCCTGTCCAATTTTCCCAGCACCACTTATTGAAGAGGCTGTCTTTTCTCCACTGTATATGCTTGCCTCCTTTATCAAAGATAAGGTGACCATATGTGTGTGGGTTTATCTCTGGGCTTTCTATCCTGTTCCATTGATCTATATTTCTGTTTTTGTGCCAGTACCAAACTGTCTTGATTACTGAAGCTTTGTAATATAGTCTGAAGTCAGGGAGCCTGATTCCCCCAGCTCCATTTTTTGTTCTCAAGATTGCTTTGGCTATTCGGGGTCTTTTGTGTTTCCATACAAATTGTGAAATTTTTTGTTCTAGTTCTGTGAAAAATGCCAGTGGTAGTTTGATAGGGATTGCATTGAATCTGTAGATTGCTTTGGGTAGTAGAGTCATTTTCACAATGTTGATTCTTCCAATGCAGGAACATGGTATATCTCTCCATCTATTTGTATCATCTTTAATTTCTTTCATCAGTGTCTTATAATTTTCTGCATACAGGCCTTTTGTCTCCTTAGGTAGGTTTATTCCTAGATATTTTATTCTTTTTGTTGCAGTGGTAAATGGGAGTGTTTTCTTAATTTCACTTTCAGATTTTTCGTCATTAGTGTATAGAAATGCAAGAGATTTCTGTGCATTAATTTTGTATCCTGCTACTTTACCAAATTCATTGATTAGCTCTAGGAGTTTTCTGGTAGCATCTTTAGGATTCTCTATGTATAGTATCATGTCATCTGCAAATAGTGACAGCTTTACTTCTTCTTTTCCGATTTGGATTCCTTTTATTTCTTTGTCTTCTCTGATTGCTGTGGCTAACACTTCCAAAACTATGTTGAATAATAGTGGTGAGAGTGGGCAACCTTGTCTTGTTCCTGATCTTAGTGGAAATGGTTTCAGTTTTTCACCATTGAGGACAATGTTGGCTGTGGGTTTGTCATATATGGCCTTTATTATGTTGAGGAAAGTTCCCTCTATGCCTACTTTCTGCAGGGCTTTTATCATAAATGGGTGTTGAATTTTGTCGAAAGCTTTCTCTGCATCTATTGAGATGATCATATGGTTTTTCTCCTTCAATTTGTTAATATGGTGTATCACATTGATTGATTTGCGTATATTGAAGAATCCTTGCATTCCTGGGATAAACCCCACTTGATCATGGTGTATGATCCTTTTAATGTGCTGTTGGATTCTGTTTGCTAGTATTTTGTTGAGGATTTTTGCATCTATGTTCATCAGTGATATTGGCCTGTAGTTTTCTTTCTTTGTGACATCTTTGTCTGGTTTTGGTATCAGGGTGATGGTGGCCTCGTAGAATGAGTTTGGGAGTGTTCCTCCCTCTGCAATATTTTGGAAGAGTTTGAGAAGGATAGGTGTTAGCGCTTCTCTAAATGTTTGATAGAATTCACCTGTGAAGCCATCTGGTCCTGGGCTTTTGTTTGTTGGAAGGTTTTTAATCACAGTTTCAATTTCAGTGCTTGTGATTGGTCTGTTCATATTTTCTATTTCTTCCTGGTTCAGTCTCGGCAGTTTGTGCATTTCTAAGAATCTGTCCATTTCTTCCAGGTTGTCCATTTTATTGGCATAGAGTTGCTTGTAGTAATCTCTCATGATCTTTTGTATTTCTGCAGTGTCAGTGGTTACTTCTCCTTTTTCATTTCTAATTCTATTGATCTGAGTCTTCTCCCTTTTTCTCTTGATGAGTCTGGCTAATGGTTTATCAATTTTGTTTATCTTCTCAAAGAACCAGCTTTTAGTTTCATTGATTTTTGCTATTGTTTCCTTCATTTCTTTTTCATTTATTTCTGACCTGATCTTTATAATTTCTTTCCTTCTGCTGGCTTTGGGGTTTTTTTGTTCTTCTTTCTCTAATTGCTTTAGGTGCAAGGTTAGGTTGTTTATTCGAGATGTTTCCTGTTTCTTGAGGTAGGCTTGTATTGCTATAAAATTCCCTCTTAGCACTGCTTTTGCTGCGTCCCATAGGTTTTGGGTCGTCGTGTCTCCATTGTCATTTGTTTCTAGGTATTTTTTGATTTCCCCTTTGATTTCTTCAGTAATCACTTCGTTATTAAGTAATGTATTGTGTAGCCTCCATGTGTTTGTATTTTTTACAGATCTTTTCCTGTAATTGATATCTAGTCTCATAGCGTTGTGGTCGGAAAAGATACTTGATACGATTTCAATTTTCTTAAATTTACCAAGGCTTGATTTGTGACCCAAGATATGATCTATCCTGGAGAATGTTCCATGAGCACTTGAGAAAAATGTGTATTCTGTTGTTTTTGGGTGGAATGTCCTATAAATATCAATTAAGTCCATATTGTTTAATGTATCATTTAAAGCTTGTGTTTCCTTATTTATTTTCATTTTGGATGATCTGTCCATTGGTGAAAGTGGGGTGTTAAAGTCCCCTACGATGATTGTGTTGCTGTCAATTTCCCCTTTTATGGCTGTTAGTATTTGCCTTATGTATTGAGGTGCTCCTATGTTGGGTGCATAAATATTTACAATTGTTATACCTTCCTCTTGGATCGATCCCTTGATCATTATATAGTGTCCTTCTTTGTCTCTTGTAATAGTCTTTATTTTAAAGTCTATTTTGTCTGATATGAGAATTGCTACTCCAGCTTTCTTTTGATTTCCATTTGCATGGAATATCTTTTTCCATCCCCTCACTTTCAGTCTGTATGTGTCTCTAGGTCTGAAGAGGGTCTCTTGTAGACAGCATATATATGGGTCTTGTTTTTGTATCCATTCAGCCAGCCTGTGTCTTTTGGTGGGAGCATTTAATCCATTTACATTCAAGGTAATTATCGATATGTATGTTCCTATTCCCATTTTCTTAAATGTATTGGGTTTGTTATTGTAGGTGTTTTCCTTCTCTTGTGTTTCTTGCCTAGAGAATTTCCTTTAGCATTTGTTGTAAAGCTGGTTTGGTGGTGCTGAACTCTCTCAGCTTTTGCTTGTCTGTAAAGGTTTTAATTTCTCCATCGAATCTGAATGAGATCCTTGCTGGGTAGAGTAATCTTGGTTGTAGGTTTTTCTCCTTCATCACTTTAAGTATATCCTGCCACTCCCTTCTGGCTTGCAGAGTTTCTGCTGATAGATCAGATGTTAACCTTATGGGGATTCCCTTGTGTGTTATTTGTTTTTTTTTCCCTTGCTGCCTTTAATATGTTTTCCTTATATTTAATTTTTGACAGTTTGATTAATATGTGTCTTGGCGTGTTCCTCCTTGGGTTTATCCTGTATGGGACTCTCTGTGCTTCCAGGACTTGATTAACTATTTCCTTTCCCATATTAGGGAAGTTTTCAACTATAATCTCTTCAAAAATTTTCTCAGTCCCTTTCTTTTTCTCCTCTTCTTCTGGTACCCCTATAATTCGAATGTTGGCACGTTTAATGTTGTCCCAGAGGTCCCTGAGACTGTCCTCAGTTCTTTTCATTCTTTTTTCTTTATCCTGCTCTGTAGTAGTTATTTCCACCATTTTATCTTCCAGGTCACTTATCCTTTCTTCTGCCTCAGTTATTCTACTATTGATCCCATCTAGAGTATTTTTAATTTCATTTATTGTGTTTTTCATCATTGCTTGGTTCCTCTTTAGTTCTTCTACATCCTTGTTAAATGTTTCTTGCATTTTGTCTATTCTATTTCCAAGATTTTGGATCATCCTTACTATCATTATCCTGAATTCTTTTTCAGGTAGACTACCTATTTCCTCTTCATTTGTTAAGTCCAGTGTGTTTTGAGCCTGCTCCTTCATCTGCTGTGTGTTTTTCTGTCGTCTCATTTTGCTTATCTTACTGTGTTTGGGGTCTCCTTTTCACAGGCTGCAGGTTCGTAGTTCCCGTTGTTTTTGGTATCTGTCCCCAGTGGCTAAGGTTGGTTCAGTGGGTTGTGTAGGCTTCCTGGTGGAGGGAACTAGTGCCTGAGTTCTGGTGGATGAGGCTGGATCTTGTCTTTCTGGTGGGCACGTCCACGTCTGGTGGTGTATTTTGGGGTGTCTGTGGCCTTATTATGATTTTAGGCAGCCTCTCTGCTAATGGATGGGGCTGTGTTCCTGTCTAGCTAGTTGTTTGGCATAGGGTGTCCAGCACTGTAGCTTGCTGGTCGTTGAGTGAAGCTGGGTCTTGATGTTGAGATGGAGATCTCTGGGAGATTTTTGCCGTTTGGTATTACGTGGAGCTGGGAGGCCTCTTGTGGACCAGTGTTCTGAAGTTGGCTCTCCCACCTCAGAGGCACGGCCCTGATGCCTGGCTGGAGCACCAAGAGCCTTTCGTCCACACGGCTCAGAGTAAAAGGGAGAAAAAATAGAAAGAAAGAAAGAAAGAGGCTATAATATAGTGAAGTAAAATAAAGCTATTGTAAAGCAAAGCTATACAGACAAAATCTCACCCAGAAGCATAAACATATACACTCACAAAAAAAAGGAAAAGGGGAAAAATTAATATCTCCTGCTCCCAGAGTCCCCCTCCTGAATTTGGGATGATTCGTTGTCTATTCATGTATTCAACAGATGCAGGCACATCAAGTTGTTTGTGGAGCTTTAATCCGCTGCTTCTGAGGCTGCTGGGAGAGATTTCCCCTTCTCTTCCCTGTTTGCAGATGTATTTCTACTGTATCTGTGGGAAGGAAGGTGATCTCCGCGTCTTACTCTTCCGCCATCTTCTCCAATCTCCAAGTTGCTGAGCTCTTAATTTCACATGGACACTAACCACCCTGCATTGTTACTCTGCTCCCCCACAGTTACTGAATTTGACCTTATATTTTACATCTACTTGTTTTGTGTGTCCCTTAACTTCTTATTGTGAATATAGATGATTTTATTGCTGTTTTCTTTCATCCTTCCTATTAGCTGTGTACATGGTTGATTTACTACCTTTGTTGAATGTTTGCCTTAACCAATGAGGTTTTTCCTTTAGTAAGTTTCCTTTCCTAATGTTTATGTTTCAGTCGTGGCCTTTTCTTTTTCACTTAGAAAAGCCCCTTTAAGATTTCTCATAAAGCTGGTTTGGCGATGCTGAGCTCTTTTAGTTTTGCTTCTCTGTAAAACTTTAGATCTCACCATCAAATCTGAAGGAGAGCCTTGCTGGGTAGAGTATTTTTGGTTATAAGCTTTTCCCTTTCATGACTTTAAATATACCATGCCACTCCCACTCCACATCCTGAAAAGTCAGCTGATAACTTTATGCAAGTTCCCATGTTTGTAACTTGTTGCTTTTCCTTTGCTCCTTTTAATAGTGTCATTTTATCTTTATTTTTTTGCCATTTTAATTACAATGAGTCTTGGTGTGGTCCTTGGGTTGATCCTGTTTTGGCCTTACTGTGTTTACCGGACTTGGATGTCTGTTTTCTTTCCCAGGTTACAGAAGTTTTCAGCTCTTATGTCTTCAGGTATGTTCTACACTGCTTTCTCTTTCCTTTTTGCTTCTGGGACCAGTATAATGCAAATATTAGTACACTTGATGTTGTTTCACAAGTCTGTTCAACTTTCCTCATTTCATTTTAATCTATTGTTTTACCGTTCATCTTCAGTGATTGCCAGTACTCTGTCCTTCAGTTTTCTGATTCATTCCTCTGTATCATTTAGTCTGCAGTAGTTTCCTTTTACTGTATTTTTCATTTCAGTTATTGTATTCTTCACCTCTGTTTTGTTGTTCTTTAATGCTCTAACTCTTTTTTAAAAAATTCTAACTTCTTGCTCTGGTCGTCCATTCTTCTCCTGAGTTCTTTGGTCATCTTTACAGTCATTACCTTGAACTCTTTGTTGAGGAGATTGGCTATCTCCACTTCACTTAGATCTTCTTCTGAGTTCTTATCTTGTTCCTTCATTTGGATCACGTTTCTGTGTCACCCCAGTTTTCTTAACTTGCTGTTTTTATTGCTATGTATGTAGTAGGTTCGTTACATTTCCTGACTTGGAGAAGTGGCCTTTTGTAGGAGAGGTCCTATGTGTCCCAGCAGCCCACTGTCCCCTGGTCACTAGAACTATATGTTCTCGGTGTGCCCCCTATGTGGGCTGCTTGGGCTCTTCTGTTGTGGTGGGCTGACTACTGTGGGTGGTCTGGTAGGCTTGGCTGCCCCCAGACTGCTTGTTTGCCAGGCTCTGCCTTGTATGGAGGCTGTCTGTGCTGCTTGGTGAGACTAAATCATAAGGCAGCTGGCTGCACAGCTCTGGGGGACACCAAATCTGGTGCTGGTTCACTTATGGGTAGAACTGCAGTCCAGGTGATATCAGGGCTAGTGCCCAGTCACTGGTCCTGGGGCTATGCTGGCTACTGGGAGGAAGAGACAGGTCCTGAGTTCTGGCTGCAGGGCCCAGGAGTCGCAGAGTTGGTGTTGGATCACTGTTCCTGACGCAGCTATCTGCAGGGTCGGGGGTATCCCTAATCTTGTGTTGGCATTCTGATGGGCAGGGTCAGGACCCAGCTGAGTCCGTGGCTGCTTCTGGCCTGCAAGTGAGTGTTCTGGTCACACAGGCTGCTGGGCTGTGGTATTCCTGGAGCTGGTGTGTGCCTGTTGGTGTATGAGGCTGATCCCACTGCTAGAGCAGGTTTGCTGTTGGGTAGGTCCAAGCTCCATCCAGTCCCTGTGCCGTAATCATCTGCCGACGGTGAGGCTGACTCCAAGGCCAGAGCAGGCTCACTTGTCAGAGGGGCCAGGGACTCTGGGGCTGGTGCCTGTCCACTGAGGTGTGGAGACTGGTCCTGGGGCTTTTGGTGGCTGGGCCCCTGTCCAGGGGCAGCTGTGCACTGTGATGATCTGAAGGCAGCCTGTTTGCTGGTGGATGGGGCTATGCCCCTGCTCAGTTAGTTGCTTGGCCTGCAGCATCCTAGTACTTGTGTCTATAGTCTGTTGGAAATGGGTAGGGCTAGGTCCTGAGGCTGATAAGCTAGAGGGAGGATTCTGAAATTATGCTTGCTGGTACCAGTGTCCACGAGGTAGAAGAAGCTCCCCCAAATGGCTGCTGCCAGTGTCTGTGTCCCTGAGGCTGTGCTGTAGTTGCCTCTTGCCTCTCTGGGAGACTCTCCAAGATCAGGAGGTAGGTGTGACCCGGGATCCTTTCAAATGACTGCTTCTGTTCTGATTCTCGGATCATGTGGGATTTTGTGAGCATCCTTTAAGAGTGGAATCTCTATTTCCCACAACCCTCTGGCTGTCTGGAAAATAAGCACTACTGGTCTTCAAAGCCCAACTTTCTAGGAACTCTTCTTTCCAACACAGGATCCCTGGGCTTGGGAGCCTGATGTTGGCTTCATACCCCTTGCTACCTGGGAGCACCTCTGAAATTGTAATTATTCTCCCATTTGTGGGCCACCCACCTGGTGGTATGGGTCTTGACTCTATTGAGATTTTGCCCTTCCTTCCTGTCTTGTCGAGGTACCTTCCTTATAACTTTAGCTGTAAAACATCTTTTATGGTAGGTCCCGGCCTTTTTCATCAATTGCTGTTCTGTAAACAGTTGTGATTTTGGTGTGCCCATGGGAGGCATCAAGCTCTGGGTCTTTGAATCCTACCATCTTGGACAATCTCTCCACTTCATTCTTAAATCATATTATTTAATTTTTCTTAGTATCTTATTTGATTAGCGACAGTTTGAAATTTATTATCACTCATGTTTACTTCGCCTGTTTTTAAAAATTGAATAGTGCATTCATTCATTTTGAAATGAAGGTAGTGACCTGTGAATTTCCATACCTCAAAAATCAAGGATAGGACAAAAGCCTTTTCTACCTGTGTTACCCTCAAACTCTGCACCCCACCCCAGCCTGGGGATTAATCTCTTGCACCCATGCTCACCTTCTGTTTTTGGACCATTAGCCATCACTGCATCTGTATGTATGTTGACAAAGTGAACTCTAGTCTTTCCAGTTTTTGTGTTTTGTTTTTTGGTTTAGGGAACAGTCCTACTATGAATGTACATTTACTGGTCTGCTGAAGTTCATATATAAACCTGTCAAGCACATTACCAGAATTGGAATTGCTTGTATATACACTTTGAAAAATTTTAGAGACAATGGTAGAACAGAAGTAAATTGTATTTCAAATCCCACAATATTCTCACACCATGAAAGCCCTTCCCTTTTTAATATATTTGTGTGTAGTTTATCTTTATGCCCATACTGTATTTCCCAGAGATGGGTAAGTGTTATGTTTCTTGCTAGCACACTTACCGTATTGTTCAAAGTCAGGCGTTTAGTGGTTGTAGCATGATCGTATTTCCATGAACTCGCAAATACAAGATCTTCTCTAACACTGTCTTTTACTCTCTGCTGTTTTATATTGTCCTCCTAATTCTCAGTCCTAGTCTTTCTTTATGTTCTTCATCAAGCTGGATAGGTTATACTATTTTCTCCCTTATTCAAGACCAATAGAATAGAATAGGACACCCATAAATAAACCCTGATATATGGCCAAATGATTTTTGACAAGTTGCCAAGACTTTTCAAAGTAGAAAGGATAGTATTTTCAACAAATGGTGCTGAGAAGTCTTCTTGTCAACATGCAAAAGAAGGAAGATGGACCCTTACCTAACATCATATGCAAAAATTAATGAAAACGTATCAAGAAATTAATATAAGACCTAATAAAAAGTCTTAGAAGAAGACACAGGACAAGAGCTTCCTTCATGACATTGGAGTTGGCAGTGTTTTCCTCAATATGAAATGAAGGAACAACAGAGGTACAGCTAACAAAAAAAATAAACAATTTGCAGTACATAACTTAAAAAAAAATGTGTATCAAAGAAATGTGAACAGAATAAAATGGCAACCCAAAAGATGGGAGAAAATATTTGAAAGCCATCTATCTGACAAGAGATTTCTATTCAGAATATACAGAGAACTCCTACAACTCAACAAAAAACAAACACCCTGATTCAAAAATGGATAAAAGACTTGAATAGATGGTTCTTCAAAAAGATGTACAAGTGACTGAGCACTTGAATAGATGCTCCATATCACTAAATGCATGTTTATATATTTGTGTGCATGCATACACACACAAGCACACACACACGTACACAAGCAGAAAACAAGCATTGGTGAGGATGTGAGGGAGTTGGAACCATTGTGTTATGTTAGTGGGAATGTAGAATGATGCAGCTGCTTTGCAAAACAGTATGGCAATTTTTCAGATATTGAAAAATAGAATTACTATATGATCCAGGAATTTTACTATGAGGTATACCCAAAGGAATTGAAATCAGGTTCTTAAAGAAATATTTGTACTCCAGTGTTTAGAGCAGTAATAATCACAGTAGCTAAAATATGAAAGCAACCTAAGTGTTCATCCACTAGTTCCTGGATAAGCAAAGTGTGGTATACCCATATAATACAATATTATTCAGTGTTAAGAAGGAAAAGATCTAGGAATATGCTACAACATGGATGAATCTTGAGGAAATTTAGCTACCCAAAATGCCATTTTTCTGACTTTTAGTGAGTCATAACAGTACAACTACTTATTTCAATTATATGGGGTACTTAGTGTAGTCAAAACTATAGAAATTGGGAGGGTAATGATGCTTTTCAGGTGGTTATGGAACAAAAAGGAAAGTTATGTTTAAAGGCTATAGAGTTACAGTTTTAAAACGTAGAAAAGAATTAGAAAGATAAATGGCGATGTTGATCGCCCAAAAATATGAATGTATTTAATATCACTGAACGGTGCACTTTATAATAATTAACATGTTATATTTTATGTTATTTGATTTTACCAACATACAAAATTAGGAAAGAATGCAATATCAGGAAAGGGAGTGGACCTGGGATAGAGCAGAGAGTAATCAGAAGGGTGAGACACTGCATATGTTGAAGAAGAAGAGCTGAGAGTCTTCATTGGCCAGAAGAGACTTTATAAAAAAGAAAAAAAAATACTTTGAGGGTGTATTAAATAGATATCTATGGGTGTACTGCTATTTCCCATGGGTTATCTTAAAGAGTCTTTAATAAAGTCCATAAGGCTTGCTGAGGCTTTTTTAAAAACTGGATTCCCTAGGAGATCATTAGAGGGTGGTACTTAAGTCTATGTCTAGGTTGACAGATTTTGCAAGGAAGACGAACCTGAGAACAGTGGAGGTCCTGAGAGTGTAAGTACATGGAAATTAGAAAAAAAATAATAAAGGGAATTAGGAAAACTTTGGACTTCGAAGGTCATGTATTACTGAGTCAGACCTGAGGTTTCTAAGGAGTTATATACACAGTTGCTATTTGGATTACTTGTTGATAAAGATAAGTGGAAAAACGAGAGTCGTTTCCAAGTGTAGGTAAGATATAATGAGAGGATGGAGGTGCAAAGTAGGGAGGCCCAGAGAAAAGTGGGAAGGTCATATTGGGCCAAGATGGTGGTAATATCCAGCAGAACAGATGGTAGGGCAGACTATGGATTCATCTTTTATATTTCGGCTCCCCACCTCATCCTTAATAATTCTTTGGGAATATTTCATTGCTCTGTGATGCAGGTACAGAATTCGAGTGAGGAGACTACACCCTCAGTGTCCAGCTGTCTGAGTCCTCAGTGTGCTTCAAATGATGGAGAACTATTGCTTCTTTATGAGAAGAGTTATTACCTCATAGCTAAGCTTAAGCTGGAACTTATGCAATATTGATTCCATTTTATATATGTTGTTGGCATGGAGGTTCCTCCTCCTCTTTTCTTGAACATTATGAAATGAATCTATATTTCTCAATATTTGGGTATATCAGATAAATACATTAAGTAAAGGAGCCTTATACATTGCTCCCTGCATAGTTTGCTCTTTCTTGTTTCTCTTTTACCTTTACTAAATTAGCACAGGGAGAGACCTTGAAATGTTCCAATCAGCAGAGATTAGAACATCATATTTCTAGAGAGGTTGGTTGGACAGAGCAGGGGTCCCAGTGAGAATCAAAGCTTCTGTTTCTACTTGGAAGTGTACCTGTATAGAGTAGAGGGCTCCAGGAAATATCCTAGAATATTCCAGTGCCCCTGCGGGAGATCATTAAGAGAGGCAGGATCTGGTACCAGATCAGTGTACTATGACATGTTTGTCAGTCATCTGATGTGAGATTCTCAGAGCCAATCCCATATGGTAGGGCCGAGTGCAGAGTGATGAAGAACCTGTGAAAGCCTTTGATTGCATGTTAAAGATGAAGCTCTGATTCCGGGGAGAATTTTCTTACCCGACTGAATGTCACCCTTCTGTGGGGATGAGATTCTGTGCTTTTCCTCTGTTGATGACCACTGACTGAAAATCATTAGAGGATCCTGTCTAGAAAGCATTCTTTATTTAATTTCTTAAAGACGAAAACATAGAAAACATTTTTATCCACTTTCAAATTGAGGATCAGGGGGAATGACATCAGTGAAAATGTCAGAGTAGGGAGCTCTGGCTTGTGTCCATCCCCAGAAACACTGACATACGTGGTAAAACCTGTCAAAATGATCTTATCAACACATGTAAGTTTTCTTTTCTTTTCGCCCTGTAGATTTATCTTTCATTGAAACTTTACTTACTATAGAATGTGGAGAATAAACAAGGAAGTAGAAACTGTATTTCCTGATGAGAGAATCACTAAGTCACATTAGCTGTTCTGAGCTATGTCTTACTCACCGTGACTGTAATTAAAACAAACAAACAAACAAAACACTTTTTTTTTTTTTTTTGGTAAGTCAGTTCTGACATTTCCTCGTTAAAGACAAGGTAACAGATACAGACTTAGATCTACCAGAATTGAGCGAAATTTTGATTGTACCTGTGTTGAATATATGAGCATGACCTGCTACAAATCTTCATTATACTTATTGTCACAACTGACAAATTCCCTTTATCCACTCCTGATATGTTGCATGTAAGGAATGCATAGGTCACTAACCCCAGCTGGTCACAGGAAAACTCTGCCACATGGATTACTGCATGTTTTCCTGCTGGAAGACCACACATTCTGGAGTATCATGCCTTCAGAGTATCTGGGCTCTTCTTTTTTCTGGGTAAAGGTTAGATAATCACCTAATTTTATGAGAAATATATAAATAGTATTTGCATATTCTTCAGGTTTTTATTTATCCATTCTCTTTCAAGTCCTAAGTGCAAATATTAAAGTGATTTCCAAGAGGGTGGTAAATAAGACAGCTACATTTATGCTCCAAAATTAGCAATAAATCATAATACAATTGTAAATGCATTAATGTGTGATTAATGTGTAGATACTTATGTAAATGCAATTTTAGTAATGCTTTGTGGAGAGCTTCAGAATCTAGGTATTAAAAAAGAAGAAGAAGAAGAAGGAGTTCTTGAAACACTCAGGGAATTATAGAGAAGTCTTTGTGTCTACAAATATCAATCTGAAATAATGCATATTCTCAGAAATAAACTAGGCATAAAATTGTAGGACAAAACTTCATGAAATGAAAGAGCATGTGAGATGGCCATACAAGAAAAAGAATATTCTCGGAGAATAATGAACAGTGTGGAGTTCAGCAGAAGGGTAATACAGATTCAGAGAGTAAAACTTTGGAGAGCCTAATTATGAGTTCCTCATATTTCATCTTTGGAGAGACGGTAGTCATTTGAAATATGATTTTATAAGATGACGTTGACATACTTAAATACTTTCCTTGAGAAATGACCACTTAGAACCAGAATAAATGAAAGAGAACACAAAATTATGTTTTTGTTGATTTTTAAAGACCTCAGGTGAGTGCTGATAATTTTAAAATACATGATGTCTTTCACTGCAAAGTAAAGGAGCTGTTACAGTGGAGGATTACTGGACTGAATGTCAATATTATGACATAGTATGAGTGTGTTTCGTGTTTGGTAATTGCAATCATTGTTGCTTTTGTTGTGGTCATCCATTTACAATGCTTGGTGTCAGTTGATTTATCTCTTGTAAAAATAAAATACAGTCTGTGTGTGTGAAAAAAAAACATACATGATGTCTTGACTAAAGTTGTATGGAATATGAGATCTGGAAAAAAGCATTTCTTTTCTGTAATGCTAGGATGCTAATTGGACATTTTTGCAAGAAAGAGATTTCAGGATGCAAATCTCGTGTCTCTAAGGTGGGAAGTCATTTCATGGCGGAACATTCTATTAAACTTGTGTGAGTGGAGAAATATTTCTTTGGAAGGAAGAGGTCACAAATCCCTTTTTAATAGTTAGTGGTTTATAGTATACCGAATGAGCAAAATGGCTATTTCTGAACTTTAGAAAAAAATAATATAGTTTTTCTGCATTTATATTATGAAGCTGATGTAAAATATCAAAAATTCTTTATTTTGAAAAACAATGTAATCAATTTGACATAATTCATATATATTGAACCTGTGGTACACACACACAGTAAAACTTACATTCAAAAAATCTTTTGCACTTAAGAAATATTTTCAAGTGTAGTTGATTTACAATGTTGTGGGGTTTTTTAAATATATGTTTATTGGAGTATAATTGCTTTATAACACTGTATTAGTTTCTGCTTTACAACAAAGTGAATCAGCTATATGTATACATATATTTCCCATATCTCCCCCTCTTGAGCCTCCCTCCCACACTCCCTATCCCACCCCTCTGGGGGACATAAAGCACCGAGCTGATCTCCCTGTGCTATGCGGCAGCTTACCGCTAGCCATTTTACCTTTGGTAGTGTATATATGTCAGTGCTACTCTCTCACTACGTCCCTGTCTCCCCTTCCCCCCCTGTGTCCTTAAGTCCGTTCTCTACATCTGTGTCTTTATTCCTGCCCTGTCACTAGGTTCCTCAGTACCATTTTTCTAGATTCCATATATATGTGTTAGCATACGGTATTTGTTTTTCTCCTTCTGACTTACTTCACTCTGTATGACAGACTCTAGGTCCAACCACCTCACTACAAATAACTCAATTTTGTTCCTTTTTATGGCTGAGTAATACTCCACTGTATATATGTGCCACACCTTCTTTATATATTCATCTGTCGATGGACATTTAGGTTGCTTCTATGTCCTGGCTGTTGTAAATAGTGCTACAGTGAACATTGTGGTACATGTACCTTTTTGAATTATGGTTTTCTCCAGGTATATGCCCAGTAGTGGGATTGCTGGGTCATATGGTAGTTCTATTTTTAGCTTTTGAAGAATCTCCATACTGTTCTCCATAGTGGCTATATCAGTTTACATTCCCACCAACAGTGCAGGAGTGTTCCCTTTTCTCCACACCCTCTGCAGCCTTTATACATTGTTGTATTAATTTCTGCTGTGCAACAAAGTGATTCAGATATATATATATATATATATATATATATATGTGTGTGTGTGTGTGTGTGTGTATATATATATGTGTATGTATATATATAAGAATATATATATATTCTTTTCCATTATGGTTTATCACAGGATATTGGATATAGTTTCCTCTGCTATACGGTAGGTCTTTGTGGTTTGCCCATCCTATGTAGAATAGTTTGCTTCTGCTATTCCAAAACTCCCAATCTTTCCTTCACTCTCTCCTTGGCAACCACAACTGTTTTCTATATCTGTGTGTTTGTTTCTGTTTCGCTGACATGTTCATTTGTGTCCTGTTTTCGATTCCACATGTAAGTGATATTATATGGTATTTGTCTTTCTCTTTCTGACTTACTTCACTTAGTATCATTATCTCTAGGTCCATCCATGTTGCTGCAAATGACATTATTTCATTCTTTGTTATGTCTGAGTAATATCTATTGTATACGTATAGCACACCTTTTTTTTTTAAACATCTTTATTGAAGTATAATTGCCTTACAATGGTGTGTTAGCTTCTGCTTTATAACAGAGTGAATCATTTATACACATACAATATGTTCCCATATCTCTTCCCTCTTGCATCTCCCTCCCTCCCACCCTCCCCATCCCACCCCTCTAGGTGGTCACAAAGCACCGAGCTGATCTCCCTGTGCTATGTGGCTGCTTCCCACTAGCTATCTATTTTACATTTGGTAGTGTATATATGTCCATGACACTCTCTTATCCTGTCACATCTCACCCCACCCCCTCCCCATATCCTCAAGTCCATTCTCTAGTAGGTCTGTGTCTTTATTCCCGTCTTGCCACTAGGTTCTTCATGGCCTTTTTTTTTCCCTTAGATTCCGTATATATGCGTTAGCATACTGTATTTGTTTTTCTCTTTCTGACTTACTTCACTCTGTATGACAGACTCTAACTCCATCCACCTCATTACAAATACCTCCATTTCATTTCTTTTTATGGCTGAGTAATATTCCATTGTATATATGTGCCACATCTTCTTTATCCGTTCATCTGTTAATGGACATTTAGGTTGCTTCCATGTCCTGGCTATTGTAAATAGAGCTGCAATGAACATTTTGGTACATGACTCTTTTTGAACTATGGTTTTTTCGGGGTATATGCCCAGTAGTGGGATTGCTGGGTCGTATGGTAGTTCTATTTGTAGTTTTTTAAGGAACCTCCATACTGTTCTCCATAGTGGCTGTATCAATTTACATCCCCACCAACAGTGCAAGAGTGTTCCCTTTCCTCCACACCCTCTCCAGCAGTTATTGTTTCTAGATTTTTTGAGGATGGCCATTCTGATCGGTGTGAGATGATATCTCATTGTGGTTTTGATTTGCATTTCTCTAATGATTAATGATGTTGAGCATTCTTTCATGTGTCTGTTGGCAATCTGTATATCTTCTTTGGAGAAATGTCTATTTAGGTCTTCTGCCCATTTTTGGATTGGGTTGTTCGTTTTTTTATTATTGAGCTGCATGAGCTGCTTGTAGATCTTGGAGATTAATCCTTTGTCAGTTGCTTCATTTGCAAGTATTTCCTCCCATTCTGAGGGTTGTCTTTTGGTCTTGTTTATGGTTTCCTTTGCTGTGCAAAAGCTTTTAAGTTTCATTAGGTCCCATTTGTTTGTTTGTGTTCTTATTTCCATTTCTCTGGGAGCTGGGTCCAAAAGAATCTTGCTGTGATGTATGTCATAGAGTGTTCTGCCTATGTTTTCCTCTAAGAGTTTGATAGTGTCTGCCCTTACACTTAGGTCTTTAATCCATTTTGAGTTTATTTTTGTGCATGGTGTCAGGGAGTGTTCTAATTTCATACTTTTACATGTTCCTGTCCAATTTTCCCAGCACCACTTATTGAAGAGGCTGTCTTTTCTCCACTGTATATGCTTGCCTCCTTTATCAAAGATAAGGTGACCATATGTGTGTGGGTTTATCTCTGGGCTTTCTATCCTGTTCCATTGATCTATATTTCTGTTTTTGTGCCAGTACCAAACTGTCTTGATTACTGTAGCTTTGTAATATAGTCTGAAGTCAGGGAGCCTGATTCCCCCAGCTCCATTTTTCGTTCTCAAGATTGCTTTGGCTATTTGGGGTCTTTTGTGTTTCCATACAAATTGTAGCACATCTTCTTTATACATTCATTTTTCAATGAACATTTAGTTTATTTCCATGTCTTGGCTATTATAAATAGTGCTGCTATGAACATAGGGTTTCATGTATCTTTTTGAATTATAGTTTTGTCTAGATATATGTCCACAAGTGAGATTGCTAGATCATATGGCAACTCTCTTTATAGTTTTTTTGAGGAACCTCCATACTGTTTTCCATAGTGGCTGCACCAACTTACATGGCCACCGACAGTGTAGAAGGGTTCCCTTTTCTCCATACCCCCTCCAGCATTTGTTAATTGTAGATTTTTTTAATGATGGCCATTCTGATCAGTGTGAAGTGATACCTCATTGTAATTTGGACTTGCATTTCTCTAATAATTAGTGATGATGAGCATCTTTTCATGTGCCTATTGGCTATCTGTATGTCTTCTTTGGAGAAATGTTTGTTTAGGTCTTCTACCCATTTTTCCATTGAGTTATTTGTTATTTTGTTATTGAGTTGTATGAGCTGTTTGTATAGTTTGGAAGTTAAGCCCTTGTCAGTCTCATCATTTGCTTATATTTTCTCCCAGTCCATATGTTGTATTTTCATTTTGATTATGGTTTCCTTTGCTGTGCAAAAGCTTATAAGTTTGATTAGTTCCTGTTTCTTTTTTGCTTTTACAGTAAGTCCCCTACATATGAACAAGTTCTGTTCCAAGAGTGCGAATGTAAGTCTAATTTGTTTGTAAGTCCAACAAAGTTAGCCTAGGTACCCAACTTACACAGTCGGCTATATGGTATTGTACCGTAATAGGTTTATAATACTTTTCACACAAACAATACATAAAAAACAAACACAAAAACAAAGAAAACATTTTTAATCTTACAGTACAGTAACTTGAAAAGTACAGTAATACAGTACAACAGCTGGGATACTCGGGCTGGCATCGAGGGAACAGGCGAGAAGAGTTACTGATTGGAGGAGGGAGAGGAGGTGGGAGATGGTAGAGGTGAAGGATTATCAGCAGTAGGAGACAGAGGGCAAGCTGCAATTTCACTCATACCTGACGTTGATGACACAGGTTCTGGTTCCTTGCTGGAGTTAATTCTATCTACCCTCTTGAAAAAATGATCCATTGATGTCTGGGTAGTAGCTCTTTTTTTCTCATCATAGATGACAAGGTAGCACTGGATTGCATTCTGAATGGCTGCTGCCACCTTTGGGTACCATTCTAGGTTCGGGTCCTGTGCCTCAAAAACTAACAGTGCTTCCTCAAATAAAGAAGCTTCCCTTGCCATTTTCTGTGTTGTGAATCTCTTCAGTTCTTCAGTTACTTCTTCTTCCTCCTGTCCCTCTTCATCCTTTCTCTGGACCTCCAATTCCATCAGTAAGCTCCTCATGTTGCACAGCAAGGAGTTCAGTGAAATCATCCTCTTGCAGATCTAGCTCCAGCTGCTCACTGAGGATCACTACATTGCTGAAGACCTCTTCGGACTTCTGATCTACCTTCTCGAATCCACAAAAATCATGAACAAACTGTGGGCAAAGGTACCCTCACACCATGCAAAGTCAATGATTTTATGGTCTTGTAGATGTTATAGTCCTTCCAAAGTTGTCCCTAGGTTGTTCCTGATTTGTCACTTACCTTTACTGCCTGACAAAAAGTGTGACATAAATAATATTTCTTGAAAGTTGCTATAGCTCCCTGGTCCATAGGTTGGATGAGCAACGTAGTATTTGGAGACAGATGCACTACTTTGACGTTGGGATGAAAGTCATCCATGAATGGGGGGGTGGCCCAGAGCATTGTCGAGCAGCAAAAGAATGTTTTGCTGGAACGTCCTTCTCCAAGCAATATTTCTCTACATCTGGGATAAAATGGTGGCAAAACCAGTCCTGGAACGTGGCCTGTGTAATCCAGGATTTGGGGTTACGCTTCCACACAACAGGAAGAGAACCCTTGGCTATGTTTTTAAGGGTTCTTGGGTTCTCTGAATGATAAACTAAGCGAGGCTTCAGCTTCAATTCACCGGAAGCATTGCCACCAAACAACAGTTAGCCTATCCTTTGCTGCTTTACAGCCCAGCATCAACTTTTCCTCCTTACTGATGTAACTTCGGTCTGGCATCCTCTTCCAGTACAGTTGTGTCTCATCCACATTAAAAACCTGGTTGGGTAAATACACACCATCATCAATAATTTCTCAAAGTGTTTCCGGAAGTTCCTGGACAGCTACCCTATCTGCACTTGCTGCCTCTCCACTTACTTTTCCATTGTGAAGGTTGGCTCTAGCCTTGAACCGATGAAACCAGCCATGGCTGGCATTAAAAGATGTGCCCTCTGATTCTTTGCCGTGTTTCTTCTTCAAGTCTTCATAAAGGCTTTTAGCTTTCTCTTGAATCAGCATTAAGCTTAGCAGGACTCAGCACTGATGTTGATCCTGCATCCGCACACTGAGAAGTTTCTCCATCTCCTCCATCACTTTTCCATGCTTCTTCGATATTTTGTCAACATCGTCGGCAAAGCAGACTTCACATGTTCCATGATCTTGTCCTTGTTCTTTAGATTCGTGCCAATGATTGAATGATTCATGTTATAAGAATGAGCGATGTCTAACATCTTTTTGCCTTGCTCCACTCTCTCAATTACTTTCACCTTTGTTTCCATCATTATCGCTTGGAGCTTCTTAACAGTACCAGCTACATCACTGCTGCTTTTACGCTTGCTTCCAGACATCTTGGGCTTGAAATAAAGGTACTGTACTACTGTACTCTATACAGTACTGTAAAGTACACAAAAGCACAACCACTTATAGAGGATGCACGCACATGACAATGTATGCCAGACATGTGAACTAAGTTACATGATTGGACATGCGAATGGACGTTTGCATCTTTGAAAGTTTGCAACTTGAAGGTTCGTATGTAGGTGACTTACTGTATTTGTACTGCCTAGGGAGAACTACCTAGGAAAACTTTGGTATGATTTATTTCAGAGAATGTTTTGCTTATGTTCTCTTCTAGGAGTTTTACGGCGTCCTATCTTATATTTAAGCATATAAGCCATTTTGAGTTTATTTTTGTGTATGGTGTGAGGGTATGTTCTGACTTCACTGATTGAATACAGCTGTCCCAACTTTCAAAACACCACTTGCTGAAGAGACTATCTTTTCCCCATTGTATATTCTTGCCTCCTTTGTCGAGGGTTAATTGACCATAGGTGTGTGGGTTTATTTCTGGGCTCTCTATTCCATTCCATTGATCCATGTATCTCTTTCTGTGCCAATACCATGCGGTTTTGATTACTGTAACTTTGTAGTATTGTCTGAACTTTAGGAGGGTTATGCCTCCTGCTTTTTTCTTTTTCCTCAGGACTGTGTTGACAGTTCTGACTTTTTATGGTTCCAGATACATTTTAGGATTATTTGTTCTAGTTCTGGGGAAAATGTCATGGGTAATTTGATAGGGATCACATTAAATCTGTAGATTGCTTTGGGTAGTATAGCCATTTTAACAGTATTAATTCTTCCCATCCAAGAGCATGGGATGTCTTTCCATTTCTTTGAATCATCTTCAGTTTCCTTTACTAATGTTTTGTAGTTCTCAGTATATAAGTCTTTCACCTCCTTGGTGAGGTTTATTCCTAAGTATTTTATTTTTTTTTTGATGCCATTTAAAAAAGGATTGCTTGTTTACATTTCCTTTCTGATATTTCATTGTTAGTGTAAAGAAATGCAACCAGGGACTTCCCTGGTGGCTCCGTGGTTGAGAATCTGCTTGCCAATACAGGGGACACGGGTTTGAGCCCTGGTGCAGGAAGACCCCACATGCCGTGGAGCAACTAAACCTGTGCTCCACAACTACTTAGCCTGCACTCTAGAGCCCGTGAGCCACAACTACTGAGCCCGTGTGCCACAACTACTTAAGCCCGCATGCTAGAGCCCATGCTCCACAACAAGAGAAGCCACTGCAATGAGAAGCCTGCGCACCACAACAAAGACTAGCCCCCACTGGCCACAACTAGAGAAAGCCCGTGCACAGCAATGAAGACCCAATGCAGCCAAAATAAATTTTAAAAAAAAAGAAAGAAAGAAAAATCAAGAAATGCAACCAATTTATGTATGTTAATGTTGTATCCTGCTACTTTGTTGAATGTGTTTATCAGTTCTAGTAGTTTTTGTGTGGAATTTTTAGGGTTTCCTTTATATATATTATCATGTCATCTGCATATAATGACAACTTTACCTCTTCTCTTCCAATGTGGTTAGATTTTATTTCTTTTTCTTGTCTGATTGTTGTGGCTAGGACTTCCAATACTATGTTGAAGAGAAGAGGTGAGAGTGGGCAACCTTGCCTTGTTCCAGATTTTAGCGGGAAGGCTTTCAGCTTATGAACATTGAGTATTGTATTGGCTGTGGGTTTGTCATAAATAGCTTTTATTATGTTGAGATATGTTTCCTTTGTACCCACTTTGGTAAGTGTTTTTATCATGAATGGATGTTGAAGTTTTTCGAATGCTTTTTCGGCATCTATTGAGATGATCGTTTGTTCTGTGTTTTTCCTTTGTTGATGGGGTGTATCATGTTGATTGATTTGCATATGTTGAAACAACTTTGTGACACTGGGGTGAATCAAATTTGGTCATGGTGTATGATCCTTTTATGTGTTGTCAGATTCGGTTTTCTAATATTCAGTTGAGAATTTTTGCATCTATATTTATCAGAGATATTGGCCTGCGATTTTCTTTTTTGGTAGTGTCTTTCTCTGTGTTTTTTTTTAAGTCTTTATTGAATTTGTTCCAATATTGCTTCTGTTTTATGTTTTGGTTTCTTGTTTGTGAGGCATATGGGATCTTAGCTCCACCACCAGGGATCGAACCTGCACTCCCTGCACTGGAAGGCGAAATCTTAACTGCTGGACCACCAGAAAAGTCCCCATCTGTTTTTGTTTGTTTGTTTGTTTGTTTTTAGTAGATTTCTTTCTTTCTTTATTTTTGGATGCTTTGGGTGTTTGTTGCTGTGCACGGGCTCTCTCTAGTTGCGGCAAGCGGGGGCTACTCTTTGTTGTGGTGTGCAGGCTGTTCATTGCGGTGGCTTCTTTAGTTGCAGAGCATGGGCTCTAGGTGTGTGGGCTTCAGCAGTTGTGGCTATCAGGCTCTGTAGTTGTGGCTCATGGGCTGTAGAACACAGGCTCAGTAGTTGTGGCACACAGGCTTAGTTGCTCCACAGCATGTGGGATCTTCCCAGACCAGGGCTCGAACCTATGTCCCCTGCATTGGCAGACAGATTCTTAACCACTGTGCCACTCAGGGAAGTGCCCCCCATCTGTTTTTGATATCAGGGTGATGGTGGCTTCACAGAATGTCTTTGGAAGTATTCCTTACTCTTCAATCTTTTTGAAGAGTTTGAGAAGAATCAGTGTAAGTTCTGCTTTGTATATTTGGTAGAATTTGCCCGTGAAACCATCTGATCCTGGACTTTTGTTGGTAGGGAGTTTTTTTAAATTACAGATTCTATTTTGCTTTTAGTGTTCAGTATGTTCAAGTTATCTGTTTCTTCTTGATTCAGTTTTGTTCGGCTGTAAAAAAACTACATATGTTTTTAGGTTATGTTAGCACCTAAATACTTACCATGTATTAGACCACAAAAGAGTGAAGAAAAAAATATTAAAATATTTTTTCAAATAGAAAAAGTATTGAAATATTTTTAAGAAATTGGGATAATAATACTAATTATAATAATGACAAATTGTTCTGAACTTAAAGACTACTTTATCTAAGATGCATATTATATGCTTATTGTTTTATTGTTTTTAAATACATGGAATGTTTTCTCCTTTCTAATGTAATTCTTTTATTTTACCTGTATATTGTGAAAAAAATTTAGTTGCACATAATATAAAAAAATACACTTTAATAGGAGATATTAATCCATTTAAATTTACTATAGTACTGAAAATAGTTAGGTTTAGAGTTACCATGTTATTGAGTGCTCTTTTTTATTTATTTACTTTTAGAAAAGATTTAATTGAGAGGGGGCATAAATTATTTATTTATTTATTTATTTATTTATTTATTTATTTTAGAAATTTCATGTAATGTCTGAAACATTTATATTAACATATTTCCATACAAATAACCCAATGAAAGTTTAGTATTAGTTGTTTTGTTTGTTTTTTTATACTGCAGGTTCTTATTAGGCATCAATTTTATACACATCAGTGTATACATGTCAATCCCAATCGCCCAATTCAGCACACCACCATCCCCACCCCACTGCAGTTTTCCCCCCTTGGTGTCCATATATCCATTCTCTACATCTGTGTCTCAACTTCTGCCCTGCAAACTGGCTCATCTGTACCATTTTTCTAGGTTCCACATACATGCATTAATATACGATATTTGTTTTTCTCTTTCTGACTTACTTCACTCTGTATGACAGTCTCTAGATCCATCCACGTCTCAACAAATGACTCAATTTCGTTCCTTTTTATGGCTGAGTAATATTCTATTGTATATATGTACCACAACTTCTTTATCCATTCGTCTGTTGATGGGCATTTAGGTTGCTTCCATGACCTGGCTATTGTAAATAGTGCTGCAATGAACATTCGGGTGCATGTGTCTTTTTGAATTACGGTTTTCTCTGGGTATATGCCCAGTAGTGGGATTGCTGGGTCATATGGTAATTCTATTTTTAGTTTTTTAAGGTACCTCCATATTGTTCTCCATAGTGGCTGTATCAATTTACATTCCCACCAACAGTGCAAGAGGGTTCCCTTTTCTCCACACCCTCTCCAGCATTTGTTGTTTGTAGATTTTCTGATGATGCCCATTCTAACAGGAGTGAGGTGATACCTCATTGTAGTTTTGATTTGCATTTCTCTAATAATTAGTGATGTTGAGCATCTTTTCATGTGCTTCGTGGCCGTCTGTATGTCTTCTTTGGAGAAATGTCTATTTAGGTCTTCTGCCCATTTTTGGATTGGGGTGTTTGTTTCTTTAATATTGAGATGAATGAGCTGTTTATATATTTTGGACTATAATTGCTTTACAATGGTGTGTTAGTTTCTGCTTTGTAACAAAGGGAATCAGCTACACATATACATATATCCCCATATCTCCTCCCTCTTGCGTCTCCCTCCCACCCTCCCTATCCCACCCCTCTAAGTGGTCAGAGAGCACTGAGCTGATCTCCCTGTGCTATGCAGCTGTTTCCTACTAGCTATCTATTTCACATTTGGTAGTATATATAAGTCCATGCCACTCTCTCACTTCGTCCCAGCTTACCCTTCACCCCTCCCCATGTCCCCAAGTCCATTCTCTATGTCTGCGTCTCTATTCCTGTCCTGCCCCTAGTTTCTTCCCAACCATTTATTTCTTTTTCTTTTAGAATTCCATATATATGTGTTAGCACACAGTATTTGTTTTTGTCTTTCTGACTTACTTCACTCCGTATGACAGACTCTAGGTCCATCCACCTCACTACAAATACCTCAATTTCATTTCTTTTTATGGCTGAGTAATATTCCATTTTATATTGAAGATGTGCAACATCTTCTTTATCCCTTCATCAGTTGATGGACACTTAGGTTGCTTCCATGTCCTGGCTATTGCAAATAGAGCTGCAGTGAACATTGTGGAACATGACTCTTTTTGAATTATGGTTTTCTCCAGGTATATGCCCACTAGTGGGATTGCTGTGTCATATGGTAGTTCTATTTTTACTTTTTAAAGGAACCTCCATACTGTTCTCGATAGTGGCTGTATCAATTTACACTCCCACCAACGGTGCAAGAGGGTTCCCTTTTCTCCACATGTCTGCAGCATTTATTGTTTGTAGATATTTTGATGATGGCCATTCTTACCTGTGTGTGGTGATACCCCATTGTAATTTTGATTTGCATTTCTCTAATGATCAGTGATGTTGAGCATTCTTTCATGTGTTTGTTGGCAATCTGTATATCTTCTTTGGAGAAATGTCTATTTAGGTCTTCTGCCCATTTATGGATTGGGTTGTCTGTATTTTTTGATATTGATCTGCATGGGCTGCTTGTAAAGTTTGGAGATGAATCCTTTGTCAGTTGCTTCATTGGCAAATATTTTCTCCCATTCTGAGGGTTGTCTTTTCGTCTTGTTTACGTTTTCCTTTGCTGTGCAAAAGCTTTTAAGTCTCCTTAGGTCTCATTTGTTTATTTTTGTTTTTATTTCTATTTCTCTAGGAGGTGGGTCAAAAAGGATCTTGCTGTGATTGATGACATTGAGTGTTCTGCCTATGTTTTCCTCTAAGAGTTTTATAGTGTCTGGCCTTACATTTAGGTCTTTAATCCATTTTGAGTTTATTTTTGTGTATGGTGTTAGGGAGTCTTCTAATTTCATTCTTTTACCTGTAGTTGTCCAGTTTTCCCAGCACCACTTATTGAAGAGGCTGTGATTTCTCAATTGTATATTCTTGCCTCCTTTATCAAAAAGAAGGTGACCATATGTGTATGGGTTTATCTCTGGGCTTTCTCTCCTGTTCCATTGATCTATATTTCTGTTTTTGTGCCAATACCATAGTGTCTTGACTACTGTAGCTTTGTAGTATTGTCTGAAGTCAGGGAGCCTGATTCCTCCAGCTCTGTTTTTCTTTTCAAGATTGCTTTGGCTGTTCGGGGTCTTTTGTGTTTCCTTACAGATTGTGAAATTTTTTTGTTCTAGTTCTCTGAAAAATGCCATTGGTAGTTTGATAGGGATTGCATTGAATCTGTAGATTGCTTTGGGTAGTATAGTCATTTTCACAATGTTGATTCTTCCAATCCAAGAACATGGTATATCTCTCTATCTGTTTGTGTCATCATTGATTTCTTTCATCAGTGTCTTATAGTTTGTTGAGTAAACGTCTTTAGTCTCCTTAGGTAGGTTTATTCCTAGGTATTTTATTCTTTTTGTTGTAGTGGTAAATGGAAGTGTTTCCTTAATTTGTCTTTCAGATTTTTCATCTTTAGTGTATGGGAATGAAAGAGATATCTGTACATTAATTTTGTATCCTGCAACCTTACCAGATTCATTGATTAACTCTAGTAGGTTTCCAGTAGCATCTTTAGGATTCTCTATGTATAGTATCATGTCATCTGCAAACAGCGAGAGCTTAACTTCTTTTTTTCTGATTCGGATTCCTTTTGATTTCTTTTTCTTCTCTGATTGCTGTAGCTAAAAATTCCAAAAGTGTGTTGAATAATAGTGGTGAGAGTGGGCAACCTTGTCTTGTTCCTGATCTTGGTGGAAATGGTTTCACTTTTTCACCCTTGAGAACGATGTTGGCTGTGGGTTTGTCATATATGGCCTTTATTATGTTGAGGAAAGTTCCCTCTATGTCTACTTTCTGGAGGGTTTTTATCATACATGGGTGTTTAATATTGTCAAAAGCATTTTCTGCATCTATTGAGATGACCATATGGTTTTTATCCTTCAGTTTTTTAATATGGTGTATCACATTGATTTGCATGTATTGAAGAATCCTTGCATCCGTGGGATAAACCCCCCTTGATCATGGTGTATGATCCTTTTAATGCGCTGTTGGATTCTGTTTGCTAGTATTTTGCTGTGGATTTTTGCATCTATGTTCATCAGTGATATTGGCCTGTAGTTTTCTTTCTTTGTGACATCTTTGTCTGGTTTTGGTATCAGGGAGATGGTGGTCTCATAGAATAAGTTTGGGAGAGTTCCTCCCTCTGCTATATTTTGGAAGAGTTTGAGAAGGATAGGTGTTAACTCTTCTCTAAATGTTTGATAGAATTTGCCTGTGAAGCCATCTGGTCTTGGGCTTTTGTTTGTTGGAAGATTTTTGATCACAGTCTCAATTTCAGTGCTTGGGATTGCTTTGTTTATAGTTTCTATTTCTTCCTGGTTCAGTCTTGGAATGTTGTGCTTTTCTAAGAATTTGTCCATTTCTTCCAGGTTGTCCATTTTATTGGCATATAGTTGCTTGCAGTAATCTCTCATGATCCTTTGTATTTCTGCAGTGTCAGTTGTTACTTCTCCTTTTTCATTTGTAATTCTATTGATTTGAGTCTTCTCCCTTTTTTTCTTGATGAGTCTGGCTAACGGTGTATCAATTTTGTTTATCTTCTCAAAGAAGCAGCTTTTAGTTTTTTTGATCTTTGCTGTTGTTTCCTTCATTTCTTTTTCATTTATTTCTGATCTGATCTTTATGATTTCTTTCCTCTGCTGACTTTGGGTTTTTTTTTCTTTCTTTCTCTAATTGCTTTAGGTGTAAGGTTAGCTTGTTTATTTGAGATGTTTCTTGTTTCTTGAGGTAGGATTGTGTTGCTATAAACTTCCCTCTTAGAACTGCTTTTGCTGCATCCCATACGTTTTGGGCCTTCATGTTTTCATTGTCATTTGTTTCTAGGTATTTCTTAATTTCTTCCTTGATTTCTTCAGGGAAGTCTTGGTTATTAAGTAGTGTATTGTTTAGTGTCCATGTGTTTTTTTTTTCTTACAGATTTTTTCCTGTAATTGATATCTAGTCTGATAGCATTGTGGTCGGAAAAGATACTTGATACGATTTCAATTTTCTTATATTTACCAAGGCTTGATTTGTGACCCAAGATATGATCTATCCTGGAGAATGTTCCACGAGCACTTGAGAAAAAGTGTATTCTGTTGTTTTTGGATGGAATGTCCTATAAATATCAATTAAGTCCATCTTGTTTAATGTATCATTTAAAGCTTGTGTTTCCTTATTTATTTTCATTGTGGATGATCTGTTCATTGGTGAAAGAGGGGTGCTAAAGTCCCCTACTATGATTGTGTTACTGTCGATTTCCCCTTTTATGGCTGTTAGCATTTGCCTTATGTATTGAGGTGCTCCTATGGTGGGTGCATAAATATGTACAATTGTTATATCTTCTTCTTGGATTGATCCCTTGATCATTATGTAGTGTCCTTCTTCGTCTCCTGTAATGGTCTTTATTTTAAAGTCTTTTTTGTCTGATATGAGAATTGCTACTCTAGCTTTCTTTTGATTTCCATTTGCATGGAATATCTTATTCCATCCCCTCACTTTCCATGTGTATGTGTCCCTATGTCTGAAGTGGGTCTCTTGTAGACCACATACATACCGGTCGTGTTTTCGGATCCATTCAGCCAGTCTATGTCTTTTGGTTGGAGCATTTAATCCATTTACATTTAAGGTAATTATTGATATGTATGTTCTTATTACCATTTTCTTAATTGTTTCGGGTTTCTTATTGTAGGTCTTTTCCTTCTCTTGTGTTTCCTGCCTAGAGAAGTTCCTTTAGCATTTGTTGTAAAGCGGGTTTGGTGGTGCTGAATTATCTTAGCTTTTGCTTGTCTGTAAAGGTTTTAATTTCTCTGTCGAATCTGAACGAGATACTTGGTGGGTCGAGTAATCTTGGTTGTAGCTTTTCCCCTTTCATTACTTTAAATATGTCCTGCCAGTCCCTTCTGGCTTGCAGAGTTTCTGCTGAAAGTTCAGCTGTTAACCTTATGGGGATTCCCTTGTATGTTATTTGTTGTTTTTCCCTTGCTGCTTTTAATATTTTTTCTTTGTATTTAATTTTTGATAGTTTGATTAATATATGTTTTGGCATGTTTCTCCTTGGGTTTATCTTGTGTGGGACTCTCTGCGCTTCCTGGACTTGATTAATGATTTCCTTTCCCATATTAGGGAAGTTTTCAACTATAATCTCTTTAAATATTTTCTCAGTGTCTTTCTTTTTCTCTTCTACTTCTGGGACCCCTATATTCGAATGTTGGTGCGTTTAATGTTATCCCAGAGGTGTCTCAGATTGTCCTCAATTCTTTTCATTTTTTTTACTTTATTCTGCTTTGCAGTAGTTATTTCCACTATTTTCTCTTCCAGGTCATTTATCCATTCTTCTGCCTCAGTTATTCTGCTATTGTTTCCTTCTAGAGAATTTTTAATTCCATTTATTGTGTTGTTCATCATTGTTTGTTTGCTCTTTAGTTCTTCTAGGTCCTTGTTAAGCGTTTCTTGTCTATTCTCCATTCCAGTTCCAAGATTTGGGATCATCTTTACTATCATTACTCTGAATTCTTTATCAGGTAGACTGCCTATTTCCTCTACATTTGTTTGGTCTGGTGGGTTTTTACCTTGCTCCTTCATCTGCTGTGTGTTTCTCTGTCTTCTCATTTGGCTTTGGGGACTGTGTTTGGGGTCTTCTTTTCGCAGGCTGCAGATTCATAGTTCCCGTTGTTTTTGGTGTCTGCCCCCAGTGGCTAAGGTGGGTTCAGTGGGTTGTGTAAGCTTTCTGGTGGAGGGGACTGGTGCCTGTGTTCTGGTGGGTGTGTCTGGATCTTGTCTTTCTGGTGGACAGGTCCACATCCAGTGGTGTGTTTTGGGGTGTCTGTGACCTTATTATGATTTTAGGCAGCCTCTCTGCTAATGGGTGGACCTGCATTCCTGTCTTGCTAGTTGTTTGGCATGGGATGTCCAGCACTGGATCTTGCTGGTCTCTGAGTGGAGCTGGGTCTTAACGTTGAGACAGATATCTCTGGGAGAGCTTTCGCCGTTTGATATTACAAGGTGCTGGAGGTCTCTGGTAGACCAATGTCCTGAACTCGGCTCTCCCACCTCAGAGGCACAGGCTTGACCCACGGCCGGAGCACCAAGACCCTGTCAGCCACAAGGCTGCGGGTGAGGGCAAGAGGTAGCTTTGGTACATCTCAAAGACCACCAATGAGATTCACTGACCATTTTCTCTCCAGAAGTGAAGAAAACAAAATTCAGTCTTTGGCTAGTCAGCCACTTTGGTAGCCAGCCTCCAATTATCCCCTAATTATCTCCCAGGCTTCATGTACCTGTGTGGCTCCTTGCACTTGAAAAGGGCTGACTGTTTAACCAATAAGAAATTGCAGAAATGACAAAGTGCAGCTTCCAAAGTTATAAAAGACATTGCAGCTTCTGCTTTGGTTTCTGCTAGATCACTCATCCTGGGGTAAGCCAGCTGCCATGTCATGAGGACACTCAAGCAGCCCTAAGGAGAGATCCATGTGGCAAGGAGCTGAGGCCTCTTACCTACAGCCGCGTGAGTGAGTTATCTCAGAAGTCAAAAGATTTAATTTTATTTATTTTTGGTTGCGTTGGGTCTTCGTTGCTGCACAGGGTTTCTCTAGTTGTGTCAAGCAGGGGTTACTCATTGTTGTGGTGCATGGGCTTCTCCTTGTGGTGGTTTCTCTTGTTGTGGAGTATGGGCTCTAGGTGCATGGGCTTCAGTAGTTGTGTCATGCAGGCTCAATAGTTGTTGCTTGCAGGCTCTAGAGCACAGGCTCAGTAGTTGTGGCACACGGGCTTAGTTGCTCTGCGGCATGTGAGATCGTCAGCTTGTAAGTGTTTTATTGAACCCCTGTCCAGGAATTGAACCCCTGTCCCCTGCATTGGCAGGCAAATTCTTACCCACTGTGCCACCAGGGAAGTCCAGTGTGCTCTTTTTTAAACCTAGTCTGTTTTCATTATTTTCTATCTTAACGATTCTGTATTAAATAAAAACAATAATACTCCTTTCTACCCCTCCTCTTTGAGGATTATATATGAAGAAGTATGTCTTATTTATTAATCTCAAATTTTCACCTTACTTTTAAGAAGTAATCACAATGTCAAGTATTTAATACCTTTCACTTCCACCTTGAAAAGCATGGATATTAAAGTGCTAATATAATTACCTCCCCTAGTCTATCTTTTTTACTTTTTGTTATGTATAAAAAACAGCTAAAAACATACATGGTTTGTAAGGAAATGACAAGTTTCAGAAAATTCAGAATCTGAATACACTCTATACATAGCTTCTAGATAAAGACACAGAAAATTACCAGATACTCAGAGGACCCCTGGTCCCATTCTAGTGACTCCCCTTAAGGTTTAATATTGTTCTGGTATCTAACAAAAAGATCACTTTACCTGTATTTTGTATTTTATATAAATGTTATGGCACAGTAAAATCACTTTTGGATTGGGCTTTTTTATTTTATGTTGTTTGTGAATATGCCTATATGGTTGCCTGTTGTTGTGATCATGCATTGCCACTGTTGCATAGGATTCCATGGTGTAAATATTTAACTATTAATTAATTTATTCCAATATGTATTACAATATGAGTGATTTTCAGTTTGTGTCTATTGAGAATAGCACTGGTATATAAATTCTAGAACTTGAGCTTTGTTGGTGTGTGTGTAAATTATTGTTCAGTATACATGTAGTAGTAAAATTTTTGAGTCATAGCTTTCATGTGTTTATCTTTTTAGATATTTCTAAACATTTTCAAAACATTTGTATGATTTTTCATCCTCAGCAGCAGTGAATGAGATTCAAGGATTATACACATTCTTGTCAAACTTGATAATACCTGTCATTTTCATTTGAACTTTCTGGTTGGTGAGTGATAATTCCAGGTATCACTTTTTTGCATTTGATTGACTACTAAGAAGCCAAGCATCTTTTGATATGTTTACTCAACATTCTGTACTCTCTTTTTTGAAATATCTTTTGGTATATTTTCCCCATTTTTGCTATTACATTATCTTCTTATTGAAGACTTCTTTTTTTTTAACATCTGAAGACTTCTTATTTAGGAGTTTTTAATATATGCTTGATATGAGTTCTTCTCTCTGTCTCTCCTTCTCTTTCTTTAGATGAGTGTCAGTTTTTAATGTTAATAACATCTAATTTGTCATTTTCCTCTTTATTTATTTAGTCTTATTTCTTTTTATTTATGTAGTCTTCTTATCTGTAGCAGAACACATTATTTATTCTAAACCACAAATATGTTTTCATTTCTTCAATAAATCCAATTATTAAGCTTTAAATTTAAGTTAACTTTGTAACCTAAATATGTTGTATCATAGTGAGTATTAATTTTTCTATGACAGCTGAAAGGTTACATTTATTCAGAAAAGGTTGTATTCAGCTTTCTTTTCATTTGCTCCTACTTCTCATTGATTCACAGAGGTAAACATCACTTCATCCATGGATCTGACTTTTCTCTGATTTCTCGTGGTCATTCTCACTAATTCGTCTTGCCTCCTGAAATCTTTAGCAATCCCATTATTCCACAGAAGCAAAAACGTTCCTTGCCTTTTTCCTCAGAAGATTGATTATTCCCACATTTTAAATGGGAGATTGCAATAAGTTAGGAGAAAACGCCACAAGGGCCTCCTTTTTTTTCACATCTTGTATCAGCCTCTGCTTGCACTCTCTGTTCAAAGAGTTTTGTACAACACATTGATGGAAGATGGCAGTTGTTTCTCTCCTTGGGGCAAAAGACAGATTAATTACCTGACAAATTAAATAAAGACAGTGTCTTGCTCTGTTCAAATGTTGGACAGGATTGCGTGCATCCTAATTTAAAAGTTTCAGGTGACTGAAGCTTAAGATTCCTAAGCTTTAATCCATACTTGCACCATGCACAGCACCCAACAGGACTGCTTTACATAACCCCATGAGACCTTTGTGTGCCAGTGGAACAGATAAAAATATAAAACTGTTGCTGTCTTTTTGTGTCATAAAAATGATTTTTTGTCTCATTTATGTTTTTCTAAAATCCAAAAACGTGTCAGGCTAAAATATTGGAATTTCAAATATGGTAAAATCTAAGACCCTTCAAATTTCTTTCCAGTTTTGTTGATGATGGGATGCCGTCAGAGATATGACTTCATTAAACACAATAGGTAAGATTCCTTCATGGGCCTGATTGGGGAATACGAAAATAATCCCCAGAAAAACCTGGACATTTTCTAGTTCTCTAGTATTGGTTAAGATGGTAGAAAGGGCCCTTCATTGTCCTATATGTGAATGCAGATCAATTGTGAGAGGTGGGGATAAAACAAGCAGCCTAAATATCCTTTATGTTTGTTGTACTACTAGTAGAAAGAGGAAGGGTCAACAGGTCACCATGGTTGATACAGCAAATAAGCTGCTTGAAACTACACAGAAATGTACCTGCTTGTATTTTCTGTGCAGTTATCCTCTCTTCTGGTGTGCCCTGATACCTCCCTCAACTTACGTACCAATTCCGGTAGCATTAAGCAGAAATCCAAAGAAATCTATTCTTTGGAATTATGAGGAAGGGAAGAGTCGAAAATTTTACAGCATGCTCTATACAAGTATACACGTCACCATCCTTATCTATGTCATGCCATGCATGAAGGGTCAGTAGGTTCAGGGGATTCTGGAAGCACCAAGGTCTGTGGGGTTAATCACAGCTGCATTCATGGGCAGTAAAAGAGCAGGGCCTTATCTTGGTCACTTTCTCAATGCTAGTAGCTACAAAAAGAAGAGGACAGCAGACATCTTAGGGAGAAGAGCCAACATTAAATGAAATGTCCTAATTACTCTAGGCAACCTCTCATGATAGCCTCCCATAGCTCCTCAAATCCCTACATACTTGCACAAGGGATAGTGTAATATTACTGGAGAGTGTGACTGCAGATTAACATTATTTCTGTTGAAAAAAATAAAAATAGGTTCAAGTGATAGGGTTTGAAAAGGGTTCACAGTGTGAGGAAAACTATTGTAACAATGTGGACAGAACCCTTTGGATGGATTCATCATGTGTTTGTTTATGTTTTTGTTTTTTTTGCTGCTTCAGAATCTGTAGTAGAGATTGGTGTGTTCCATGATGCATTCCCGCTTCTTGTAAGTTTTAGATGGAATACCCCATTAGGAAGAAGTGCACGTAAGGAAGATTAGTGAGTCAAACTCCTCTGCCCTCTGTCAGCAGTGGGTGCAAAGGGATTTAGACCAAGTGCTTTCATCCTTTGGTGTGCAAAGTTTTCACTATATGAATGATGTTTTGTTTGTTTGCAGGTCAGGAGCCTTGGTCTCAATATCCCTGTTTAAAAACTGTTATCACATGTCTGCCAGAAAGAATTGCTGATGATACTGGAAAAACTTGAGAGTTATCCTTAACAATAAAGGGTTTTGTAGCAACACGGATGGACCTCGAGATTGTTATACTGAGTGAAGCAAGTGAGACACAGAAAGACAGATATCATATGATATTGCTTATATGAGGAGTCTAAAAAAGAAAAAAAAGGTACAAATGAACTTATTTACACAACAGAAATAGAGTCATGGATATAGAAAACAAACTTATGGTTACCAGGGGATAAGTGGGGAAGGGATAAATTGGGAGACTGGGACTGACATATACACACTACTATATATAAAATAGGTAAGTATTGATAAGGACCTGCTTTATAGCACAGGGAACTCTACTCAATGGTCTGTACTGACGTTTATGGGAAAAGAATCTTAAAAAAAAACAAGGGTTTTGGGGTTATATAATAAATATAAATGTGCAAACCTTTAACATGAAAGGAAAAATCAGTTAACTCTGTGGTCCCTGTTATGGTGTAAAGATTTTGTACCTCTAATTTTAAAATTTTGGAACCCAGCTCCCATGTTGATGGTATTAGGAGGTGGGGCTTTTGGGAGGTGATTAGGTCATGAGGCCAGAGCCCTCAAACATGGGATTAGTGACCTAATAAATGTAGCACACAGAATATCTTATGCCCATTACATGATTTCATTGCCGAGCGAGAAGACCCACATTATGAACCAGAAATTGGTCCCTCACCAGACACTAAGTCAGATGGCAACTTGTTCTTTTTTTAAAAAAATTTTAAAAATTAATTAATTAATTAATTAATTTTTTTGGCTGCGTTGGGTCTTTGTTGCGGTGCGCGGGCTTCTCATTGGGTGGCTTCTCTTGTTGCGGAGCACAGGCTCTAGGCGTGTGGGTTTCAGTAGTTGTGGCACACAGGCTTAGTAGTTGTGTCCTGTGGGCTCTAGAGCACAGGCCCAGTATTTGTGTTGCACGGGCTTTGTTGTTCCATGGCATGTGGGATCTTCCCGGACCAGGACTCAAACCCGTGTCCCCTTTATTGGTAGGCAGATTCTTAACCCCTGCACCACCAGGGAAGCCCCTGGTAACTTGTTCTTGAACTTTTCAGCCTCAGCAATTATGAGAAAACAAAAATATTCTGTTGTTTATAAAATACCAAGTCTCTTGTATTTTGCTTTAGCAGTCAAAGAGCTGGCTGAGGAGAAATATCTGTGAGCTTGAAGACGTATCAAGAGAAACCTTTAAATCTCAAAAGAAAAGAGAAAATGGGCAGGGAAGGAATCAACAGAACAGAGTAATCAATAATTGTGGAACAATGAAAAATGCTGTGACCTATACGTAACGGGTATAGCAGGAGGAGAATAAAGATAACGAAGAACAGAAAATATTTTTTAAAAATGACTGAGAATCTTCCCAAATGAATGTCTGACACTAAATCCACAACATCCAAACTTAGAGGAACATATGAATACTAAAGAAAACTGACCAATATCTCTCAGGAACATCAATGCAAAAATCCTCAACAAAATATTAACAAATCAAATCCAACAATATTTTGAGAGAATTTTATATCATGAATGAGAGGGAATAATCCCAGGTATGCAAGGCTGGTTCAACATTCTAAAATCAAATAATTATATCCATCATATCAACACCCTAAAGACAATCATTAGCATATCAATAGATTCAGAAGACCTTCGAAAAAATCTAACGCCCATTCTTCATAAAAACTCTCAGTTAAAGAAATAGACTGGCGCTTTCTCAAGTTGATAACAAAGATCTACAGGAAACATATCTTACATCATGATTAATGGTCAAAAACATGAAGCTTTTCCACTAAGTTCAGGTAAAAACAAGAATGTCCCCTTTCATGACTCCTTTTCCATATTTTACTCCAAGTCCTTGCTAATGCAATAAGGCACAAAAATAAATAAAACAAATACAGATTGGGTAGAAAAAAATGAAAGCAGCCTAAATAAAATATGGACCAATATACTTTATGGACACCTCACCAAAGAAAGTAGACACTATGCATATAAGTATACAGAAGAATAATCCAGATTACATGCTGCCATGAAAAAGCAATTTAAAAATACAATTACATACCACTATGTAACACTTAGAATGGCTAAAATGTGAACAATGACAAGAACAAATTCTGCAGGGGATGTGGAACAATAGGAAATGTCATTTGTTATTGGTGGAAATGAAAAATAATACAGCTACTTTGGTAGTCTGAGTGACACTTGCTATAATATTGAACATTCCCTTAGTGTACAATGTGGCAAGTGTTCTCATGGATATTTACTGAAAGTAGTTTAAAACATACTTCTAGTCGAAAACCTGCATATGGATATTTATAGCACCTAATTCAATATTGCCAAAATGTGAATGAAACTAAGGTGTCCTCCAATAGGTGAATGAAATGATATAGTATTAATATATTCTGGGAATGGGATAATATTGGGCACTAAAAAAGTAAGCTATCAAGCCATATAAAGAGATGGGAATTCTTTTTTTTCTTTTGAAATATAGGTGATTTTCTTTATTTTGTAATTTAAATTTTATTGGAGTATAGTTGATTTAGAATGTTGTGTTCATTTCAGCTGCACAGCAAGTGATTCAGTTACACATATGCATATATTCATTCTTTTTCAGATTCTTTTCTGATAAGGGTACTCCCAGAATATTGAGTAGAGTTCCCTGTACTATACAGTAGGTCCTTGTTGCTTATCTATGTTATATATAGTAGTATTCGTATGTTTACCCCAAGTTCCTGATTTATCCCTAACCCCCGCCTTTCGCCTTTGGTAACCATAAGTTTGTTTTCCAAGTCTGTGAGTCTGCCTCTGTTTCGTAAGTTAGTTCATTTGTATCAATTTTTAGGTTCCACCTAGAAGTGATATCATACAATATTTGTCTTACTCTGTCTGACTTACTTCACTTAGTACAATCATCTCTAGGTCCATCCATGTTACTGCAATTGGCATTATTTTCTTCTATTTTATGGCTGAGTCATATTCCATTATATATATGTACCACATATTCTTTACCTATATTCATATGTTGATGGACATTTTGGCTGCTTCCATGTCTTCGCTATTGTAAAGAGTGTTGCAGTGAACATTGGGGAAGATGTGTCTTTTCAATTTATGCTTTCCTCCAGATATGCACACAGGAGTGAACTTGCTGGATCATCTGGTAGCTCTATTTTATTTCATTTCATTTCAATTTCATTTTTTTGGAGTATAGTTGAGTTACAACGTTGTGTTACTATCTGCTGCACAGCAGAGTGAAGGAGTTTTACATATATCCAATCCTTTTCGGATTCCTTTCCCATACAGGTCATTACAGAGTATTGAGTAAAGTTCCCTGGGCTATACAGTAGGCCCTTATTTGTTATCTCTTTTATATATAGTGGTGTGTTTATGTCAATCCCAATTTCCAATTTATCCCTCCTGCCTCCCTTTGCTCTGGTAACCTCCATTCTGTGTTCCATAGTGGCTGTTACCAATTGGCATTGCCACCAATAGCGTAGTGTTGGTGGCACAGTGGTTAAGAATCTGCCTGCCAGTGCAGGGGACACAGGTTCGAGCCCTGGCCTGGGAAGATCCCACATGCCACAGAGCAACTAAGCCCGTGAGCCACAACTACTGAGTCTGCGCTCTAGAGCCCACGAGCCACAACTACTGAGCTCACGTGCCACAACTACTGAAACCTGTGTGCCTAGAGCCTGTGCTCCACAACAAGAGAAGCCACCACAAAGAAAAGGCTGCGTACCCCAACAATGAGTAGCCCCCGCTTGCTGCAACTAGAGAAAAGCTGCGCGCAGCAAGGAAGACCCAACGCAGATTTAAAAAAATAATAATAAGTAGTAGGTTTCTGTTTTTCCCACACCATCTGAAGCATTTCGTGTTTGCAGACATTGTGATGATGGCTATTCTGAGTGGTTCCAGGTGATACTTCTTTGTACATCTGATTTGCATTTGTCTAAAGAAAGCAATGGTGAGCATCTTCATATGTGATTTCTTCTTTTTTTTTTTGCACAGTGTGAGTAAAATTTACCCCTTGAAAATGGTTATTGAAAGTTTGCATTGTTTTGAAGTCTATTTCGATTACCTACCCTAAGACGTTTTTTGAGGGCTGTTGTCATTTACAGCTCCCCAGGCATTGTGAATATGAAGTGCCTATAAGGTCCAGTTTTTAGAGTTGTTGTTATGGGAAACAGAAGGCGGCAGGATTTCTACTGTCCCTATCTGGTTACTGACAAAACCTTAGACGTAGGGAAAGTCCTGTTCCTGGGTTTTAAATTGCCTGGGTTTTAATTGAGTGGAATGTGCCTGACCAAACATGTAAGGGCTTCTGTCCCATTCCTTCTTCCCCCTTGCCCTTCATCCCCCGAACAAACACAAACCCCTGCAAAATCACCTGTTGAGGGTGCTGTCTTGCAGAGTGGGATGACCCTAATGAAGGAGTCTGGAAGTCGGAACCCAAACACCAGGATATGTTGAGACCAGGTGATTTTCCAAGTGTCATCCAGCCCAGAGAGTCCACCATCCTTTGGGTGTCAGAGGGTTGGTTTAGTAGTATGAGGCCACACTTAGATCTGGAGATAGTGATCCCATGCAGAGGGAACCAGGTACTACAGGTTCAAGGGGGGCGAATTAGCTGGCATATCCTCCCGAGGTCCTCAGGCCCACAACCGTCCAGCCTTGGGACCAAATTGGGTCTGTGTCCAGGGATGTGACACTAGCACGTTCACTGCGACTAAATGAATTTAGTGGTCATTTTTCTTTATGTAATTTAATTTTAAATTTATAATGGAGTATAGTTGATTTACCATGCTGTGTTCGTTTTTGATGTACACCAACATGACTCATTTATACAGAGATGACTATATATTCGTTTTAGAATTATTTTCCCATTGAGGTTACTAAAGGGTGTTGAGAAGAGTTCCAAGTGCTCTACAGCAGGTCCATGTTGATTACAAGTTTTCTCTCTGTAAATATGTATATCCTAACTCCAACCTCATGATTTATGCCTCCAACACACCTTTCCAGTTTGGTAACCATAATTTTGTGTTCTAAGTCTGGGACTCTGTTTCTGTGTTGTAGGATAGTAGCTTTGTATCAATTTTTAGATTCCACTGATAAGTAATATCTTATGATATTTATCATTGTCTGATTTATGACACTTAGTATGAATGTATCTAGGTCCTTCCAAGTGGCTGCAAATGGCCTTATTTCATTCATTACATGGCTGAGTAATATTCCATTGTACATATGCACCATAATTTCCTTATCTGTTCTTCCTCCCAAGGACTTTTATGTAGCTTCCAAGTAGAGGCTCTGGTAAACAGGGCTGCATAAAGGTTGGAGTGCCTGGGTCCCGTTAATTTATGTTTTTTCCAAGATACAGGCCCAGGAGTGGAAGCGCCATATGCTCTGAAGCTCTGTTTTTTAGATTTTTAAGGAATCACCATCCACTTCTCCAGAGTGGCTGTTAGCAATTTACATTCCCACCATCAGCTTGTCAGCGTTCCCTTTTCTCCACGCCCTGTCCTGCATTTCAGGTTTTACACTTTGCGAGGTTGGCCATTCTGACTGGTGCG
This sequence comes from Balaenoptera acutorostrata, assembly GCF_949987535.1. Taxonomy (NCBI): domain Eukaryota; kingdom Metazoa; phylum Chordata; class Mammalia; order Artiodactyla; family Balaenopteridae; genus Balaenoptera; species Balaenoptera acutorostrata. The sequence goes on along the minus strand of NC_080068.1, from coordinate 19,804,335 downwards.
AAGTGATAGCTCTTTGTAGTATTGATTTGCATTGCCCGCCTGTTTTGTTGGCCAAAAAGGGAGTAAGGGTTTTTCCTGAATATATTAAGGAATAACGCATACGGTTTGTTTGGCCAACTGCATCATTGGCGATGTTCAGCAGCTTTGCATGTGCTTTAATGGCGAGTGCAAACTACCTCTTGAAATCCCTTTCCTGCAATTCTGCCTTGCTTACAAGTCGTTTTCGAACACTTGGCTGAAGAAATGACTCCATTAGCGGTGTCAATTACAACCCTGCATGTTTGTGAATTGCAGTGCCCCTGAGCACCGGTTTTCAACTTGTTTAGGGAAGCAGACACAAAGGGGCAGGATTTCTACAGACCCATTCCAGTTACTGGGGCACCTGAAGGATAGGGAAATTCTTCTTCCAGGTAGGAAACTAGAGTGGCATATGCCTGTCCAAACATCTAGGGCTTGTGTCTCATTCCATCCCCCCATTCCCCTTCGTCACCCGGAAAATTCCAAGCTGTGCAAAACCGGCTGTTGAGTGTGCTGCCTTCCCAAAGTGGGGAGACTCTAAGGAAAGGAGCTGGGGAACCCGAATACCAGGAGACGTGGAGATGAGGTGACTTTTCCAAACTCTTCCCGATCAGACGGTGTACCATCCTCTGGATGTGCCATGCGTGTTTTAGCTGTAGGAAGGGTCCCTGTGCCTGGAGATATGGGACCCAGGGAATGGGGGCCAGGCAGTATTACCCTAAAAGGGCTGCATTTGCTGTCCCATCCTCATCAAGCATCTCAGACCCACAAGTGTAGAGCCTTAGGTCCCATCCAACTGTGTGTCTAGATGTGGTCAGTCCAGGTTGCATCACAGCCCCTGAACAAATTTTGTAAGGATATCTCTCTCTCTCACTGTCTTTTTTTTTGTTCTTGTTATTTAAATTTATAATGGGGTATAGCTGACTTTTAACACTGTGTTTCTTGCTGCTCTACATCTATCCACTTGACTCACTTAAAGAGAGATATCAATAAATTATTTTACAGATTCTTACCAGTCTTATGTATTCTTTTCCAGTGACAAAAGTGTGCTGAGTCCAGTTCTATCAGCTATACAGTAGGTCTTGCCAACAACTTATTTTGTTTATAGAACATTATCTGTGTGAATTGCAACCTCCTGGTTTATGCATCACCCCACCCCACCTTTCGCCTTTGGCAGCTATAAGTGTGTTTTCTAAATGTGTGACTCTGTTCTGTTTTGTAATTCAGTTTATGTGTAGCAATTTTTACATTCCCTCTCTAAGTGATATCTCATGATAAGTTTCTTTTTCTGTGTGAATTATTTCACTTAGAAGCATCGTACCTAAATCCACTCATTATGCTGCTACTAGTCTTATGACATTAACTTCATGGCTGAGCGATATTCCATTGTACATAAGTACCACAACTTCTTTATCCATTTTTCTCTTTCCTGGGATACTTAAGGTGTACCGAACTCGAGGTTATTGTAAACAGAGCAGCCCTAAACTTTGGGGTGCCTGTGTCTTGTTGATTTTTAGTTTTGCCAATTTATACGCCCATGAGTGGAAGTGCCCTAGGCTCTCTAAGTGTGTTTGTTAGAAGTTTTCGGACACAATATACATTTCTCCAGGGTGGCTGTTGACAATGTGCATCCCGCCCATCAGCGTAACAAGGCTCCCTTTTCTCCATGGCCTATCCTGCATTTCTGGTTTTCACACTTTTTTCAGGATGGCCCTTTTGACCGATGGGAAGTGAGACTTATTTGTAGTGCTGAGTTGCATTTCCCGCTTGCTTGGTTGGCCAAGAGGGGGGATGGGTTTTTTTCGGAATATATTTAGGAAAAAACGCATACGTCCTTTTTGGACAACAGCATCATTGTCAAAGTTTTGCCGCTTTTCATGTGCTTTAGAGGTGTCTCTAATCTAACTCCTGAAATCTTTTTCCAGCAATTCTGCCTTGCTTTCAAACCCTCTTCGTTGCCTTCCCTCAATATATTTTTGGTCTATACTTATCAATAATAAATCTGCAGGTTTGTGAATAGCAGTGCCCCTGACCTCCATTTTTCAACTGGCTTTTTTGGGAGCTGGCCGCAAAATGGCAGGATTGTTTCAGGCCCGATTGTGGTTCCGGGGGGCAGGCTGAGCCTGTGGTTTATTCTTTTTCCTGATGGGAAATGAGAGTGACATGTGCCTGTCCCAACACCTAGAGCTAGTCTCTCATTGGTTCCCCCTCTTCCCATTGATCCTCCGGACAAATTGAAAACTGTACGAAACAGGAGGTTTAAGGTGCTGATTCTCCAAGTGGGCAGATTATCAGTATAGCGGCTGGAATGGCGAGCCCGAGCACCAGGAGATGAAAAATGAGGTGCGTTTTAGAAACCTTTCCCGATCACACGGTGTACCGTCCTCTGGGTTTCCCATGCATATTTTCGCTGTAGGAAGATTCCCTTGAACCTGGAGATTTGGGACCCATGGAATGGGTGTCACGCAGTATTACTTTAAAGGGTCTGCATTTGCTCACCCAAGCTCACCAATCATCTCATCCCCAAGAGTGTGCAGCCTTATGTCTCTTATACTGTGGGTCCAGATGTGGGCAATCCAGGTTGCATCAGAGCCCCTGAACGAATTTTGTAAGAATTTCTCTCTCTTTCATTGTCTTTGTTTTGTGTGTGTGTGTGTAATTTATTTTTATAATGGTGTTTAGCTTGTTTTCACTGCTGTGATTTCGCCGCTTTACACCTACTTGATTCACTTACAGAGAGATATCCATACATAGATTATAAGATTCTTACTAGTCAGATATATTCTTCTGCGGTGAATAGGGGGTTTTGAGTCCAGTTCATTAAGCAACAGGTAGGTCTTGTCTATTACCTATTTGGTAATGGGTAGTTATCTGTGCTAATTTCAGACCCTTGTTTTATGCATCTCCCCACCTCACCTTTCCTGTTAAGCAGCCATAGTGTGTTTTCTAAATGTGTGACTCTGTTCTGTTTTGTAATTCAGTTCTTGTGTAGCGATTTTTACATTCCCACTCTAAGTGATATCTTATGATAAGTTTCTTTTTCTGTGTGACTTATTTCTCGTACAATCATCGTACCTAAATCCACTCATTATGCTGCTACTAGCCCTATGGCATTGATTTCATGGCTGAGTGATATTCCATTGTACATAAGGAGCACAAGTTCTTTATCCATTTTTCTCTTTCCTGGGACATTTAAGGTGTACCGAAGTCTAGGTTCTTGTAAACAGAGCAGCCCTAAACTTTGGGGTGCATGTGTCTTGTTGATATTTAGTTTTCCCAATTTATACGCCGATGAGTAGAAGTGCCCTATGCTCTCTAGCTGTGTTTTTCAGATGTTTTAGGACACACCATACACTTCTCCAGAGTGGCTTTTGGCAATTTACATCCCGCCCATCAGCGTAACAAGGCTCCCTTTTCTCCATGGCCTGTCCTGCATTTCTGGTTTTTACACTTTTTTCAGGATGGGCCTTTTGACCGATGAGAAGTGAGACTTCTTTGTAGTGCTGATTTGCATTTCCCGCTTGCTTGGTTGGCCAAAAAGGGCGTATGTGTTTTTTCCTGAATATATTCAGGAAAAAACACATACGCCCTTTTTGGCCAACAGCATCATTGTCAAAGTTTTGCCGCTTTTCATGTGCTTTAAAGGCGAATCGAATCTACCTCCTGAAATCTGTGTTCTGCAATTCTGCCTTGCTTTCAAACCCTCTTCGTTGCCTTCCCTCAATATATTTTTGGACGATACTTCTCAATAATAACTCTGCAGGTTTTTGAATTGCAGTGCCCCTGAGCTCTTTTTTTCAACTCGCTCTTTTGGGAGCTGGCCACAAAACGGCAGGATTGTTTCAGGCCCTATTGTGGTTCCGGGGGGCAGGCTGAGGCTGTGGTTAATTCTTTTTCCTGATGGGAAATGAGAGTGACATTTGCCTGTCCCAACACCTAGAGCTAGTCTCTCATTGGTTCCCCCCTTCCCTTTCATCCTCCTTACAAATTGCAAACTGTATGAAACAGGAGGCTAAAGGTGCTGATTCTCCAAGTGGGCAGATTGTCAGTACAGAGGCTGGAATGGCGAGCCCGAGCACCAGGAGATGAAAAATAAGGTGCGTTTTAGAAACCTTTCCCGATCACATGGTGTACCGTCCTCTGGGTTTCCCATGCATGTTTTCGCTGTAGGGAGATTCACTTGAACCTGGAGATTTGGGACCCATGGAATGGGTATCATGCAGTATTACTTTAAAGGGTCTGCATTTGCTCACCCAACCTCACCAATCCTCTCATCCCTAAGAGTGTCCAGCCTTATGTCTCGTCCAACTGTAGGTCTAGATGTGGTCAATCCAGGTTCATTCACAGCCCCTGAATGAATTTTGGAAGAATTTCTCTCTCTTTCACTGTCTTTGTTTTTTTTTTTGGTAAGTAATTTTTATAATGGAGATTAGCTGGTTTTCACTGCTGTGTTTCTGCCGCTTTACACCTACTTGATTCACCTACAGAGAGATATCCACACATAAATTATAAGATTCTTACTAGTCAGATATATTCTTCTACAGTGAAGAGCGGGTTTTGAGTCCAGTTCATTAAACAACAGATAGGTCTTGTCTATTACATATTTGGTAAAGGAACTGTATCTGTGCTAATTTCAGACCGTTGTTTTATGCATCTCCCCACCTCACCTTTCCCCTTAAGCAGCCATAGTGTGTTTTCTAAATGTGTCACTCTGTTCTGTTTTGTAATTCAGTTCATGTCTAGCGATTTTTACATTCCCTCTCTAAGTGATGTCTTATAAGTTTCTTTTTCTGTGTGACTTATTACTCATACAATCATCGTACCTAAATCCACTCATTATGCTGCTACTAGCCTTATGACATTGATTTCATGGCTGAGTGATATACCATTGTACATAATTACCACAACTTCTGTATCCATTTTTCTCTTTCCTCTGATATTTAAGGTGTACCAAAGTCTAGGTTCTTGTAAACAGAGCAGCCCTAAACTTTGGGGTGCATGTGTCTTGTTGATATTTAGTTTTCCCAATTTATACGCCGATGAGTAGAAGTGCCCTATGCTCTCTAGCTGTGTTTTTCAGATGTTTTAGGACACACCATACAGTTCTCCAGAGTGGCTTTTGGTAATTTACATCCCGCCCATCAGCGTAGCAAGGCTCCCTTTTCTCCTTGGCCTGTCCTGCATTCGTGGTTTTTACACTTTTTTCAGTATGGGCCTTTTGACCGATGGGAAGTGAGACTTCTTTGTAGTGCTGATTTGCATTTCCCACTTGCTTGGATGGCCAAAAAGGGCGTATGTCTTTTTTCCTGAATATATTCAGGAAAAAACACATACGCCCTTTTTGGCCAACAGCATCATTGTCAAAGTTTTGCCACTTTTCATGTGCTTTAAAGGCGAATCGAATCTACCTCCTGAAATCTGTTTCCTGCAATTCTGCCTTGCTTTCAAACCCTGTTCATTGCCTTACCTCAAAATATTTTTGGACGATAATTATCATTTATAATTCTGCAGGTTTGTGAATTGCAGTGCCCCTGAGCTCTTTTTTTCAACTCGCTCTTTTGGGAGCTGGCCACAAAACGGCAGGATTGTTTCAGGCCCTATTGTGGTTCCGGGGGGCAGGCTGAGCCTGTGGTTTATTCTTTTTCCTGATGGGAAATGAGAGTGACATGTGCCTGTCCCAACACCTAGAGCTAGTCTCTCATTGGTTCCTCCTCTTCCCTTTCATCCTCCGGACAAATTGCAAACTGTACGAAACAGGAGGTTAAAGGTGCTGATTCTCCAAGTGGGCAGATTGTCAGTACAGCGACTGGAATGGCGAGCCTGAGCACCAGGAGATGAACAATGAGGTGCGTTTTAGAAACCTTTCCCGATCACATGGTGTACCGTCCTCTGGGTTTCCCATGCATGTTTTCGCTGTAGGAAAATTCCCTTGAACCTGGAGATTTGGGACCCATGGAATGTGTATCACGCAGTATTACTTTAAAGGGTCTGCATTTGCTCACCCAACCTCACCAATCCTCTCATCCCCAAGAGTGTCCAGCCTTATGTCTCGACCAACTGTAGGTCTAGATGTCGTCAATCCAGGTTCATTCATGGCCCCTGAATGAATTTTGTAAGAATTTCTCTCTCTTTCACTGTCTTTGTTTGTTTTTTTTGTAATTTCTTTTTATAATGGAGTTTAGCTTGTTTTCACTGCTGTGTGTCAGCCGCTTTACACCTACTTGATTCACCTGCAGAGAGATATCCGTACATAGATTATCAGATTCTTACTAGTCAGATATATTCTTCTACAGTGAAGAGCGGGTTTTGAGTCCAGTTCATTAAGCAACAGGTAGGTCTTGTCTATTACCTATTTGGTAATGGGTAGTTATCTGTGCTAATTTCAGACCGTTGTTTTATGCATCTCCCCACCTCACCTTTCCCCTTAAGTAGCCATAGTGTGTTTTCTAAATGTGTGACTCTGTTCTGTTTTGTAATTCAGTGCATGTGTAGCGATTTTTACATTCCCTCCCTAAGTGATATCTTATGACAAGTTTCTTTTTCTGTGTGACTTATTTCTCGTACAATCATCGTACGTAAATCCACTCATTATGCTGCTACTAGCCTTATGACATTGATTTCATGGCTGAGTGATATACCATTGTACATAATTACCACAACTTCTCTATCCATTTTTCTCTTTCCTCTGATATTTAAGGTGTACCAAAGTCTAGGTTCTTGTAAACAGAGCAGCCCTAAACTTTGGGGTGCTTGTGTCTTTTTGATATTTAGTTTTCTTAATTAATACGCCGATAAGTAGAAGTGCCCGATGCTCTCTAGCTGTGTTTTTCAGATGTTTTAGGACACACCATAGAGTTCTCCAGAGTGGCTTTTGGCAATTTACATCCCGCCTATCAGCGTAACAAGGCTCCCTTTTCTCCATGGCCTGTCCTGCATTCCTGCTTTTTACACTTTTTTCAGTATGGGCCTTTTGACCGATGGGAAGTGAGACTTCTTTGTAGTGCGGATTTGCATTTCCCACTTGCTTGGTTGGCCAAAAAGGGCGTATGTCTTTTTTCCTGAATATATTCAGGAAAAAAGACATACGCCCTTTTTGGCCAACAGCATCACTGTCAGAGTTTTGCCGCTTTTCATGTGCTTTAAAGGCGAATCGAATCTACCTCCTGAAATCTGTTTCCTGCAATTCTGCCTTGCTTTCAAATCCTCTTCGTTGCCTTACCTCAAAATATTTTTGGATGATAATTATCATTTATAACTCTGCAGGTTTGTGAATTGCAGTGCCCCTGAGCTCCATATATCAACTCGCTTTTTTGGGAGCTGGCCACAAAACGGCAGGATTGTTTCTGGCCCTACTGTGGTCCCGGGGGCATGTTGAGCCTGTGGTTAATTCTTTTTCCTGATTGAAAATTAGAGTGACATGTGCCTGTCCCAACACCTAGAGCTAGTCTCTCATTGGTTCCTCCTCTTCCCTTTCATCCTCCAGACAAATTGCAAACTGCATGAAACAGGAGGTTAAAAGTGCTGATTCTCCAAGAGGGCAGACTGTCAGTACAGCGACTGGAATGGCGAGCCCGAGCAGCAGGAAATGAAAAATAAGGTGCGTTTTAGAAACCATTCCCGATCACATGGTGTACCATCTTCTGGGTTTCCAATGCATGTTTTCGCTGTAGGAATATTACCTTGAACCTCTAGATTTGGGACCCATGGAATGGGTATCATGCAGTATTACTTTAAAGGGTCTGCATTTGCTCACCCAACCACACCAATCCTCTCATCCCCAAGAGTGTCCAGCCTTATGTCTCATCCAACTGTGGGTCTAGATGTGGTCAATCCAGGTTCATTCACAGCCCCTGAATGAATTTTGTAAGAATTTCTCACTCTTTCACATTGTTTTTTTTTTCTAATTTATATTTATTATGGAATTTAGCTGGTTTTCACTGCTGTGTTTCCGCCGATTTACACCTATTTGATTCACTTACAGAGAGATATCTATACATAGATTATATTATTCTTACTAGTCAGATATATTCTTCTGCAGTGAATAGGGGGTGTTGAGTCCAGTGCATTATGCAACAAGTAGGTCTTGTCTATTACATGTTTGGTAAAGGAACTGTATCTGTGCTAATTTCAGACCGTTGTTTTATGCATCTCCCCACCTCACCTTTCCCGTTAATCAGCCATAGTGTGGTTTCTAAATGTGTGACTCTGTTCTGTTTTGTAATTCAGTTCATGTGGAGCGATTTTTACATTCCCTCTCTAAGTGATATCTTATGATAAGTTTCATTTTCTATGTGACTTATTTCACGTACAATCATCGTACCTAAATCCACTCATTATGCTGCCACTAGCCTTATGACATTGATTTCATGGCTGAGTGATATTCCTTTGTACAAAAGAACCACAACTTCTTTATCCATTTTTCTCTTTCCTGGGATATTTAAGGTGTACCGAAATCGAGGTTTTTGTAAACAGAGCAGTCGTAAATTTCAGGGTGCTTGTATCTTGTTGATTTGTAGTTTTTCCAATTTATATGCCCATGAGTGGAAATGCCCTATGCTGGCTAGCTGTGTGTTTTAGATGTTTTAGGACACATCATACACTTCTCCAGAATGGCTGTTGGCAATTTACATCCCACCCATCAGCGTAACAAGGCTCTCTTTTCTCCATGGCCTGTCCTGCATTTCTCGTTTTGACACTTTTTTCAGGATGGGTGTTTTAACCGATTGGTAGTGAGACTTCTTTGTAGTGCTGAGTTGCATTTCAGGCCTGCTTGGTTGGACAAAAAGGGAGTATACGTTTTTTCCTTAATATATTCAGGAAAAATCGCATACGCCCTTTTTGGCCAACAGCATCATTGTCAAAGTTTGCCGCTTTTCATGTGCTTTAAAGGCGATTTGAATGTACATCCTGAAATCTGTTTTCTGCAATTCTGCCTTGCTTTCAAACCCTCTTCGTTGCCTTCCCTCAATATATTTTTGGACGATACTTATCAATAATAACTCTGAAGGTTTGTGAATTGTAGTGCCCCTGAGCTATATTTTTCAACTCGCTTTTTTGGGATCTGGCCGCAAAACCACAGGATTGCTTCAGGCCCTATTGTTGTTCCGTGGGGCAGACTGAGGCTGTGCTTAATACTTTTCCCAATGGGAAATTAGAGTGACATGTGCCTGTCCCAACACCTAGAGCTAGTCTCTCATTGGTTCACCCTCTTCCCTTTCATCCTCCGGACACATTGCAAACTGTATGAAACAGGAGGTTAAAGGTGCTGATTCTCCAAGCGGGCAGATTGTCAGTACAGCGTCTGGAATGGCGAGCCCGAGCACCAGGAGATGAAAAATGAGGTGCATTTTAGAATCTTTTCCCGATCACACAGTGTAGCATCATCTGGGTTTCCCATGCATGTTTTCGCTGTAGGAAGATTCCCTTGAATCTGGAGATTTGGGATCCATGGAATGGGTATCACGCAGTATTACTTTAAAGGGTCTGCATTTGCTCACCCAACCTCACCAATCCTCTGATCCCCAAGAGTGTCCATCCTTATGTCTTGTCCAACTGTAGGTCTAGATGTGGTCAATCTAGGTTCCTTCACTGTCCCTGAAAGAATTTTGTAAGAATTTCTCTCTCTTTCACTGTCTTTGTTTTTTTTTTTTGGTAAGTAATTTTTATAATGGAGATTAGCTGGTTTTCACTGCTGTGTTTCTGCCGCTTTACACATACTTGATTCACTTATAGAGAGATATCCATCCATAGATTATAAGATTCTTACTAGTCAGATATATTCTTCTTCGGTGAATAGGGGTTGTTGAGTCCAGTTCATTAAGCAACAGGTAGGTCTTGACTATTACATATTTGGTAATGGAACGGTATCTGTGTTAATTTCAGACCCTTGTTTTATGAATCTCCCCACCTCACCTTTCCCCTTAAGCAGTCATAGTATGTTTTCTAAATGTATGACTCGGTTCTGTTTTGTAATTCAGGTCATGTGTAGCGATTTTTACATTCCCTCTCTTAGTGGTATCTTATGATAAGTTTCTTTTTCTGTATGACTTATTTCACATACAATCATCGTACCTAAATTCAGTCATTATGCTGTTGCTAACCTTATGACATTGATTTCATGGCTGAGTGGTTTTCCATTGTACATAAGTACCACCACTTCTTTATCCATTTTTCTCTTTCCTGGGATATTTAAGGTGTACTGAAATCGAGGTTCTTGTAAACAGAGCAGCCGTAAACTTTGGGGTGCTTGTGTCTTGTTGATTTTTATTTTTCCCAATTTATACACCCATGAGTGGAAGTGCCCTATGCTCTTTAGCTGTGTTTCTTAGATGTCTTAGGACACACCATACACTTCTCCAGAGTGGCTGTTGGTAATTTACATCCCGCCCATCAGTGTAACAAGGCTCTCTTTTCTCCATGGAATGTCCTGCATTTCTGGTTTTTACACTTTTTTCAGGATGGGCCTTTTGACCGATGGGAAGTGAGACTTCTTTGTAGTGCTGATTTGCATTTCCCACTTGCTTGGTTGGCCAAAAAGTGCGTATGCGTTTTTTCCTGAATATCCTCAAGAAAAAACACTTACGCCCTTTTTGGCCAACAGCATCATTGTCAAAGTTTTGCCGCTTTTCATGTGCTTTAAAGGCGAATCGAATCTACCTCCGGAAATCTGTTTCCTGCAATTCTGCCTTGCTTTCAAACCCTCTTCGTTGCCTTACCTTAATATATTTTTGGACGATAGTTATCATTTATAACTCTGCATATTTGTGAATTGCAGTGCCCCTGAGCTCCATTTTTCAACTCGCTTTTTTAGGAGCTAGCCACAAAACGGCAAGATTGTTTCAGGACCTATTGTTGTTCCGGGGGGCAGGTTGAGCCCGTGGTTAATTCTTTTTCCTGATGGGAAATTAGAGTGACATGTGCCTGTCCCAACATCTAGGGCTTGTTTCTCATTGTTTCTCCTCCTTCCGTTTCATCCTCTGGACTAATTCCAAACTGTGCACAACAGGATGTTGAAGGTGCTGACATCCCAAGTGGGGAGATTGTTAGGAAAGAGGCTGGAGGGGTGAACCCTACAACCAGGAGATGAGGAGATGAGGTGCCTTTTCCCAACTCTTCCCGATCAAACCATGTACAGTTTTCTGGGTGTCACAGGCATGTTTTAGCTGTAGGAAAGGTCACTTGCATGTAAGGAGAACACCAGGGATTTTTACAAATCACTGTCTCCCTGAACCCCAATCTGGGGAATTTTTAAGCTATGGGTACATGTATGTTGTTTAAGGGACTTGGGCCGTATGCAGAGTCCGAACTTTAGATGATTGAAGTCTTCAGAGTCAGAATGTCTCACCATTGGCCTCCTTTAGGTTCCGTTTTATCTGTAGTTGAAAGATGATGTTGATATAGATATGTATTGTTTTTCAGATTATTTCCCCTTAGAGGTTATTACAAAATATTGAGTATAGTTCCCTGTGCTATACAGTAGTTCCTTGTTGATGATATGTTTTATACATAGCAGTGTGTATGTGTTAATCCAAAACTGTTAATTTATCCCTCCTCCCACCTTTCCCCTTTGGTAATAAAAACTTATAAGATTTTATACTTGTCAGAAATCCGGGAGCTGAAATAGAGGTATCATTTTTAATGGAAAATCATTCAAAACAAGATTGAACCTTCAGCCAAGATTAGTAGATCCACATCCTTGGAAAGAGATCACTGCATTTCTCTAATGTTGACCTGACAAATATGACAAACCCCTCCACTGAACTTGCTTATAATAAAGTGATGGAAATATCAAATGTAAGTGTTAGAAACATCTTATTTTACACGAGCCTTATACACTGCTCTATGTTAATAACAGTTTGGCTTACACATCTGTTCATTGAAGTTACAATGTTCTCAATTTCTGTTACTGATCCTCCAGAGTGGGCCCCAACAAGGGTCACCCTGCCCAGTGTCATTGGAGCCAACAAATCGAGACTGAGTTTGGTTCAGAAGCAAAGGAAAACTTTATATTTTGATCAGAGTATGGAGAGGTGAGAGCGTGCGCTCCCCCGCAGGCTGTGGGCCGGGCTGCTGTGTAGGAATCTGGTCAGCAACAGCGGGAGGGAGGTGGCGGAGCTCTCGAGGGCCGGGTTGGCTGGAGCTCAGGCTCTATGTCGTGGAGTCTGCACGGGGGCCCGTGAGCTGAGGTGTCAGCCCAGCCATTTTGCACTAGGAAATCGGGTCTGAAGTGCCCGGTGTGGGACCTCTGCATGTGGAAACCTAGGAGCAAGTGAAATTAGACAAAGCACAAAGGAAAAAAAGGTTAGACTTTATTTTATTGCCCAGATTCTGTTTTTATCTCCCAGGAATTTTTAATGGGCTTTGCTGGTGACAAACCTCTCCTCTGCCTTTTGTCCCATTCCTCATTCCTGGGGCGCTGAGGGTGCAGACGCCTCTTCTGTAAATGCTTCGTGCTGAGTTGGGTGTCCTCATACTTGGGGGGAGGGGCAGAACTTCTCCCCAGCAGCCTCCAGGTGAGGTTGATTGTCCCCAGGCCTCCTCCCTCACTCTTCGTTCGCCTGAGCACCAGCATTGGAAGTTTTATAGATTCTAATAACATTTAAGGGTCCAGGAAAGAGATGCGCAGAGACGCTGGGGGCCGGTTTTACCCCGCTCCACATTTGTTCGGCCACCTTAGGCTGACGGTTTCTGCCAGCCTAGATGCTCTGACCAGTAGTCTGCGCTTTCTTCAATTAGGCCACTGAATTAATGTACAAAGAGCACCAGGTGTCAGAGCCCTGCCTGCTCAACTCCCAGACGGTTCAGGGCCGGTGGTGATCCAGGACCATGATGGCCACTGAGTCAACGACCTTTTGAAGTAGCCAGGAGTCCAGCCAGTCTCTTTGGCCGCCATCACCGCGGTGTCTGTAGGCTTTTCTATGGTGACGGCGTTATTTACGGTTCCGCTGCCAATTTTATTAGCTCCGCTCTGGGTGCAGTAAGTCCTGCAAGCAATAGTCTGCTCTTTTGGGGCACACTCTTGTTGTTTTCTGAGAGAAGCTCCAGGTCAAGTGATGGTCACACGAGTCGTCATGGGGACCCATTGCCCCAGGTTGTCTCTCTGGAGGTTGGAGTTGGAGGGCGTCCTCAACTCGAGGTCAGTGTGCCCACGGAGCGATCCCTGCAACTTCAGGGCATGGTGGATGCTTAGGATCACCAAGTGGGGTCCTTTTCCCTTAGGAGGGAGCTGGCCTTGCGGGCTGCTGATTTCCAGGTTTTTAGATACCCCCAGTATCCTGGTCGGATGGGGTGGCTGGCCAATGCCTGGAGGGCATTCTTGTGTTTTTCCATTTCAAGTGGTCCCAGTTTTTGTGCTAATACTCCAAGGGCGATGTAATGACCGGGAATGTAAAGGTCAAAGGGTTTAGCTAAATTAGGGAGGTCCAGGGCAAGGGTCTGAATTGACTGCTCTTTCCATTCTTGAAAGGCCGCTTCTGGATTCTATTCAAAAGGATCATCATCTTTTCCTTTCAGTGTTTCATATAGAGGCCAGCTATTAGACTGTATTTAGGGATCCAGATGCAGCAAACCCCGGCCTCCCCAGGAACCCCTAAGCTGTCTTCTAGTTTTAGGAAGGGTAAGGCTGCAAATGGCTTCTTCCCTTTCTTGGGATGGGCTTCTCTGATCTTCTGTGAGAATGAAGCCCAGGCAGGTCACCTTAGTCTGTGATATTTGAGCCTTTTTCTTGGACACCTTCTATCTTTTATTGTCTAGGTAGTTCAGAGGCCTCCTTAGTAGGGCTGGCGATCAGAATGTTGTCTGCATATTGAAGGAGGGTTCCCTTCTCCAGAGGTAGATCTTTTAGGTCTTTAGCTAACGTTTCCCCAAAGATGGTGTGGAATTTTTGAACCCCTGGGGCAGGACGGCCCAGCAGTATTGTTTTTGTTGTATGTTGAGTCCTGCCACTCACAGCCAAAATTTCTTGTGACTCTGGGACTAATGGAATACAGAAGAAGGCATCACTGAAGTCTAATACAGAATACCATGTCCTGGTGGATGGTAGAATGACCAGCAGGGTGTAGGAATTAGGAACTACTGGATGTATATCCTCTGTGGCTTCACTGACTGTCCTGATGTACTTTACCAGGTCCCCAGCAGCCCACGGGGCTCTCGTGGTTAGGCCCCTCCCAGGATATGGAGCTCACCTGGGCAGGTACCCCAGCAGGGCTGGGCACACAGGAACCGTGCACATAGCCCTCATTGCAGAGCACCCCCAGCTCACCTGTCGGTCAGAGCTGACACAGAGCACCTCAGAGCAGGGCTTGAACTAACAGACAGGAGCTCCGACAGGTCTGTGACCCTGGGCTTCACTCTGTGCCGCCTCCCTCCGCCTGGTCTTCCAGGGGCTTCCAGTGAAGCCGGGGCACCAGGCCTCTGTCTCCACCCACCACCCCTCCTCTCCCTGACTCCTGGGTTCCTCTCATTAGGAGAGGGTCTTCTTGAAGTTGTCTCCCACTCATGGGCCAGATAAAATGATTAGAAAATAAGCCAGGGCTGCCGCCCCTTCTCTATCCTGACTCTGAGGACCCTACAGCTGTTCCTTGGACCTGGCCGGTGCAGCAAGGCCCATTTTCTGCAACTCTGAGCCCCTGAGGGGCGAGGATTGGCTGACCTGGGCAGCCTGACCCGGCCGGCCAGCCCTTCCCAGGTGTGCCTGGGTTGAGGTCAATATAAACAACCCTCCAGGCAGCAAAAGCCCCTGCAGCTGTGCCTGACGCCATATTCTCTGCCATTCTCTGCCCCGTCAGCAGTCTCGGGGCTGGGCTGGTGGGAGGGAGTAGGGTCCACGGCTCTATGGGTGGCCCAGTGTGAGTGGGGCTCTGCTGGACTTTCTGCAGGAGTTGCTGGCTGCCACCTGCTAAAGAAGAGGATGTGTCACCCATACTTGCCACTGGAATTTCTCCCCAGGCCCAGGTGAGGAAGGAAAAAAGCAGTGGGGGCTGGAACAGGAGGGGTACCTCAGGCAGGGAAATGGAAAGCTTCCAGAAGAGTGCCTGGGGCCAGGACCATCCTGGCTGGCCTGCAGGCACCAAGTCGGCCTGCATGCTGTCACTGGTGTGACTCCAAGCCCCTTCCTCTAGGCTTTAAAGTCTTTGCACACATTCAAGTGTTTTACCTGGGAAGGGTGGGAAAATTTCAGCAGCAGCTGGCCTGGGGCTCAGCTCACGTTTACTCAGCGACGCCTCCTCACCGTCCCCCATCTTTGCAATGAGGACGCTCCTTGCGGGGGGGCTGCTGGCTGCATGGGAGACGATTCCCTACCTCTGACCAACTTCAGAATTGTTTACCACTGGAGCAAGTGCCCTGATAGGTTTTCCTCTGTATGACCAGTGGGTTCTGTTTTTTTTTTTTCTTCTTTTCTGGTTCAAGGTAGGTTTTATTCCTCTTTTTGTATTTATAGATATAAGCATGGAAATAATTCATTCATATAAATACATCTATGGGAAGGAAAGAACTTTGTTTTCTGTTTTATTTTTTTAATATTATTTAATTTTTTAAACAGCAGGTTCTTATTGGTTATCTATTTTATACATATAAGTGTACATATGTCAATTCCAGTCTCGCAATTCATCCCACCACCACCACCCTGCCCTTTCCCCCCTTGGTGTCCATATGTTTGTTCTCTACATCTGTGTCTCTATTTCTGCCCTGCAAACCGGTTCATCTGTACCATTTTTCTAGGTTCCACATGTATGCGTTAATATACGATATTTGTTTTTTTCTTTCTGACTTACTTCACTCTGTATGACAGTCTCTAGACCTATCCACGTCTCTACAAATGACCCAATTTCATGCCTTTTTATGGCTGAGTAATATTCCATTTTATATATGTACCACATCTTTTCCATTCGTCTGTCTATGGGCATTTAGGTTGCTTCCATGACCTGGCTATTGTAAATAGTGCTGCAATGAACATTGTGGTGAATGTGTTTTTTTGAATTATGGTTTTCTCTGGGTATGTGCCCAGTAGTGGGATTGCTGGGTCATATGGTAATTCTATTTTTAGTTTTTTAAGGAACCTCCATACTGTTCTCCATAGTGACTGTATCAATTTACATTCCCACAAAGAGTGCAAGAGGGTTCCCTTTTCTCCACACCCTCTCCAGGATTTGTTGTTTCTAGATTTTCTAATGATGCCCATTCTAAGTTGTGTGAGGTGATACCTCATTGTAGTTTTGGTTTATATTTCTCTAATAATTAATGATGTTGAGCAGCTTTTCATGTGCTTCTTGTCCATCTGTATGTCTTCTTGGGACAAATGTCTATTTACATCATCTGCCCATTTTTAGATTGGGTTGTTTGTTTTTTTACTGTTGAGCTGCATGAGCTGTTTATATATATTGGAGATTAATCCTTTGTCCGTTGATTCGTTTGCAAATATTTTCTCCCATTCTGAGGGTTGTCTTTTCATCTTGTTTGTAGTTTCCTTTGCTTTGCAAAAGCTTTTAGGTTTCATTTGCTCCCATTTGTTTATTTTTGTTTTTTATTCCATTACTCTAGGAGGTGGATCAAAAAAGATCTTGCTGTGATTTATGTCAAAGACTATTCTTCCTATGTTTTCCTCCAAGAGTTTTATAGTGTCCGGTCTTACATTTTGGTCTCTAATCCATTTAGAGTTTATTTTTTGTGTATGGTGTTAGGGAGTGTTCTAATTTCATTCTTTTACATGTAGCTGTCCACTTTTCCCAGCACCACTTATTGAAAAGACTGTCTTTTCTCCATTGTATATCCTTGCCTCCTTTGTCATAGATTAGTGGACCATAGGTGTGTAGGTTTATCTCTGGGCTTTCTTTTTTTTTTCTTTTACATGTTTATTAGAGTATAATTGCTTTACAATGGTGTGTTAGTTTCTGTTGTATAAAAAAGTGAATCAGCTATATGTATACATATAACACCATATCCCCTCCCTCTTGCACCTCCCTCTCACCCCCTTATCCCACTCCTTTAGGTGGTCACAAAGCACTGAGCTGATCTCCCTGTGCTATGTGGCTGCTTCCCAGTAGCTATCGATTTTACATTTGGTAGTGTATATATGTCCATACCACTCTCTCACTTTGTCCCAGCTTACCCTTCACCCTCCCCATGTCCTCAAGTCCTTTCCCTATGTCTGTGTCCTTAATCCTTTCCTGCCCCTAGGTTCTTCATAAACTTTTTTTTTTAGATTCCATATATATGTGTTAGCATACGGTATTTGTTTTTCTCTTTCTGACTTACTTCACGCTGTAGGACAGACTCTAGATCCATCCACCTCACTACAGATAACTCAATTTCGTTTCCTTTTATGGCTGAGTAATATTCCATTGTATATATGTGCCACATCTTCTTTATCCATTTACCTGTCCATGGACACTTAGGTTGCTTCCATGTCCTGGCTATTGTAAATAGAGCTACAATGAACATTGTGCTACATGACTCTTTTTTTTTTTAATTAATAGCTACTGTATTTATTTATTTATTTTTAGCTGTGTTGGGTCTTCGTTTCGTGCGAGGGCTTTCTCTAGCTGTGGCAAGCGGGGGCCACTCTTCATCGTGGTGTGCGGGCCTCTCACTATCACGGCCCCTCCCGCTGCAGGGCACAGGCTCCATACGCGCAGGCTCAGCAGTTGTGGCTCACGGGCCCAGTTGCTCCGCGGCATGTGGGATCCCCCCAGAGCAGGGCTCGAACCCGTGTCCCCCACACCGGCAGGCGGACTCTCAACCACTGCGCCACCAGGGAAGCCCTACATGACTCTTTTTGAATTATGGTTTTCTCAGGGTAAATGTCCAGTAGTGGGATTGCTGGGTCGTACGGTAGTTTTATTATTAGTTTTTAAGGAACCCCCATACTGTTGTCCCTAGTGGCTATATCAATTTACATTCCCACCAACAGTGCAAGAGGGTTCCCTTTTCTCCAATAAATGCCTCTCCAGCATTTATTGTTTGTAGACTTTTTGATGATGGCCATTCTGACTGGTGTGAGGTGATACCTCACTGTAGTTTTGATTTGCATTTCTCTAATGATTAGTGATGTTCAGCATCCTTTCATGTGTTTGTTGGCAACCTGTATATCTTCTTTGGAGAAATGTCTATTTAGGTCTTCTGCCCATTTTTGGCTTGGGTTGTTTGTTTTTGTGATATTGAGCTACATGAGCTGCTTTTTGGAGATTAATCCTTTGCCATTTGCTTCATTTGAAAATATTTTCTCCCATTCTGATGGTTGTCTTTTCGTCTTGCTTATGTTTTCCTTTGCTGTGCAAAAGATTTTAAGTTTCATTAGGTCCCGTTTTTTTATTTTTGTTTTTTTTGTTTTTAATTAATTTATTTTTTATTTATTCATTTTTTGGCTGTGTTGGGTCTTCATTTCTGTGCGAGGGCTTTCTCTAGTTGCAGAGAGCGGGGACCACTCTTCATCGCGGTGTGTGGGCCTCTCACTGTCATGGCCTCTCTTGTTGTGGAGCACAAGCTCCAGATGCGCAGGCTCAGTAGTTGTGGCTCATGGGCTTAGTTGCTCCGTGGTATGTGGGAATCTTCCCAGACCAGGGCTCGAACCCGTGTCCCCTGTATTGGCAGGCAGATTCTCAACCACTGCACCACCAGGGAAGCCCCCTCTAATCCACTTATGTTTTCCTTTGCTGTACAAAAGATTTTAAGTTTCATTAGGTCCCATTTTTTAATTTTTGTTTTTATTTCCATTACTCTAGGAGGTGGGTCAAAAAGATCTTGCTGTGATTTATGTCATAGAGTGTTCTGCTTATGTTTTCCACTGAGTTTTATAGTGTCTGGTCTTACATTTAGGTCTCTAATCCATTTTGAGTTTATTTTTGTGTATGGTGTTAGGGAGTGTTCTAATTTCATTCTTTTACATGTAGCTGTCCACTTTTCCCAGCACCACTTATTGAAGAGGCTGTCTTTTCTCCATTGTATACCCTTGCCTCCTTTGTCATAGATTAGTTAACCATAGGTATGTGGGTTTATCTCTGTGCTTTCTATCCTGTTCTATTGATCTATATTTCTGTTTTTGTGTCAGTATCATATTGTCTTGATTACTGTAGCTTTGTAGTATAGTCTGAAGTCTGGAAGTCTGATTCCTCCAGCTCTATTTTTTTCCCTCAAGACTGTTTTGGCTATCTGGGGTCTTTTGTGTCTCCCTACAAATTTTAAGATTTTTTGTTCTAGTTCTGTAGAAAATGCCACTGGTAATTTGATAGGGGTTGCATTGAATCTGTAGTTTGCTTTGGGTAGTATAGTCATTTTCACAATATTGATTCTTCTAATCCAAGAACATGGTATATGTCTCCATCTGTTTATATCATCTTTGATTTCTTTCATCAGTGTCTTATAGTTTTCTGAGTACAGGTCTTTTACTTCCTTAGATAGGTTTATTCCTAGGTATTTTATTCTTTTTGTTGCAGTGGTAATGGGATTGTTTCCTTAATTTCTCTTTCTGATCTTTCTTCATTAGTGTATAGGAATGCAAGTGATTTCTGTGCATTAATTTTGTATCCTGCAACTTTACCAAATTCATTGATTAGCTCCAGTAGTTTTCTGGTGGCATCTTTAGGATTCTCTATCTATGGTATCATGTCATCTGCAAACAGTGACAATTTTACTTCTTCTTTTCCAATTTGTATTCCTTTTATTTCTTTTTCTTCTCTGATTGCTGCGGCTAGGACTTCCAAATCTTTGTTGAATAATAGTGCTGAGAGTAGACATCCTTGTCTTGTTCCTGATCTTAGAGGAAACGCTTTCAGTTTTTCACCATTGAGAATGATGTTTGCTGTGGGTTTGTCATATATGGCCTTTATAATGTTGAGGTAGTTTCCCTCTATGCCCACACTCTGCAGAGTTTTTATCATAAATGGGTGTTGAATTTTCTCAAAATCTTTTCCTGCATCGATTGAGATGATCATATGGATTTATTCTACAATTTGTTAATATGGTGTATCACATAATTTGTGAATATTGAAGAATCCTTGCATCCCTGGTATAAACTCCACTTGATCATGGTGTATGATCCTTTCAATGTGTTGATCGATTCTGTCTGCTAGTATTTTGTTGAGGATTTTTAAATCTATAATCATCAGTGATATTGGTCTATAATTTTCTTTCCTTGTAGTATCTTTGTCTGGTTTTGGTATCAGGGTGATGGTGGTCTCATAGAATGAGTTTGGGAGTGTTCCTTCCCCTGCAGTTGTTTTGAAGAATTTGAGAAGGTTGGGTGTTAGCTCTTCTCTAAATGTTTGATACAATTCACCTGTGATGCCATCTGGTTCTGGACTTTTGTTTGTTGGAAGATTTTTAATCACAGTTTCAATTTCATTGCTTGTGATAGGTTTGTTCATATTTTCTATTTCTTCCTGGTTCAGTCTTGGAAGGTTATCCCTTTCTAAGAATTTGTCCATTTCTTACAGGTTGTCCATTTTATTGTTATAGAGTTGCTTGTAGTAGTCTCTTAGGATGCTTTGTATTCCTGTGGTGTCTGTTGTAACTTCTCCTTTTTTACTTCTACTTTTGTTGATTTGAGTCCTCTCCCTCTTTTTCTTGAGTCTGGCTAAAGGTTTATCATTTTTGTTTATCTTGTCAAAGAACCAGCTTTTAGTTTTATTGATCTTTGCTTTTGTTTTCTTTGTTTCTATTTCATTTATTTCTGCTCTGATCTTTATGATTTCTTTCCTTCTACTAACTTTGGGTTTTGTTCTTCTTTCTCTAGTTCCTCTAGGTGTAAGGTTAGATTGTTTGAGATTTTTCTTGTTTCTTGAGGTAGGCTTGTATTGCTATAAACTTCCCTCTTAGAACTGCTTTTGCTGCATCCCATAGGTTTTGGATCATCGTGCTTTTGTTGTCATTTGTCTCTAGGTAGTTTTTGATTTCCTCTTTTATTTCTTCAGTGATCTCTTGGTTATTTAGTAACATATTGTTTAGCCTTCATGTGTTTGTGTCTTTTACCTTTTATCCCCTGTAATTGATTTCTAATCTCACAGCATTGTGGTCAGAACAGCTGCTTGATATGATTTCAGTTCTCTTAAATTTACTGAGGCTTTATTTGTGACCCAAGATGTGATCTATCCTGGAGAATGTTCCGTGAGCAGTTGAGAAGAACGTGTAATCTGCTGTTTTTGGATGGAATGTCCTCTAAATATCAATTAAATCTATCTGGTCTATTGTGTCATTTAAAGCTTGTGTTTCCTTATTAATTTTCTGTCTGGATGATCTCCATTGGTGTAAGTGAGCTGTTAAAGTCCCCCACGATTATTATGTTACTGTCGATTTCCTCTTTTATAGCTGTTAGCAGTTGCCTTATATATTGAGGTGCTCCTATGATGGGTACATATATATTTATAATTGTTATGTCTTCTTGGATTGATCCCTTGATCATTGTGTAGTGTCTTTGCTTGTCTCTTGTAATATTCTTTATTTTAAAGTCTATTTTATCTGATATGAGTATTGCTACTCCAGCTTTCTTTTGATTTTCGTTGGCATAGAATATATTTTTCCATCGCCTCACTTTCAGTCTGTATGTGTCCCTGGGTCTGAAATGGGTCTCTTGTAGATAGCGTATATATGGGTCTTGTTTTTGTATCCATTCAGCAAGGCTGTGTCTTTTGGTTGGAGCATTTAGTCCATTCACGTTTAAGGTAATTATCGATATGTATGTTCCTATTACTATTTTCTTAATTGTTATGGGTTTGTCTTGGTGGATCCCTTTCTTCTCTTGTGTTTCCCACTGAGAGAAGTTCCTTTAGCATTTGTTGTAGAGCTGGTTTGGTGGTGCTGAATTCTCTTAGCTTTTGCTTGTCTGTAAAGCTTTTGATTTCTCCGTCGAATCTGAATAAGATCCTTGCTGGGTGGAGTACTCTTGGTTGTAGGTTCTTCCCTTTCATCACTTTAAATTTATCATGCCACTCCGTTCTGGCTTGTAGATTTTCTGCTGAGAAATCAGCTGTTAACCTTATGGGAGTTCCCGTGTATGTTATTTGTCATTTTTCCCTTGTTGCTTTCAATAATTCTTCTTTGTCTTTAATTTTTTTCAATTTGATTACTCTGTGTCTCGGCATTTTACTCCTTTGGTTTATCCTGCCTGGGACTCTCTGCACTTCCTGGACTTGGGTGGCTATTTCTTTTCCCATGCTAGGGAAGTCTTCGACTGTAATCTCTTCAAATATATTCTCGGGTCCTTTCTCTGTCTCTTCTCCTTCTGGGACCCCTATAATGCGAATGTTGTTACATTTAACGTTGTCCCAGAGGACTCTTAGGGTGTCTTCATTTATTTTCATTCTTTTTCTTTATTCTGTTCCATGGCAGTGATTTCCACCTTTCTGTCTTCCAGGTCACTTATCCGTGCTTCTGCCACAGTTATTCTGCTACTGATTCCTTCTTGTGTATTTTCCATTTCAGTTATTATATTGTTCATCTCTGTTTGTTTGTTGTTTAATTCTTCTAGGTGTTTGTTCCTTAATTCTTCTAGGTCTTTGTTCAGCATTTCTTGCATCTTCTCGAACTTTGCCTGCATTCTTTTTCCAAGGTCTTGGATCATCTTCACTATCATTATTCTGAATTCTTTTCCTGGAAGGTTTCCTATCTCCACCTCATTTCATTGTTTTTCTGGGGTTTTATCTTGTTCCTTGATCTGGTATAAAGTCCTCTGCCTTTTCATTTTACCTATCTTTCTGTGAACATGGTTTTCCTTCCACAGGCTGCAGAATTGTAGTTCTTCTTGCTTCTGCTGTCTGCTCTCTGGTGTATGAGTCTATCTTAGAGGCTTGTGCAAGCTTCCTGATGGGAGGGACTGGTGGTGGGTAGAGCTGGGTGTTGCTCTGGTGGGCAGAGCTTTAATCTGCTTGTCTGTGGATTAAATAAAACTTTAATAAAAAGTTTAATCTGCTTGTCTGCTGATGCATGGGGCTGGGTTCCCTCCCTGTTGGTTGTTTGGCCTGAGGTGACCCAGCACTGGAGCCTACCTTGCTCTTGGTGGGGCTAATGGCAGACTCTGGGAGGGCTCACGCCAAGGAGTATTTCCCAGAACTTCTGCTGCCAGTGTCGTCGTCCTCACGGTGAGCCACAGCCACAGCCACACCTTGTCTCTGCAGGAGACACTCTAAAACTAGCAGGTAGGTCTGGTCATTCTCGTATGGGGTAACTGCTCCTTCCCCTGGGTCCTGATGTGCACACTACTTTGTGTGTGCCCTACAAGAGTGGAGTCTCTCTTGAGACTCTGAGTCTCTGAGTGGAGTTGAGACTCTGAGACTCTGAGTGGAGTTGCACAGAGTCTGGATCCTGTGAAACTTCGATGCTTTGTGGTTGTAGAAATCCTATAGGAGACGGTCCACAGCAGGTGAAGCTAATGCTGACAATAGAGGTGGTGAAGCCAAAGATCTGCAGTTCCGACTAGAGGTGCTGATGTACATACAGGACAAAATCATATTGTGCGAATGTAGTTCAGGCACGTTTAAGATGAATGCAGTCATGATAATGCCTAACATACTCGATCTCGTGCCTCTCCTCAGGGACCCCCTCCTCAGTTCCTGAGACTCCTGTAAGTCATGTACAGGAAAATGGAGAGTGGGTTCTGTCCAGTCTGAGGCAAGAGTTACCCTGTGTGTATCTTAGGATGCTTTGTATTTCTGTGGTGTCTGTTGTAACATCATCTCTTTCATTTCAGATTTATTTGGGCCCTCTCTTCTTGAAAAAAAAATACTAATGTTGTCTTTTATTCTTTACAAAACTTTAATAAGTGTTTGATCTACTAGCATTACTCTATGTATAGTTTTTGCAGTGAGATTTTTACTTTTGTTTGTTTTCTTGTTACAATCAACAATTAGTGAGACTACATTTAAGGTACCTTCAACATTGATTATAAAGTGCTTTATTAGTGATGACAGAGCCTTAATGGAGGTCAAGTACTGGTTGTAAAATAGAATGGAATGTGCCAGGAAAAAGCTCTTTAAGATTATGTCTCATTACTTCTTGTTCGTATTTTTAACTTAATACTGATTTTTTATCACAGCAAATTTGATTACAATGTTTTGTGTGTTCTAGGTGTGCAAGATGTGGTTCTTTCGTACATATACATATATCAATTCTTCTTTGGATCCTTTTCCCATGTAGGTTATGGCAAAATGTTGAGTAGTCTTCTCTTGGTATTCTGTAGGTCTTTGGTGATTATATATTTCACATGTGTTTGTATATCTCTGTTAACCCCAATATCGGAATGTATCCAATCCTCACACATTCCCATTTGGTGAACCATAAGTTTGTTTCATGAATCTGTGATTGCCTTTCTCTGTGGAAATATCTTCATTGGTATCGAATTTTACATAACACCTATAAGTAATATGATAGGACATGTGTCTTTCGCCT